>NC_089978.1:85881285-86201999 GCF_036417845.1 Apteryx mantelli | reverse complement strand
TATTGGAATAGATAATTCATATGTAGGGCTACAGATTAGCCAGAATGTGGAGGAGTGGTGTTTTTTTTTTCTCATAAGCATCAGCGATATACCCTTTCCATCTACCCTATCAAGACTGCATGGGTTCTCATACCAGTCAATTAACCACATGCAACACCTAATTTCAAAAGGAATGAATCAGTGAACAAAACTGACATTTTCATGATCTCTGTCTGTTTCTAATGTCCTGTTTGTGTGGGTTTATTGTGGTACTCCAATTAGTATAGGAATAGGTTTGTTTGGCAACCATTTCCTTCTGTATTTATAGTATTGATTTTCAGTCAAAAATGTATCCATGTAGGCATATCTCTAGGCTGTCAGGCAATGTAGGCTGACTTTTCCACTGGAACAATAACAGTGATGAATCAACCTTGTGCTTTATTAAGAGGAATGGCTTAAAGTATACTCAGTAGAAAACATAAGCACCATTTCCTATTCCACTACAGACAGAACTAGTAACAAAAATAACTTTGTTATGAAATGAGTTATTCTGTTCTCCCTAGATGGATGCTAACAGTTGGAAATTTATCCTAAACTCAGCACACTGGAAATAAGCTTTTTAAAAATAGGGCATGTTATTAGAAAGGAAAATTTCAGCACTGATTAAAGGAGAATCGCACAGATGAATACCTTTTCATCTGCAGCTGTCCTGAACAAAGACACTTCAGCGTCTCAATCCATAAGGCTATTAAAATAATTGAAATCAGCAGTTGAATTTAGGAGGAAAAAGTTATTTTCCTTTGACCATTTTAAAATGAGAGACTACATTCTGGTACAACTCTGAATGAACAGAAGAGAGTTTTATTCAAGCATTCATTCATAGCACTAAGGAAGCTGAAGCAAAAGGTATCCTACCAGAAACTCAGATTTCCCATTCTCCGCAGTGGCAATCACATATTAGTATATGCTGCTAGGATGATGATACGGATTTCCTTTGGAAAAAGAAACTGAAACTTGTGACATGGTCCTCAGGCTTAATCTCAAATCTATAAAAAGCTAAACAAATCATTGCTCAAATAAAAGAATGATGAAATCAGAAAAGTGTCAAATTTTCTGGAGGTCTTACCTAAAATACTAAAAAAAAAATAAAAAAAAATGTCTCCATTTCATTTGTTTAACAACAGGCTACTCACAATGCTGTGTTTAAAAATGGTGAAGCAGCATGTGGGGTTCTCATTCCTGCAACACAGTCTTCCAGAAGTGCATCAAGCCCCTACAGAAGCATTTTAATTTCAGGTAAGTGTAGAGTCAATTCGAGTGACATCTGCTGTGTCCCAGGCTTTCCCTGTGGCTCTTTGATGGCATTCTCTGAAAATGAATGATACTGTTGATAACTGTATCTTGCTTGCTGTGCCCCAGAGGCGCAGTGAGGTTTGCATTAAGAGAGGTTTAGTGTGAGATTTAGTCTGCCAGGCCACATCATGTGCTGTTTTCCTCTTCAGATGCTGCCTTTGCAGAATTTCAGGAGAATTCATGTTTTTTCCTAATGCTGTTTGATATCAGTGTAAAGATACAGATTTGTTATTAACACGGAGATCTGGGCTGAAAACTCTCTTGCTGGTAAACTTCTAGTTTTATATCTTCTTTCTTCTGGATGTCATAATAAACATCAAGTGACCAGCAGTCTAGACACCAACTAGGGTCCTGCTTGATTTTGGCTAGCAGATTTCAGAGCTTTTCATCTCAAAAGCTGTAGGTTCAATGAACTGCCATCACCATCTGGTTGACTTTTCACTGTTTTTTTCTGATTTTTGTGGCCTTGACTATTTTGTATGAAGGTTATTGGTAACTTCTTCTGTTGATGTACGTAAGTGTACGTGCAGGTCTTTGAGGCTCACTTTAGCCTGTGTTTTCAGTGCTGTAGTGAGCCCATCCACTTCCCACTGCTTTCTTAGCTCTCCAGACCTAACTATATGTTTTTTTCCCGAAAACTGGCCGTGTCACTGCCAGCTGCATGCATTTCTATGGCACTTGTATTTCTCCCTCTCACAGATACTCAGTGGGCCTGCTCTATGTTTTTTTTTTCTGTCTCAGTAGTCCATTTGCCAACATTTTGCCTTAGGATTTTCTGCCATAGGATTTCCTGCCACGTGATGCAAGTGAGCCTCCCAGAGGCACTGGGGATTTGACAGTGCTCTTATGTTTATAGGAGCTCTGGTTTTGCCTGTGGTCCTTATATCTACATTTGGCTGCCCAAGGGTACTTAAAGAAATTACTGGAGGAATAGAAACAGAGAGACTCACAATCTACTTGCAAATGATTTGTGAATAGGGGAAGTAGTGAAATCATCAAGCAAATTATCTACAATGAATTATTCAAATTATAATTTGAAGTCTAAGTTGGAAAATACATAGCAGATTTAATGAAGACTTTTTTCCAGTATTCATCCTAATCAGCAATTTACATGCACACACCTCTTCACAGAGAAGCAAATAGCTTCAGTCTGCAATTACTTCATTCTTAACTGAAACTTTCTTGCATGTGTGCCTACCCCACCTTTCCTACTTCAGCTAGAAATGTTGAAGTTCTTTCTAGTTATTAACATATTTTGCTGATGTGTCCACGCCTGGGGCACAAGGGAAGTCAGGAGGCTATGTGGAAGTGCAGATAGGAGCAGCATTCCTCCTCTGCTGAGCCTACCTCTCCCTGGGTTGGATACACACAACCACAGAGCTGGGATTTGAGAACGGTTCATGGTGGTAAACCTTTGACTTTGTTGTTATTCCTGTAAAGAGGTGCACGTATACTGAAAATCATGGATGTCAGAGGAAATAGAGACCTTGAGAACCATCCTGACCTCCTTGATACCAAGGGCAGGTTCTGTTTTGCCTCTGCACTGCCTCTCAACAGTGCTTATAAGAAGCATAGTTATTTAGGTTGTATTTCTGACAAGTGACTGTTCTCTAAAATTATTTCATTTTACTGGCAGCCTTAGCTGCCAGGCTTGAGAATCTGGTGCTACTTTTTTTTTAAAGCAAAATCTGGAACTGGTCTTTTTTGGCATCTTATCTTGCAAATGTGTTTCTTAGTAACAGCCCTATTTCCATTTCTAATGCTGTTGTTGCTGTTGTGTCTAGTCTGTGCGGCTGCTGCAGAAAAGATGCTCTCAGAGGTTTTTGTTTTAGTCTGTTTCATGGGGAACTGAGTTTTTCTCATTCTTTTAAACTTCATAGACTGTGTAATAGTTCCTTCAAGCCAGACTGGCAGTGAGAACGCTGAATGATTAACGCTAGCGGAATATGTGTCTTCCACACATGGTAAAACAGTAAATCAGAAGAGACTTATGTTGCATCTATATTTTGTGCATTTTCTAGATTCAGACTAGTACTACAGCTGTGAGTGCGAGCACCAGGAGCTGAGGAAGGGTGGTCTGACCCAGCACCCACAGCTTCTCACGTCAGTGGTCGGTAGGCTAAAGCAGGTAGGCAAAGGCCAATGCTCTTCAGTCCTGGGGCAGGCTCCAGGCCACTGCATTTTCCCAGGGCCTGCCTGATGTCCCCTGCAGGCAGTAGGGCTGTTTCAGCATTAATCTCCTGGTGCCTGGCTGTGGGATCTTGGCTTGCAAAAGCAAGACCCACTGTGGCTCCCATTTGGGCAGAGAGCCCAGGTTTCCTCTGTGTGGAAACCAGGTCAACTTGGTTTTGCGCTGAAGAGGGGTCAATATATCACTGGGAATTGTTCCCAGCTTCCGCAGTGTGGAGGGAGCCTGTGAGTCTTTCCATTAAATTTAACAGCATTTGATTAGGCTGGAGAGATGACAATTAAACTAAAGGCCTTTTTGCAGAAAACTCCATATTTGACCTTTTTGTTCTCTCCTGGTTGCTTTGATCTTCAAGCAGTTAGGAAAAGCTATACTGCTAGCTCACTCAGGATTCCTCAATAAGTAACCTTTTTTTTTCCCCACTTGTATCACTTCCATGAAATGTTTCTTACCTGACCACACACCATCTCAGAGAAGGCAGTCTCTTTCCCAGCCACTTGACGCTGCCATGAACTGTGGCTGTGGGACTCACAGGAAGGAGTACCCACCACAGTGTACTGTCTCCTCTGCTTAGGAGCATATTTGCTGGGCCTCTCATGTTTTAGATCTTGTTTGAAGTAACTTTGCTCTCATTCAGTCTTCTTTAAAAATATTTCTAAACTTTCCCTTTCAAGGATTTTAAGTATGCTGGAGTACTCAAAGTACAGTGGGGATGTCTTCTGGCAGTTGCTGTAAAGAGCTTAGCTTTGATGTCTCTGTGATACCAGGGGATGAGCCAGAGGGACACAAAACATGAACGAGGGCTGCAAACAAGCGGGGAGAAGAACTTGAGTCTCGCTTCTATTTTCTACAAAGAATTCTTCAGTATTTTTCTCAAGCAACATAAAAAGCATGATCTCACCTGCCCTTTACCAGGTGCCATAAAATGTTATCCTCAGCCGATAATCAAGGGCCTAAACTATGAAATGAAGTTCCACATTTTGATTATTTCCATCACTGTTATAACAGTACATTAAATGTCAAGGACCCTAGGTGTTATATTAGTCACTGTAATGAGCTGAAAGACATGTGGTGACTAAATAGAATGTGACTGGGTTGTCTATAGGTAGGGTATGATTGAAATGCTCTGGTGATGGAAGCTAGAGGAAAATGCAGAAAGGCAGACATTGAGGTTGAATTTTGGGCTAATCTTCCATTGGTGCAAAGTGGTGAGTTTTCGTGGAAACCTCTAATGTTTTACTGTTACGGCAGCCAAAGATCTGGCCTTGGGGATTATTTGGGGAGGGGGTCCTTTTAAGTTACTACTTTTAAGTTGCAATTGATATCTAAGGATTACACAAAGAGTTTCCTCTTTCTTAAAGTTAGGTCGTTTGGTAAAATACAACCCATACATTTCTGTGTTAGTAGAACAAATAAACAGGAACTTGTCAACTGCTGATTGTGTTTTCTGTGATTTCAATCTATGTCAATCATACCTGCAGGTGACTTAGAGCATTTAACTTGTTTCCCATAGCTTGTGCAGTTGCCAAGTCAGTTTTGACAGCTGCCTATCTATCCACATTGACCTACAAGAGCATCTGTTCTCTCTCTGTGTCTCTCAATCTCATTTTGGATTTGTACATCTTGGCTCGCCATCCTAAGCTTCCCTTGTAGTCACTGGAGAGAAGGAGGCACAGGGATGATGCAATTCATCTGAGACATGTTAGGTGTCTATTCCAGGAGGAGGTGAACACAGAGGATGTCTATATCACACAGTATGTAAGGCTAGTCTGAATAAAAGACAACACAATGTTTTCATTTGTACTTGCTAAAGTATTGCCTTTGACCACAATCCTCTGGTACCCAGCAAGGAGAAAAACTGTCTGATGTCCTGTCAGCTCAGCTCTTTGGTACATGTGGTGCTCAAGAACTAATACAACTTAGCAGACAAGGTGCCTCAGGGCTAGAGTGTCAGGACTTTTTTTTTGCAGAGAAACATTGCATCTGTATTTTGAATCAGAAGGGAGGCAAATTGTGAAGTATTAGAACCTTCTAGGAAGGGAATTACCTTTCTCTGGCTTTGACTCTGCCAGGCTAGCTCTGTCTTGCGTAATTGCTTTGGCCAGGTGCACCTACTTCATCACTGTTGTATTGATGGTACATTTGCTGGTATCACTCAGAAAACTGCAATGGACAGCTGAGATGCCACGAAGAACAGCAACATGAAAGGCAACATGCAGGTGGCCAGTGCACACCTGCTTGCCTTGCCCTGAAACAGGGAAGGACTGGTCACAGTCAATGCTGTGGGGAAGGTTTTGGGAGCTGTTCCTCATGGAGAGTAGCCAGCTGTCTCCACTCCACCCACGCCATGTGTCGAAGGTGTCCTCTGCAAGTGAGCCAGGAAGCGCTGTGTCTCCAGACACATGCTCACAGCATGAGCAGCGGGCAGAGACAGTTAAAGCTCAGCAGCCTTGGGCTCAGCTGTAGGATAAACTAACTGTGGATAAAACCTTAGGGGTATTCTTGGCTGAGAAGTGATTACTCTGGTAGTCACCCTTGGGAAAGCCAGGTCTCCCTCTGTTAGCTGTGACTCCACTGTGTTTCAGGACAGCCAAGGTTTGGGCTGGCCATTTCTCCGCTTACCAGGGACAATTCCGTGTAGCCTGGGGGAAAATACTGGCTGCAGCCTGTGCCTTCAGCATTCAGGAGTCCATTCCTCAGGTCTGGCAGCCTCCATCCATATCTCCAGTCATTACAGCAACATCGTGTCATTGATACTGGGCAGACAAGATGCTCCAGTGCCCTTCCAAGAAGGGCTGAAATGTCATGTTTGCAAGGGCAAGAGGGATTTGTATGCTGCCTGAACACTGGCAATCATCAGAAAGTGTTCAGGCCAGCTGTAGGACAGCTAGGAGATGCCTAGGCTTCTGGGATCTCACAACACAAGCATAACATTGATGTATTGTGTAATGCATAGTGTTACAAGGATACTAACTCAATCTAACTGTAACAGTAAAGCTCTCCCTTATGAGCACAAGGAAGATAAGATGACAAAGATAAAAAGAGTAATATAAAAATGGGAACAGAACAAAGGAGCACTGCAACAGCATAAAAAGCATAAAGATGTGCCCAGGAAATCTGAGAGACAAAGAAAGGAGCAAGAAACCTCACTGATGTTGTGGCTGGCTCGAGATACGGACTCTGCCATGCAGCTGAGGATGGCTGGCATTAGAATTTCTTAGTCCATATAAAGATGGACCATAATTACAAAACTGATTCTGTGTTTTGCAGCTCGTAGCCAAGTTAGAGATCATTTCTAGTCCCTGAGAGGAAAATTTATACCTTGAGGAACAGGCTTAGGACAAGTAGGAATCCTACCTTTATGGTCACTCTGCTTTTTCCCCCCCATCTCCGCTGCATCCCCCGGCAATGTTTGTAGGTTTCTTTTTTTTTCCTCCTAGGCACCAAATCACCACTCATTTGAAAAATTATACAGAGCACAAACAGGTCACTCAACCTTGGGGAACTCTGTTCAGACTGAAGAAGTTAAATTAGCATTGAATGTGGCCATCTAGGCTATGTTCATTCTTCCTTTTACCTAATCCCATGAAAACATCTGTTTCAAATGAGTTCTGATACCTCTCATGACTTGTTCCAGTCCCTGTTTGAACCCTCCTCTTCTGGTATGAGTGGAGCCAAAGCACTCATACATCTACCCCCAAGGCGAAGGGAGCCTTATTTCAAGACGGTACCAGTGTAGTTCTGTTGTTTGACCAGTGGGAGGCCCTTAGAGACCATCAAGGTGTCACAGTTACAGCATTTTAAAATAATAATTAGGGTTCATATAGTACTCTTTATCTTCAGATTTCGAAGTTCTTCAGAGAGTTGAAGGAACATCTCTGGTGCCAATTTTACAGACTAGAGATGTAGATAAAGAGGAGAGAGGACTTCCCAGTCACAGTAAAATAAGTTGGTGACAAATAATTTGAGATGCTACAGAATACAAAGAATTCTTTAAAAATACCTAAAAAAGAATGAATGAGAGGGGAATGTCCCTTCCCTCACAAACAATAACATCATGTTCATATACTTTTATCATTGTTTTCTTAAACACTTGGTTTGCCCTAAGAGTTGCTTAAGAAAATTAACCTTTACAGCAACTTCTTTTATTTATCCTCATGCACATTGTTACATTGAAGAAAAATAAGTTGTGGTTAATCTTGTTTTTTCCAGGCTCCAGACAACCAAAAATTCAGTAAGTGTTTTGCCTTTTCCCTTTGAACAGCTGCTTCAAACATTGGGCTATTGTTCTAACTTTCTGGATTACCCTCTCCATTTTCAATTTGTTTTATTAACATAGGTTTGAAACACAGAAACTCCTTGTCTAAGGCAGTCCTCTTAGCAGCTGTGATTTAACCTGGAAATGTCTCTGCAGCCTTTTGAGCCAATTTATCTGCTAGTAAGAAATGAAAAACCTGCTGGGAGTTATCATCTTTTATAAATGGGCCAAACTTTACTGTCAGCTCCATCCAGAAAACTTTACCGTGATGGTATCAGTCACACATAGAGCTAGAAATGGGAGATCTCCCAATATTGAATTGGACACAAGGAACAGGGCAGAGCCTTGTGCCCCGGCCCTCTTTCGGCTGCGCTCGCTGATGTTGCCTGGAGTCGGGCAAAGGCTGAGTTCAGATCATGGGTCGCCTCGGTAGTTTTGTCCCTGCCTGGTTGGGAGGAGAAGCAGTCACCTGCAAGACAGAAAGCAGTTTAACACATGCACCCTGGGGCAAGACTTGAGATGGACTGAGAACAGGGGAAGCTCTCCTGCATAAATGTCCCACTTGATTACTATGGGGCACGGATGTGCATTTTCCCAGGCTTACCAACAACTGCATGAATTGAGTACAAAACTTATCTACATAGCATTTAAATATTGGAATGGTTATTTTTGGTGAACTTGCAGGTTAAAGGTGTACATACAGTGAAAAACTTTGTTGTTTGGCAAAAACAGGAGAAAAATACTAATAATCAGGTGGTTGTTTTAAGGAGGGATAGGGGAACACTGCATGTTTCTCCCAGACAGGCAGTAGGCAATTAGGGCAAAAAGGTAGATAAAAAGCATGCTATGACACGATCCTGGCACAGTACGGATGGATAGATTGAAGCTATGAGAGTGTGCAGAGGACCTGAAAGCTGGCTAGTGTTGTGAACCTCACTCTGAATTGGAAGGATCTGTTCATTCTTTTGAAGCAGCAGGAGATTAATGCAGGACCTGGTCCAGGTAACACGCATGCATGTATACATGCACATGGCCCTTCAAGGCATTCCCCCAGAAATCTGACTGTGAGAACTCCAAATGGCAAAGCTAAGTTTAATATTCAGCTTTTGCATCATCTGTATGTTTTCCAGCCGCTTTAAAGTGTTAGAAAGCAGAACATTCATGACTTCCCAGATGGAATGAGCTAAAGAAGAATTAAGAAAAGCTATTTGTTCTATAAAAAAGTTGCCAAATAAGTTTTTGAAAACTGCACCCCTAGCAGGTTGGCTAAAAGGAGCGTGACATATAACATGTTGTCCTTTAGACGGAGAGTATTAGCTTTTCAAACAGCAAAACTGTGACTGACTATCAATTTAAAATATGGATACCAAGGCAAAAAAAAGCTGCCTTGTTAGTATAATGTACTATAAAGTAATTTTATTGCCTATAATGTAATTCTTTTCTCTTATCTGGTTACAAGCTGAATGGTCCATATAGAAAGCTGAGCTGCTTAATTGTCTTGCTCCTACAAAATATGTAAAACAAGGAAGAGTCCTTAGGCTGGATGCCAACTTCTCTGCTGGACAAAATATCTGTATTTCAACTCTTGCAAAAATATCTGTATATCAAGATGACGGTAATGTCTGCATTAATCTGTTTGCCAAGTTTGAAATGCTACTTATTTTATATTATTATATAAATGGAAAATGCACAGGAACAGCATTACTATAAAAAATATACTTTTACTGGAATAACAAAATGTTCCAAGTCTCCCTCTGAAGGTATGTGAAATAATTTGTGTCAGGCAAGATTAATTTTTCCTATCTTATATGTTCAGGTTACAATAAAAGTATACAAACTGGGTAGAAATATACAGTAATGGATTGAAATTATAACTCTTTACAGTCAAGGTGTTTGTGGAAACAGTCTTGAACTGGTGAACTGCAATATTTACGGTTTCTGTTGACAGCCTCAGTTTGACTCTATGTATAGAAGTTGCATGCTGAATCTCCAAAATTCATTAGCAGAAGTAAAACTTACTGTTGCCTACTTATTAGTTAAAGCACTTAGGTTGGAATGATCTTTCTGTAAAACACAGATCTCTTCTTGCATGGTTTTTACCAGTCATGTTTCACTGTTCCCCAACTTTTCCCCTTCTGGAATAAGTGACACTCCAGAGCTTTTCAGGTAAGGTAAAAGCCAGCTGGGTAGGATGGTCAGAAACCTTTAGAAGGGAAGGTCATGCAAAGAGGTTTGCTGGGGAGGGGGGACAGGCAGGCAGGTTTTGCAGACCTGCTTGCCAGTGTCAACACATTGTTGCAAAATTATGGGATTTGAGGAGGGTTTTCTTATCAGGAAGAAAACAAAGCATTTCAGCTCAAACAGTCAATCTAGCATCCTCATCTGGTAAACTCTCAGTTTCACAGAGTGTGCCAGCTTTCAAATGGGTGCCCAATGGCCAGTTGAGCCTCTTCTGCACTCAAGCAGCATGTTTTTAAGCATCTAAGTGTGGTTGTGGGCAGCTAATTCCAGATACTGCCTTTAGAAAACATAATGGTTAAGGATTAATGTGAACAGCCCTGTGGGGAGCATGATAAAAGGTGGCCAGAGCACAAAAGGAGTAAAGGAAGTGAAGCCACTGATCAGCCAGAATAGTTCTTGAAGAGTGCAACAAGGTTTGCAAGTGCTAACTCTCAGGCATGTCACAGTTTCGAAGAGAAAAGTGAATACCCTGACAGTTTCTGCTCTAAGGCTGCCCAGGTGTAAAAGCACACCACGTAAAAGCCAGAAATTTAACAAGTCTGATTAGAGGTTGTAAAATGCCACAGAGATTTTTTAAAAAAAGCCCAAGCACACAGCAGCTGACATGTTTAAACCAGTTCCTGTAGCAGGAGATTCATGCTGATGGACTCTGCATGGTTGCTCTTCTTTTCACACTAGGCATTCCCTGGGAAGCAGATTTATTTTGAACGGAGTAAGGAGGGCTGTGGTCTGTGAAGAGCACAACAGGGGTGAAAAACGGGAAGATCAAGATGAGAAAGTATCCTGCCAAAGAATGAGAGCGGAGAGAAGAAAGCAGCTCCCTTACTTTGGGGACTTCCAGGGCTAATGAGAGAGGAGAAAAATCAAGAAGGGAAGTACAGCAGAGGCAACCTTGGCACTGAGCAAAAGAAGAGTGTTTAATAAAGTTGTATTTTATTCCTATATTGAAATAATAGAACAATAGGGCTTTTGGAAGAGACTTCAAGCAATCATCTAGTCCATCCCTCTGTCCAAGACTGCATCAGCTACGCTTATATCCTTCCTTATGCACGTATGCCTAAACTAATCTCGAGAAAAAACTGCAGTGATGGACAGAAAATGTTGATGGAGGCTATATCAAAGCTGAATAGAAGAGAAGGATTATTTTGCATGTTTTGCAGGATCTTCCTATTTATACAATGCTGTATGATGCCTGGCTTTTTTTTTTTGCCACAGACAAACTTTTGCCCGACTTTTGTCTCACAATACCACTAGGTCTAATTTGGAAAAACTACAGCCCAGCCAGGCTCTCTCTGTCCTGCCTTTGTGATTATTTCTGCTTGTACAGCAAGGTGGCTTGTCCCGCTAAATTTCACCACAATTTTTCCAGGCTTTTTTCTCCAATTTGTCATGATAATTCAGATCCTGCCCTCAAACATGCTTTTAGCCTTGCCTAAATTATTGTGGACCGCAGATTTTCATAAGGGCGAACTCTGTTGTCAGCTAGGTTATTACTGAAAGTACTGGGCAAAACCAGATCCAAAAGAGACTCCTGCTGAACCCTGGTTGTTCTTTGACAATGAATTTTTGATAGTATCTTTCTGAATACTGTTTTCCAGACAGTTTTCATCCACACAACAGCAGTTTTACCTAGAACATGTATCCTTAGCTAGCACAAAAATCTTTACAAAAGTTAAGATATACAGCATCTAGTGATTCCTCCCAGGTCTGCAAAGTCTTTTACCCTGTCATAGGAGGTAATTCGATTGCTTTGATACAATTTGTTCTTGACAAATCATATTTAGTTGCTGAATCATTATAAACTTGCTTGTGCATTAAAAAACAATAACAATTGCTTTCGTACATGCCTGCAGATTACAACTTCTTTACTTATGTTTTTGTTTTTAGATACTTATTTTATTAAATGAGAGGCTAATGAAAGGAGTTACAGGAGGTTTCTGTTTTCTGTCCTCCACAAACAAATCTCAAGAGTCAAAGGAGGTGACACCCTTGGCCTCAGAATACCTCCTATGTTTCTTTAGCCTTCATACTCTCAGTTTTGCTTTACTGCCTGTGCTTTTATGAACTTGGTTTGGGAAGCATAGGATTTTCATTCAATACTTTAACAGAAATCTTTAAGCAATATTCTGGCATTTACCTGGTTTGTACCTGTTGGAGGGAATGCTTCTTCAAAAATTCAGGACTGCAAATGCTATGCCGTTGCACCCTGGGAGACCATGCTTCTCCTGGGTCTCCTGAGGTGTATGTAAAGACACAGGTTGCTCAGGGGTTCCTGGCTATGTAGTTTTATCTGGATTCACTGTTGCTAGATAGATGGAGTGTCCTTGGTTTCACCTGATTCAACTTGTTGCACGTCACAAACAGGCTTAATGATCAAAAAAACAAAAATAACCCCACCCAAACCCTAGGTCCTTATTACATAAGAATTAAGATAAGTCTTCTGGTAAAAAGGCTGAAAAAGAGGCAAGTAAGAAACTTCAGGATAAAACAGGCTTAGTAGCAATAGAACAGTGTAAAAACTTGCTCTTTCTTCCTCGGGAATCCCCTTGACGTACCCCAGACTTCTGAGCTGGGGGGTCAGAGTTGCAGTCTCATCCCCATCTTCTTAATGCTACCTTCAGTTCTGACTAGCTTTCTTCTCTGCCTTCCCTTCTTTTTATTAATTTACAAATAAGTACAAACAATTTAGGTGCAAACACCTAAATCTTATCCTGAGTCATCTTCTGCAGTGGATATAGGTAATTTCTTCCATAGCTGCTAATTAATTAGCCATGTAAATGTTGTTAATTACTCTTGTTAGAGCTGGGAACCTTGACTACCTGGCAGCTATTATCCCTTTGTTCTTAGCTGGCATGCCAGTTTGCTGTTTCCTTATTCTCTCTGCACCAGCTCCTTCCTCTGGACCGTTTGTGCATTTAAATCTGCTATTATATAAATTGCTGGTTAAACATGCAAGCCTGTGATTTCAGATACGTTACCAGATTCCTACAGATGTGATCAGTATGTGCTAACAAGCGTTTTACCTGCGAGAATTATCACTTCTCTCCCACCTCCTCCTGAACATTATGGGGTATCCAGGGTGCTGTATGCCACGCGCTAGCTGAAAGGAGCCCCTGCAGTGCCCATGGCACGGCACCAGCCACAAACTGCTTTGCCAGAGAGCAAGCAGACAGCAGTCACCTTACAGAGTTGGACACTCTTTCTTACATCGGTAACGAGCTGGCACAGGCAGGGAGTTTTATCCCAAGAAAACAAATATCTCTTGGCCAGGAAAAATTTGACTACAAGAAAAATAAGTTAGGATGTTTCACTTAGCAGAAAGAAGTGTCAGGGATCTGTTATAAGACCAATATAAGCTATGTTTTAAAGCCTGAACTTTCTCACCTCTCTTCTGCCTTTCCATAAAGAAATCCATCCTTTACTTTAACTAGCCTTTTGGTATATATTTTCTATAAAGTATTCAAATACTTCAAGATTGGAAAATTTTCTAAAGGAAATGCTAAGTATCTTATCTAACTCCCATTTCAGGCCAATGAGATAAACTTCAGTGGCTCTTTAAATGCTTGAAATATATTTCTTTTGGGAGGTTTATATTAGGTCTCTTTAAACAGTATTTTATTTAATAACCTCCTAATGTCTTTTTTTATGTGATAACATGAAGGGTGACATGCAATGAAGTCAGCTGAATTCTCCAGGCAATATAATTGTTACCTGACAATGCATTAGCAAATACCTCTCCAAACTTGGCTGCAAGAAATGCTTCCCCCTGAGGTTTTTAAGAAGGAATTCTTTTGACTTGGAAAGAGAATGGGCTATTAGACTGCATAGCTTCTAATCTGATACAGAATTTTTATTTAAACACTGGAGCTTAAAATCACTTTTCAGAAAATAGTTGAATAAAAGGCAGCTTAAAGCTCTGAGAATATCAGATAATTTCCTGACAGCTCTCAGGCTATTTCCAGCTGCCTTTACATTCTGCAGGTTACATAACCAGGAGCAGGAGAGATGAGTAACATCAGAAATATGCCAAGTCAGTGAGAAGATGGCAACTTCAGCCACGTCAGAAGGAGGCCCCAGGAAAGCCTTCTCCATGGAAAGAGGGGAGCCAAGACACTCCTTTGAACTGAGCAAAAATACTCACTTCATTTCCTTCCTCATGTTTATAGTGTTCATCAGGTCTCCTTTTTTCGTGGCTGCAAGCAAGTTGTGAGAGAGACACTTCAGAAGGGCAGAATGAAAGTGTCTTCAGTGCCTGCGACAAAATCTTAAGTTATCACTGCAGGTGTGAGGTGAAGCAGACAGGCAGAGAGAGGGTGTTTGGAGTGTGTATTACTGCAGAGAGAGGGGACACAGGTGCATAAGGGGAAATAACTGAATTTAAGAGTGTTCAGGAATTGCCCTGTGGCCAAACAGCTGCTTGAATGGCTTGTAATAATTGTTTTACATTCTTTCTTTGTTTTCAAAAGGCTTGTCTATACATGGACATGTTTAGATTATTTGTAAACCAAGCAGATATACCAAGCAGAACTTGCAACTTTAAATTTAATTTTTGCCCATCTATAAGCTGCTGGATCCATGACAGCCTGTAACAGATCTCAGTACTAGTTTGGGAGATAAAGTACCTCAGTCCCTTTGGAGGGTCAGCTTTCTCTCAAAAACCTTTGTTAGATGTCCTTCACAGAGAGACATTTAAAAAGGCCATGACTGAAATCATTATTATTTCCTGGTTGTGATACGTTTAGCTTTTTTCTTTGGTTTCTTATTCTTTCTTGAATAGAAAAGCCATTTGTAAATACTGGAATTATTTAGCTTGTCTTTAATTTTGATGAATCCTTTGGTGAAAAGCCCAATACAACAGAAAACAAGAAAATAATTTCCCTGATTTAGCATTAAGAGGTTTAACTTCGTTATTTCACTGACTTATTCTACATTATTAAACATGTAATAAAGAAATTATCTGGCACCCAGAACAGAAACACCCACTTTATACTTTACACGAAACGATGGAAGAAAACTCACCAACATTTTGTGGATTTTTCAGAACAGCTTAAGGTTTTGTTTATTGTCAAAATAAGGAAAAATAAGAGAAAATATGGAAAACCCTGAATCTGTGATTCCCATTTTTAGTGAATAGCAGTTGCTTCAGTAGTTTTATGCTTGGGTGTCTCTAAGTTTTCTTGAAATCTGTAGTCCTGCTGTGCCTGCCAGTAGAATTCTTATATTAATGTTGCTTTAATGTTAGGATTCCTTTTTTTTTTTTTCGGTGTATTTATGTATGTGTTCAAGACCATTATATATCTTCAAAATATTTTTATATATGCCATAGCCTAAATCATCACATGCAGTTCCTAATAAATATACGTACATATCATGGTTTACAGTCAGGCCACCATGATAAAAACTTTGCAGTAAAAACAAAGGAAGATAAATGCTTTCTCCATTAAATAAGGGATTTATTTCTCCACCTACTGATTTTCATGCCTTTATGTTACTACTTCTTTGTTCCCATTGTATTTTTTTCAGACTTCATTGTTGAAAATATTTGTGTAGTGTTTTTTTTCTGTTAAATTTGCTCTTGTCCCTGCTAGTAATTTTAAGTCGTCTGCAAATTCTTAAATCACTGAATCAAAATTCTGTGACAATTTAAATAGTGGTCCCAAATGACTCAGAAACAAGTGATTGTTACCTGCATAACATTACCTGTATGGAAAAAAGGGGTTTGAAACTGGAAAAGCAAGGTGCAGGTTACCTGATTAATATCAGCTATATATATGGTTCAAAGGTCTCATATTTGGAAAATTTCTACTAATTTTTGTCCTGAGAATCCTTTTTAATTTCACACAGATGTTGACAAGTATTTTCAACAATGAGTGAAAGAGCACATCAGAAATAAAATATTCTCTAGCTAGGTTATTGAAATAGTCAAATAGACTGAAATAAGTAATCTGTGAGAATTTAAACATTTTTTGGGCGCACAATTTGTATTCCTTTCCTTTCCTTGCTTTGCCTTTCTGTGTGCTGTTGTATTCCTTCAAGAGCCTCCTGGCTATTGACTTCAAGGTAGCAAAAGAGTTTGTTGCGGCAGTTACAATCCTAAACTGACCATGTTTATCTAATATCTAACCGCATATGCAATTTTCAATTTTAAAAGTGATGTAACTGTCTCATATTTTAGAAAGTACCGTGAAAAAAAATGGCCTTAGGTTGTGCTACTACGTAATTCTGAAAATACTTTTTCAAATAGGCTTGCAGATTTATAGAGCTTCACATGTCAGACGTACTTCAACCCAAAAAAGCAAATTTGATTATCTCAGGTGTAATCACTAGTTTTTAAATCATGTGCTCATGGAATTTACGTGACAGAATATTCCTGCTCAGGGGTAGGCACATGTATCTGTGAGGTGGAAATTAGAGTGAAATTATTACCAAAATTAGTCATGTGATCCCCAGGAAGAGATTATTCTTCGTGTTTCTATAACAGAAAAGGTAACATATTACAGCAGCACTACACTAAAGTAACTTTCTGCATCATATTGCAATTTAAGATTTTTTTAAATCTCCTATTATGCCTAAATAAAAACAAGGGACAAGCCTGAATTTCTGATGCATTTATTTTTATCAAGAAAAGTGCTGATATACCACCAAGGCTGTTTACAAATAAGTAAGGCTGAAAAATAGCTGACTGGTATCAGCTGCTTTGTCTGAGTTTCTCTTCACTTTATAACTGTCTTTGTGAGGGTTAAGCTTTCCCGGGTTTCACTCTAACTCTCATTTTCAGAATTTATCCCCATGTGCCACTGATCTTTTCAAAATCAACCCCATAAAATTCAGTGTGTGACTGAGATGGCTCTGGTCACTTCTACCTGCCCAGCTTTGGACATGCTACCAGACCCACAACAGGTACTAGCCATTTTTCCATAAAGACAAAATATTTTCCTTAGGTCTGTCAAGGCCTCACTTTAGATGTCCTCTGGGATTACACATTAGACGCTCTTAACACGAACAACTTTGAGCACAAAGCTCTACTCAAATATTTTACAGTGGCACTTGGAGCAGGGCTCATCCTCTGTGAAGTTATACTGCTGCTAAAATGCCATTTCCCATAGCTGCCCCCAGCTCTGACTGAAAGTCCCTGTTGTGCTCTGCTGTTGCTTCCAGAAGGGTTTTGTACGTTTCTGCAATGGGTGGAGGAGGTCTTCTTGCTTCCCAGCACCCTAGCTCACACCGTTCCTTCTCTAAAAAGGTTTACAGCCCCTTAAGTTTCTCAGACGTCCTGCCATTTTCACAAAATGCTGGCCATAAGCTGCCAAAACTGGAGACTACTTCAGGGGAGACTGCGTGAGGAGAACCTCAATAGCCCTGTGGGCAGAAAGGGAGACGCCACCGGCTCTTGGCGTGAGCGCACACGGAGCTCCTCACCGGGAGCAGAGTGGCTAGCTGGCGTCCAGCGCTGTGGGCAAGACCAGAAAGTTTTTTTCCTCTGGATGGGGAGGCATGACGTTAGTGTTGGCCGCAATTAACCGATCATCATGGCAAAAGAGGAATTTCAGCCAACTATTTATTTGTATGATAATGTGCTCAAATTATGATGATACTGGACTTTCCAGGGTGTGAGTCATGTCACAAGATGAAAGCCACGCAGAAAATACTGTGCTCACAACGATCCCATTTGGTGCTGCTTGGTTTTCAAACAGAGCCTGTGCCAATACTTCAGCCACTCAAAATCACAACATATGCTGCAGGAAGCCAAGCATTTTTGTTTTCCCGAAGCTGTGCCTCTCCAGCAGCTCAGAAACCTCAGCTGGTTCTTTTGTTTAGGAAAGTGAAGACTAGCACTGCCTCACTGATTAAAATGCACCTCAGCTACATTCAGGCCCACTCCTCATTTGCTTCTCATGCTGTCTCTGCTCTACACTCTACTCAGTATTACAAATCTTACATTCATATTTGGCAAATATTTTCCACGGAAGTTGATCATACCTAGCATACATCACATACATTTTCTATTACTAGGCCTGCAATTTACTTCTGTCTCACTGTGGCCAAACAGATGATTTATGTCTCAGCAACGTTCTTATCCTTGCTGAGAACTGACATTTTGTACTGCTTTAGTATCAGCTCTTTCGACTAAATTTCATATGTGCTTTAACACATCATCATGCCTAAGGCAGAACCAAACAGCAGCAAGTGTATAAAGTTATATCAGATGTAAGCCTGGAAATGCTGCATTAGAGTCACCTCAAGCCCTGCAGACGCATGGACCCATTATCACAGGCTGCTTCCTCAGCTCCAGCTCAAGGGCTGTAATTCACAGCTTAGAGCCGTGTAGAGCTCACACACTCAGTTTCTTATTCCTGTGAAATAGTTTGAATGTTGGCCTAATGCCAAACAGTAGCCATCAAAAGTACCCTTACAGTGCACTGTATACCAGGAAGGAGCATTGGTATATAGACGTGTTTCAGGAGAATGGAAGCCAAAGAAATCATTTGAGATTATAGATATTTAAAAAGCAAACAAGCTGCTCCCTGCAAGATCTTACAGGCTCGAACCATCAGGGAATGGGAGGGTAAGATCCCCATAGCAATGAGGCCAGCGGTGAGTCAGTGTGTGTCTGTGGAGGTGTCTGTTTTGGTGAGGGCTTGGGCTGAAATGCAGCAGCATGGGAAACCCCCTTCAGCCAGAGAATTTCTGTCAGTGAGTGGGTCAAATGCTAGCGGCACAAGGCGGAACCTGCAGAGCTCTTGTTCTGTCGCCCTCTCTCTCTTCACAAGTCCTCAAAAGTTTTTTGGCTTACCTATGTCCATATTACAGAATCATCCTAGTCCTAACAGCCAATGAAGACTTTCCTTAAGCACTCTCTAGGAAAGTTATATTCACGTCACCTTCAGTCTCCCCGAGAAACTCTTTCTGAGGGTTGCCTTTGCAGCAGCCATACAGTGTCATTAAAGATTGGTTAGCGCTAATGGTCCTTAGCACCCTCCCAGAGACCATGCTGACAGCAAACCCTTTGCTCTTAAAATACACATTTTTTTTTTTCTACAGAAGCAAACACATGGTCTAACTCAGTTTAGCACTGGTACTGCTACAAAACTTCTAATTTGGTATCAAGCCACAGTGGAAAACAGGAAGAAAAGAAACACTAAGTTAACCATAGTTTCTTGAGTCTCAAAAAATATTTGCCTTCAGTTCACTTATGTTGCTCAGTAGAAGATTAAGTGATTTCTCATTCTGACCTGCTCGTTCATCACTAAGCCATACTATGAACTAATCTCCCAGTGAAATCTTTCCATAAACATATTATGATGTCCAAATACTAGTGCCTATAAATCATGGGTAATTGAGCCCTACATATAAGCCCCCATACAACTGCTCTATATGCACTGTTTTAGACTCAAAGAATCAAGGCAGGACTCTGGGCCAAATTTGCAAAGTTGTGTCTAGACCTCTCCAAAATTTGGTGGAGGCTGTGTTTACACATGTATATTTACACGTGAGAATAATTACAAAGACTGGGTATCCTTGCCACCTGAACATATTACAATCTGGGAACTACACCTTTGAAAGTGTATTATTTGATTATTGATTCACAATATCAAGTCAAATTACTGATTCAAAATAATATTGACCTTTCAAGTCAGAGATTACATCCCCTCTTGTCCTTGCAACTGTCAGAAATCTCCCACAATTCAGAGTGCCTCAGTTTGTTTTTACTGAAGTTGGACAGGAAATATTTTTACCCTATGCTTGTAAAATTTGAGATTAAAAACAAACAAATGAAGAAAAAAACCACAATGATTCCTATCCAAAATGGAGACAAACCCCAAAATCATGGTAATTCTCAAGAACAGAAGATCCATCCTTTTCACCAAAACATTCAAATGATTTGATGCTAGACAATTTTCTTTTGATTTTGAATAATATAATTTAAATTTTTAATCCAAATCTTTTCAACTAAATTCAAATCCTTAGTTCAGAGAAGGGTGAAATAGGTTATATGGGCAGCTTCATATTTCTATAATGTTATACAAATGGGAAATTCAACATTTCTGCTGAAAAGGTTGTTATCATGACAGTATTTTTGTATAGAAAAAAAGCATCCACAAATTCAAAAAGGCTTTGTGTTACAATATTTACTTTTGTATGAGTAGGACAGAAAGAGGAACAAACAGGCTATGTTTATATTGTCTATAAAATAATGTGTTTTTGTGGCTGTGTTTATATTGTCTATAGAATAAAATAAATAATCTTGTCCAATCTTGGGTCATGTTTATGTTTTTATTTTTTGAAATATTCCACAATGTCCAGGTATCACATCTATAAAATAGCTTGATTAATTTTCAGCCAGAAGAGCATGCTACACTATAATCCAAAGTTAAAAAAAAAAAAAAAAAAAGCATATTACTATAGCTATAGCTGTGGTTTGAGCTTTGGGGAAACATTTTTTTTGGCCCCATATATCTGCTAAGTTACAAATATCAGACTCCCTCAAAAGTGTCATAAACTTTATCTTCTGGTATCATCTAACATCAGCTCAGGAATCTATGAAATTACTGTCTGGTTTCCATGTGCCTTCCCAGAACAAAAATTCCTCATGATAAAATAGATGAGGGCATTAGAAGAGTGAAATTTGCCATGAATGAATTATTAGGTGTTCATCTTTAAAACAAAATAAATCTGAGGCCAAAGGAAAAAGTTTTTTTTTGAACATGTTAATTCCTTTATATCTGTAAGTCAGTGCATAGCCAGCACTGGAACAGTCTTGACATGATTGCAGCACATTTTTAAAAAGTAATTGACGTATCCCTGCTTCCTACATTATAGGTCACAGAGAGAACCACAGGCCTGCACAGGTTTCCCTTGGCCTCTTACCTGGTACCTTACAGGTATCTGGAGCATCAGGTTTGGCTCTTCTCCTTTTGCCAGTGGCTCCCGAGAAGCCAGAGAGACATTTATTGCACTCATACCCCTTTCTGTGGAGCGATTATGGTCTGACTTCCTTCAGTCAAAATATTCCTGGGTCTCCGAAGCTGTCAGCAATGCAGACAAGTTTTATGAGTTTTGGCTACAAAACTTCATTCCCTTCTCCATTGCTAATGTTTTTACTCACTTGGGTTTCATAATTATGTTTATTGCATGAATATTCTGTTATCAGGGTTGTTACATGCTAAAAGACATTTTCCAAAATCAAGAAACATTTAGAAAAACAAAAGTAATGTGTCCCCCTCATGTCTTAAGACATGCATAGCGCTCCTGATGTGTGCTTTTCTGGGAATGGTGCAGGGTTTTTTGGTTTGGGAGACAACCACTTTAAGCCTCCTTCCCCACAGTATTTCTCTCCCAAATCCTTGCAGCCACTCATCCTTCCTGTGAACCTGAGAAGAGAAGATGGGGATGCGGCTGATGCCTGGACAAGCCATGAAGCATAACCTGTTGTCTCCTGCACAGGCAAGGAGACCTCCCAGTACCAGCCCTTAGACCTGCCTGGGAGACAGGTGCTGCTCAGTGAAGAAAAGCTCAAGGTGAGGGTAGGACTGAGTTTGATGAGAGCACCAGACTAGTCACTGCGCTGAGGCCAAGAGGGAAATTTGTCCTCCCCACTGCATGGGCCTACACAACTTTCCTAGCTTCCTTTCACCAGCCCTGAGATCCCGTATGTATAATGAATTATAAAATACATGCTGTCAAGTAGCAAGGAGGCAGCCTGATTTTGCGATTTGTGGAAGAGAGGAGGCATCTTCAGATCATTTGGCAATGAACAGGTCATTTTCCCCTCTACTTCCCTCATTCCCCACTGACAGAGAATTAATTAAAGAGCAGGTCTGGTACTCAAACAAACCATATGGGGAAACAGAGATAGGAAGTGAAGCTTGGGCTTCCAAGGACAAATACAGTGAAGTGACTCATGGCTTTCTGACATATGTAGCACAGCTATTAAACATAAACAGTCTGATCCAGCATTCCTGGACATAACTCACATACATAAAAATGTCTCCACTGGGAGACACTAACAACAAAGTGGAAAATTAAGACAAATATCACTAAAATAGAAAAAAAAAAAAAAAAAAAAAAAAAGGATGTTAAAATAACCATGAAGACTTATGGCCTTTTTTCCACTTGTCCTTGGTAATTTTCTGAAACACACTGGAAGTGTGGCCTTGGATACAGTGACAGACACCTGTCAAAATTAGAGTCTAGTTTGATTTTACATTTTTCCTGTGGTATGATAATTGTCTGAAATTGCTATCAAGGCAGTTCTTCATCAGGGAATCCATGAAGAGGTGAAGTTAAGATTAGAGATTACAATCCTTGGGAAAAAAAAAAACAAACAAAAAAACAGCAGTTCCCTGAAATGATTCAAATCATCCTCTGCCTGACTAATATGCAACAAGGATCCCTTGACCATAAAAAAAGCAAGAACACCCTCCACCCTCACTGGCTTCCTCGCTCCCTGTCTCCTGCTCTGTCAGTGGGATTCCCAGGTGCTCTTCCTAGATCATGGTCTGCACAGCAATGTTTAAAGGATCACATTAAGTTCCTCTAGTGGATGTGATTTTTCTTACCTCCTTCCCTCCCTGCTTTTTGTTTGACATAAGAGATTGCTTTCATAGCCAGATGTACTTTCAGTTCTGCTCCCCTCTTTTCCCCTAGAAAGGGATCTTCACAGGCCCAGTGGCTTGTACCATATTTCTTAGAGATACAGTTGTTTTTCTTCAGACCAGCTGAGAGAAGGGAAAACTGACCCCAAAGGTGTTCCTCTGTCACTATTCCTCTTATTTACATCTGAAATGAATGGTGCTCTCCCATGAAGTTGCCTATATAAGGTTCAAGATTCACTGCCTTGTAAGTATAGGTAAATTAATCATATCTTTTATTCCCAGCAATAAGAAAACATGAAGAGAGATGGATTGTGTAAACTCAGCTTCTCCCAAAACATGCTTCTAAGCTCTAGATTTTCTCCCCAAGTGAGTGTCCTGGACATTGTTTTATGAATGAGTGATACCTATGCCTGTCCTTGGGGAATCATGTTGTACGAACTGAGCAACTTTATGATACTTTACAGAGCTTTTCTGGGAAGAAAAATATCCAACATACAAGACACTCTGCTTTGATGGTCTTGAAGTACAGAAAGCAGATGTTTCACACACCTTTTTGCTATTTTTTTTTCTTACTCATTGCTCTACTCCAGGATCTCAAAAGTTTTCAGGTACATAACCCCTTTGCAAATGAGCAGGAAAAACAGAACACTTCCACTCATAAGTGATCTGTGTTAAACTGAAAAAGAATATGTTGCCTAAAATGAAAATGGCTAGTTAGAGGTCATGGCTGAAATACTTCATAGTGGGGAGCATTTGACATTCTTGTTTAGCTCAGCTGTATGTAAGCACTAATGCCCTCCTTTCTGCCTTAATATTCCCTACAGAGCAGTCAATAATCCATATCTTTCTCCCACATAACTTTTGTTCTCACATCAATCTGATGCTCAAAAGCAGTATGCACCCCAGTTATAAAACATTCCCTGAGAAATATCACTAGTGATTTCATATTCTTTAGACTCTATCAGTTAAACAGATCTCAGATTGCTACAAGCTAGCTACAAGTGGGGAGCTGGCATGCTGCTCAGGTCACTCAAGTGTCTAGCTTGGAGTACAAACTTGATAAAGCTGAAATAAGTATTGCTGTTTGATCTGTCTAGTCATTTTATTTAACTTCCTATGACTCTTATGATTAAAGAGATTCAAACACTTAATTGGCAAACAATACAATGTATAACATATTATTATATGAGACACCAAAAGAAGAGATGCTAAACTGTTTAAATTTCTTGCAGAAGGAGTAGAAAAGAAATTTATGTTTTGGATTAGAAAAGCTATCTCGAAGTGGTTGAAGAAGAAGTCTTAGAAAAAATTATCAAAGGAACAATAGTAAATAATCAGGCATAGATGACATTCTTCCCAGTATTGTCAAAGAATTCATATACAAAAATCCTGAAGTATTAGTTATGATGTGTATCTCTTTCTTAAAATAGTCTTGCTACAAGGAGAACAGGAGGGTCCAAATGTGATGTTAAATTTTTAAAAAAGGTGGTTGAGTGAAAGAGACTGTAGGGGATCACAGCTCAGGATGTCAGCATGGTCAAGAAAACTGGAAGAAATTATCATAGAGATGAGAATTAGTGGACTCCTGGATAAATATGATGAGATGGAGAAGAGTCAGGATTTTTCAGATTTCCAAATTTTCCAAAAAGAAAGTTTAATGTCTCTATTGGAATCTCTTTAGGAGTCGGTAAGCTGAGATTGTATCCATTGGTTTCCAAAAAGGTTTTGACAAGTTCCCTCACCAAAGACTCTTAAAATGGTTATAAGAGAAAAGGTTCTGTCCTGGATGAAGAGCTTGTAAAAGTCAGGAATAAAGTTAATAAAAAGTCAGTCTTTACAATGGAAGGGTTACTGATGGAGTCCAACAGAGATTTGTATTTTTAAATGATACGGAAAGAAGAATGAATAGTAAGGTGACAAAGTGTGTCGAGGATCAGAAATTATATGGCAAAAAAAGAAAATGACCAAAGAGAGTCTCAGAGGATCTTCCATTATTGGGAAACTAGGTAATAAAATGGCAAATGAAATTCAATGTTGATAAATGCACAATAGGACACATAAGGAAAACCAGCTTTAACTATATTTACACAGGTATGAGCTCAAAATTAGCTATTATCATTCAGAACAGAGATTGCTGCAGTCCTTCTCCATAAAGAATAGTTCAGTCTTGGCAGTGGTCAAAAAAAAAAAAAAAAAAAAAAAGCAAATTAGATGTTAGGAATGATTAGGAAAGGAACAAACCAGAAAACCTTATTATTCTGTATATAAATCCATGGTGTGTCTACATTTTGAATATTGCATGCAATTTTCATCTTAACTCTCTGTACATAGTAGAAAAAAAAAGCTACAGAAAGGAAATGAAGATGATCAGCAGTCCAAGTCAGTTTCCTTATGAAGAAATTAAACAGACTGGGACTCTCTAAACAAAAAAGAAATGTCTGAGGGAGTATAAGACTATATACCATAAAATAATGGCTAAGACACAGAAGTGGTTAGAGAACAGGCATTTGTTTCTCACACACAAGCTCTTAAAGGTGGCAAGCTCATCAGGTGGCAGGTATAATGCAAAGGAAATGAAATGTTTTTTCACAGCATACATAATTAAACTGTGAAACTAATTACTATCAAATTTGCAGATCCCAAAATTGTAAATGGATTAAAATTATCATACAAGGTATAAAAAATACACCAGTGACTAATAAACTCACACAGATCAGCATCCATCATCTCAGGACATCCCAAAATCACAGGAGGGAGGAGAAACAGCACTATATATAAATAGATAGTCTTATTGATACATGTAATCTGACAGATATTGAGGAATGATCACTCTACTGATGCAGACTATTCTGTGCCAGTAAGAGTATGCAGCATCAGCTGGCTATCAGCATGCTTGGCAGAGAGTATCTGTGACAATTTTTTCCTCTAATGCAATAATGAATTGGCCACTCAGAGTCAATTCATTCAAAGGGAGCCCAGATGATTTGAACTGGGTCGAAAGACAAAGATGATCTTGTAGAAATGGGAACCTGCTAAGCAGATATTCAAGCCCAGTGAAGTTCAAAGGAAACTCTAAATCCAAACTGACATTCATTTTGCATCCCTGAATTACTAGTTTCGATACAGTTACTCTGATGCTGGGAAGACTTCAACTCAGAAGCAGACATTTGCAAAGCCTAAGGGTCTCTCAAACAGTGTATTTATTCAAAGGGACGTCACAACATTATTCCTGAAGTGTTCCCTCCAACTGTTTTCCTCTTGGCTCCCTATGTAAGAAGATTATAAGAAACCTTCATGCCTTTGCAGGCAATGTAAGGGACATGCAGGACAGGGAAACAACTGTACTACTGCAGAATTATGACCAAGGGAAGCGAGGGCACCTCTCCATGCCCCAGGAGCCATCTGATCAGGTGGGAGGTGTGAGCTGAGCTCTCTGAAAGGATGTGACAGCTGATGAGCAGTTGGGGTAGCATCCCACCCTCTGGAGCAGAGACATACATTTTCCTGGGGTCTGTCCAGAGATAAGAGTCAAGTGATATGTTTTTTTGGGAGGCCCTCTCCCTTTGATTCAGCTGAAATTCTTTAGTAAGGTCAGGGTCAAGTTTGAATAAGGATTTCAGAACCCTGCTACTTTTTAAACATCTCAGCAAGACTTAGGTAGTGATCTGGGAAAGGAGGTAGAAGTTTGAAACAGATAAATGTTGTATGCAGGGTTTCTTTAAAACAGGCTAAAACTGATGGAGGCTAGCTATGGTAATGTAAAGCAAATTCATGGAGCTTGAAGCAGACAAAACTAGCCATAGAAGAAACACAGCTGTCAAGACAGTTCCTTATTATAACTAATGGACACATTTGAGAGACACGTCTGAGTGAAGCTAGTTAAAAACAGTAGCTGGATTATTGTGTTGGTGTTATTTTAGATGATCAAGATGTAAATGTTCATTGTGCTGAATGTCACTTAATTCTAATTAAATCTACATCATAAAAGAAACAGTGTTACGGTACATCAATCTCTAAGTATTCTCTGATGAGGCTTTCTGGGTCCAAATGCCAGGCTGAGGTCATTATCAGCAGTAAGATATTACAAGTAACTAGACTGTCTAATTCATGGGGCAATAGATACTGAAGTACTTTCATTACATATTAACTGGATGTTTTTTCACTACTCCCAAATACCCATCAAATTTTCCTCAAATATTGGATGAAATTTTAATTTGAAAGGGTGACCATATGGTTTAGTGGCCAGAGAAATGGGGTGGGGGGCAGCCTGGCTTCTGTCACTGTCTTGGCCATTGATCTAGACTGTGAGAACAAGCAAATGACTTCCCTTCCCTGTGCCCTTATCTCTTCAGGGAAAGCCCCTAGGACTGGGATTTATCACACTTCAGCTAGTTACCTCTAAGGTCTTTTGAAGCAACAGAGTGAAAATGGTGCGTTTGGGCTATGGGTTATCTGATCTATTTTGTTGTGTGTGATAGGAGGGGCTTAATTTCACCTTAAAAGTACTTTTTTCTCTTCAATATTATAGGGGGACTTGAAGGTGACTAATTCAAAGTTTACATGGTAGATACATCCATAAACGAATGAATCCCACTCCCACTCGCCATACAGCAATGTCCCAATAACAGTGACCCTCAGTCTCTGTAACGCAAATCAGAGAGTGGCTCAGGAATTGAGTTATACTTTTTCCCTTTGTTAGGAAACATCAGTTTCTCAGACATGAAATTTTTGGAAGGAATGCACTAGTTGTGAAAAGTTTCCTTTGGAAAGTTCCTCATGTCCAAGATAACATTTCAGGTTCAAATGAGAGTGTTTAACATGAACACATCATGAACTGACCTATAGCCCAGGGGTCAGCACACTTGTACGGGAGGTGAGTGGCTTAAATTCAGGCCTCTGCTCTGCTTTGTCCTCCACAGCATGCAGAGTGCCTTGACCACCAAACTACTGGATAAACTGGTAGCGGTTCTGGGGAGGGAGGAGGGTTTTTTCCAGCCTTCTAGTGTGGAATGGGCATTTTGGAGTGAAAGCTTCAATGGACAGAAGAGATTTTCCCATTGATCTCGGGTCATACTTCAGTGGGAACACTGCTTCATTAAAGATAGAATTGAAAGCTGAATATAGATTTCAGGACTTGACCTTATATGCATGTGTTTTTTTCACATACATTCTCTACTGCAATATAAAAAATAAGTAGGTGTAGACTATTTCGTAGGAATCAATAATTGACTTGAAATAGTCAATACTCCAGAGAACAATTTATACCTATTAACCTGAGTCTGTCTGAAACATCCTGTTCTCTCATCATTATTGCTCAAGTAATGAAGATGAAGATTGAAAGTAGCAGCCTTTTCAGGTACATTTGCTAAAATGTGGCATTTCTGAAAAATGCCACTTAACTATCTGATCTTAGAAAAAATGCTATTTAAATACAATATGCAATAGCGGTTGTACAGTGCCACTTAATTGCAGCAAGGTAATTTTAAATGGAAACATACCAGGTTGAAAATTCATATGATATATATTTGGAAAGAATCCAGTTTGCCATATTTTCGTCTGCAGCTGTATCATATTAAATTTTTCTTCATTCTGAACATTATCTTCTCCATCTTTTGATCTATTCAAAAGAGCAAACAATTTGCTAGAGTGGGAACTCGTTTGTAACTGTCGAAAATATTTAGACCAGTAGAGAACACCACCATATTTCATAATATACTTATCATGCCTTTACTCATCATGGGTCCAGCATTTCTAGTTATATACAGACACAAACCTGCAAAGAGACCAGTGTAGCCAGAAACTTTTGGTCTTTAAGATTCTTTTAAACCATTTAAGACAGTGAATATGGCTGCAGCTTCATTACATTTCATTTAAAATAGCACCATATCAAGTACATTGTTACTATTGGCCAATACATCAGTGTAGTCTTACCTGGCATGATTTATAAGAATACTTAGGACAAGAGATTTCCATTTTTTTGATTCATATAAAATAGTTAGTGCAGAATTTGAAGTATACTGCTTGCTTGTTTTCCTAAGGAGACATAGCTTACGGTAGTGCACTGTCTTTTGCCTATGTGACTTGCCCCTGTTCCACAGCAACCCTGAAACTTGCTGATAGATTTCAGCAAAATTTCATTTTGGCTGAAAATAAAAATTTCAACCTTCTACTGCCATTCCATTCTTGGTACCCAACATTTGACATAAATTCTATTATCTGTTTTCTCTCCCCCATTCAAGCATTGCTGAGACTTCAACACTTTCCAGACAAGGTAATTTCTTGGAAAATATCATAAGTTCTGAAGGGACAAAAAATATAGAAGATAGTTTAGTTGCAAAGGTGACATCAAATAAATCAAAACATGGTGTCAGTGTCCTCCTTAAAAGCCAAAAGCTCACCTTGTTTGCCCAGATGATTCACTCATAGCCAGATGTTTTACAATGGTTGTAACTAAAAATGCCTGTGGACTCTGTGCTGCTAGTTTTTTCTCTTATGCTGTCTGCATTCTACCTCTGCCTAGCTAACTTGGCTGTGCGGAGAGCCACAGGCAGGTTTCTTTCTAATAACTTTTGGTGGGATTCCTCTTATATATCTACCATATCTAAGAGCGATAGTTGAATTGCCCTCTGAAAGTATCTATCTTCCTAGAGAACTTAGTACCTGCTTAGGGAACTCAGATGACTGGCTTAACCTTGACATGTTGCCCTTAGTGACTGTGATGCTGTGATGAAGCATGGGAAGAAGCCCTCTGGGGAGAAAACAGGCATGGGAGTGATGTCATCTGAAGATGCATAGGAGTGGAAAATTTAATTTTGTACTTGCAGAACCATTTCTTGGTTCCATTTCTGCCAGAGACTACTATGGGGCTTAAGAAACAGATCCAGCAGAAGAAAAAGAGGCTTAAAAATATTTATTAAAATCTCAAAAGAAGGGAAAAAGCTTGAATTGCTCTTCTAACCTCTTGTTGTTGCTAATGAACCTCCCTCTCAGGTTAAAAGTGATAGATGCACTGAAGAAAAAAACCTTCTTTTTTTGCACCAGTCTCAGTCACTCAGTCTCCCCTTAGGAGAGGGGGAGACTCTTGGACAGGGGAACAGGTTGCTATGAAATTTGGCTGGGTTTCCATACAAGGGACAGAGTTCTGACCCTCCTGATTTCTGTGTCCTTTTGCCATGGATTTTAGCGGAGCCAGCAAGTTATTGACAAAATTTAGAAATTAGCAGGGTATTTTTAGTATCCAAGATTGGGGCAATCTCCAGTATAGAAGATGGATTTGTTTATTGTAGACTTGAAATCTCTTCTGTGTGTCTGCCCTTTTATGCTGCATATGGAGAGAAAGTATTGTGCCCTATCAGTGATTTTCACAAGGTTCACAAACTCTCTAGACTGCATTTTTGCAAACATCTCTGTCTTTACTGTTTTATTCATCTAAATACAGATGCAGAATGAATTTTGAGCCCTTACCTGGGATTTAGTTACAAAAAAGTTTTAATTGAAGGCACAGATAAGTTGCGATGTGTAGTGCTTACATCAGAGAAGAGAACAGTAGTATGAAATTGCTGAGGCCAGTCACTGTTTGAATGCTGATTTATAAGAATAATGAATGCAGGTAGGAATACATCTATTGAACAGTTTGTGATCATGCCACAGGCTGACATTTTATTTCAGAAAATATTCATTGAATTACTTGGCATAGCAACGAAGTGAGTAAAAATCGAATTATTTGTGGATACGAAACAAAAAATTCTCTACTCTTGCTAAATGTTCGGTTTTCTGTGAGTCGTTCATTCAGTTCTAGTACAAAGAAGAATTTTATGAGACAGTGATAGAAAACAACACAATTTATGTGGTAGGAACAGGAGTTAAATGAGGTGGAATGAAAATTACAGGCATACGTGCTGGAGAACCCCTACTATCTGAGAGTCTAAGCTCAGAAATACAGAAAATTGCTCATCCAGGGCTTCTTAAATGTGTCCTTTTCAAACTGGATGTTTTACAAGCCAAACTATTGCTTTGTATTAACATCAATGTCATCATTCCTCTTTGAAATTCAACTGTTTGCATGCTTTTGATTTCAGGAATTTCACCAGTCTCCTGAAATTCAGATTTCTTGTGAGATTTTTGCATGGTTTCTCACAATCTTTGCTTGCAAATTTGGTACCCTCAGCATGTGTCATATTCCGGGTCCAGTTCCCTTCCTAGGTTAGTTTTACACCAATTTCAGATAAATATATTATGGGTTACCTCTGTGAGAGGGAGGCAAGTATTGTTCCCCAGAGGGCCTGCTGTCCCACTGGCATTTGTGCATTGAGAGTCATAGGCTGATGAGGAGCCTGACTAGGAGAAAAGCTTATGTCTGTGCAGAGTGGGAAAATTTTCATTTAGCATTTCATAGCAATAGAAATTTGATTCAAGCTGGTTCACCCAAATCACAAATATTTCTAAATTCTCCCAGAAAATGGGATTTCTCTGGCTGAGTTTTACTGAGAATATGTCCTGGAGGGACTCTGATCACAATGGGTGTCTCTCTGTTTTCTGAAACAAGGGAAATACTTGCAAGACAGGGTTTACTTAATCTGCGCAGCTGTGACAGAAACTACCCCCGTAGCGAGCATTTCTCACAGCTTTGTGTTCCCTGGGCTGGGAAGCCAGATGAGCTGTTTGCAGCCATGGTATTTAGGGGGGGAGTTGGTGCCAGGAGATGTGAGCTCATTGCTCCCACCCTCATGGGCTCAGTATTGCGTCATCCCAGTCTCATCTGACCGCTTACCTTCCCAGCTGCCACAATGTCATACTTTGTCTATGTAGTGTGCTCACGCAGACAATGTGTTCTTTCGATCTCTTCTCTTTTGCAGCAAGGTAATAGCCCATGTTATTTACTTGGCTATCAGATCCTAAAGGGACACAAAACAGATGCCTTATGAATCACAAAAGAGTAAGGCAAGGCCAGCATAACGCCTGCCTTACTCCAGGGCTTAATTTGCCTAGTTTACCTTGTAAAACTACAAATGCTAGTTCCTTGTCTCCACTAGGAAAACTGATGAATAGTAGCTACTCTGCTTCCCTTTTTTTGGACAGTGAAGACATAGCAAGGGGGGGAAATTTGTTATCTACAGTATTTGTCCTCTCAGCTGGAAGAAACCACCTAAGTACAGCATTTGGAGATTTTAGGACCATTTCTCCATGTTACAGTGTTAAACTTTTGGCTTTGGAGGAGTTGGAGTGAAAACCAGAACCACTCTTGCCTTGTGAACACAAGAGGCCACTTGAGTAACTAAAGTCTGATCGCACCTTTCTGTTGCATGTAAGAAGAAACCAAGGAACAAAAAAAGCAAGCTTACCTTTTTCCCATGAGGACAGTGCCAGAGGAGCCTCGGCCTGGTGATAGAACTGGCAGTTAAAAGCTTTCTCCAACAAATTCTTCCCCGTCACCGTTTTCCTTTCCTGAGATGGGTGTTAGCCACTTTGAGCAGTTGGCTTCATGTCCTGTGGTCTTTAATCCTAAATTAGTTTTGGATTATATTCAGAAATCCAGACCATAGCCCCTGCTTTTGCTCATGTCCTGACAGTTGTTGTTATTTGTCTGGTGGCATATTCCTAGACAGATATACAGATATTATATTTACTAGCCACATTTTTAGGGCTTTGCCTCTCCTTTATGCAGCAGTGACAGAATCTCCTCTCCCCATATCTATACTAGGAAGGGCGGCAAATATTGCAGCTGCTATATTCTCCATTACATGCTGCTGTCCAAGCAGAAGGTTATAATGTCCTGGAACAAACATTCACAGACACTTTGGAGATGAAAGGCTCGCATCTTTTCTTCGATTTTTTTTCTTGTTTGCGTTGATGTGTAGAGCCTTTCTGTCCTCACTGCTCTGTGAGAAGGATGGCAAAACATTGAAGTAGGCTAAGTACCTGGCTCAGATTTTTAGGAACAGGTTAGGTGTGTATCTGTCTGGGATGGCGTAGCTACAGGGTCATATCTATTGCAGCAAATGTAGAGTAGCTCAAATGAGTGTTACAAAGGTGTCTTACACCTGCTGAAAATAAAAGATTAGGTAAACATCCCTGTTTTATGGCCCAGTCTCAAAGAAACTGTACCCTTACCTACTCATGGTGTCTTTTGTCTATAAACACCTGTGATATTTGCTTTCACTGTACTGAAAACAATAATTTATTCTAAGATTAATGCATACATTTTAGATTGAATTTTTTTTTATATATTTTACAAATACAAAAAAATGAAATGAAGAATGTGCCACAAGCTCACATTTGATTAACCCCCCAAAATACTTCTCTTTAAATTAATAAAGAGAATAAAATGTTAATCGTTGTTTGCAAATTCTAGGTTTTTTTGAGTCAGATGTCCCAAGTATTGTCTTCCACTGTCATTTATTCTGTTTTGCCTAGAGCCACTAGCCCCTTGTCTTAGTAAAAAATCTATCTTTTAGTTATTCTGTGGTATCTAGTTATAAGAAACTGACAGTGTCACCTCACACCAGTGCCTTTCAGTTGTCCAAATAACTATCAGTTCTTTTCTGCATTGTGTTCTCTGTTTGGGTTTTATCAGTAATAATAAAACTTAATAATAACAATAACAATAATAAATTTTATCCCTGGAAAGACTGAACAAATTCTTTAAAAGGATAAATCATAAGACAGCTCATTGAGACCTACATCTTTCTTAGACTTAAGCCATGTAAGTTAATTCTTCTTTCAGACCAGTTTTATTCTAGCAAAACTCTATAACGGGTTCCTCTCTATGTGCATCAGTAAAAGCGAGAGGAGGCACTTAGATCTTCATTATTAATAAAATGAGTTTGATTTGGGAAGATTTCCTTTGCTACTTACGTGTTCCATCTATCAAGAAAATATGAGTATGATCTAATATACACTTCATACAGACAACCTTTTGGGTAACAGATCTCTTCCCCACTAATAGTTACCTGACAAAATTACCTCAGGATTCTTGTAGATCTTTTTGAAGTCAGTTAGCCAAACTGCCTAATAAGAAATGCTGAGAATTAGTTTCCAGTCCTGCATATACTCATTTCCATGTATATTCACACACAGAAAAGTTACTGAACATCTTGAGCAAAGCATTTGAGCGCTTCACAGTCATTATTCATCTCTACGACTTCTATGTTATGGAAGGAAACATTATTTTTACAGCCCAGTTCTTACTGTTATTGTCCCCATTTTACAGAGGGGAAGCTGTGGCACAGGGGTCACATATTAATGAAAATAAGATCAGCTTGCAACAGTATATTACTTCAGGTAAGTACCATTACTATTAAATGAATAAGAAGGGCAGTGAGTATTTTCTTGTTGTTCATTTAACTTAGTGCAAATATTTCAGCTCAATAGCCTGCATGCAGTTGTCAGTCTAAACAGTTTTTCACTAAATATAAGCTCTGGTAGTCACATCAGAAGTTAATGGTTCTTCAAATGTGAAAATAAAGATAACAATAGGCTTCTCTCTGTGATTACGACAGCATCATTTGTTCACTAGAGGAAAGATTTTATCGGTATGGCTATTAATCTCATATGAATGCTTATGGTGTAAATCTATATCTGGGACCACACAGAAAAGAGAAAGGTTTAGTTTCCCTAAACAGGAATCAGCACATAGAAAACATTCACGCTGCACTATAATTCTGCACAGAGAAGGGGTGAGAAAATTCAGAACCTACACACATCTTCATGGCAGGTGTGGTCTGTTATATCAGTGTATTATCATGTCCTGCTTTACCAAGGGAAACAAACAAAAAAGGAACAGTTACAAACAGTAAATCGGCATATTATACAGAATAGGACCTATGTGAACTTTTGGCAATTGTGGGTGTGGGGGAAGGAATTTTATAGGGTAGCTGCAAGCAGAGTTTGTTTCCTTTTCCTGCAATAGTTTTGTGTTTGCTGGGGGAAGCCTGGGGACACCCCACTGCACATCGCCGGGGGCGGAGAGCCCATGGGCTTGAATGAGAGCACAAGCACCGTCCCTGCAGGCCAGACCAAGGGCACAGCAACCCCCAGTGTGCTTCATTCAGCAGTGGAAAAGGAGATGCTATTAGGGAGGGTATGCAAGCTCAGTCACTTTCTGTGGTCCATTACCTTTACGCTCCCCCAGCATCCAAAACTATTGTACTAGGGTTGTCAGGGGGTACCTCCCTGCCTAGTCCTTCTTGTATCCATTTACGGACCTCTTGTCCCCCTGTCCTAAATCCTTCCTTGGCGTGTTGTCACTGTCCACTTCCACAGCCTTTGATGGCAGCAAGCGTCAGAAGCTGACTAGCCTCTGTGTAAGGAGTTTCTCTGGTTTGCTTTAAACCAACCTTAGATTAGTTCCTTATGGCCCCTAGTTCTTGTGCTGTGAGATTTGGTGAGCAATAGTTCTAAGCTCAGTTTATTTGCCACCATCAAGATTTTTTAAACCTCGGTCACATCTCTCATCAGTCTTCTCCTCTCCAAACAGCCCCAGCCTTTTAAATCTCTCTACATAAAGCAGTTGCTTCACAGACCTGATTTTTGTAGTTGCCCTTCTCTGCACTTTCTCTAACTCCGTTCCCTCCTTCTTGAGATATGAGTATCAGAATTATCCACAGCACTGAAGATTTGGGCCTGGTTTTATATAGACACAGAATGATGCCTTTTGTATTATTCTCCGTTCCCTCCCTAAAGATGTTCAATATTTTATTGACCTTTTTGGCAGCCACTGTTTAGTCAGTCAGTGATTTCGCATCCTGTCAATGATGACTCCAAGATCTCTTTCCTGCTAGATCTGAGTTCAGCATCATGGAGGTGTGTTTTAGATTATTTTTCCCTAGATGTATTACTTTGTATTTATCTACCTTGAGCTCATCTGCCACTTTTTTGCCCATTCAGTCAGTTTAGAACTAGAGTTACTTACCATTAACACAGCACTAGACTACTAGAAAGAGCTTAGTATCATCTGAAAACTTGGGGATTTTAGTATGCACTTTCTTCTTCAGGTCATTGACAAAGATGCTTAATTAAACCGATCCCAGCACTAGCCCCTGGAGGACCCATTGCTGCTTTCTGTCTGTCCTGAAAAGTCTTTGTTTCCTATTTTTAAAGTAGCTTTCAATTTGGAAACAGGCATTCTTAATACTTTTTTTCCTAGGGCTACCAAGAGAATTAAAACAAAAAGTTTATACAGAATGAATAATAAGAACATCACCAGTTATGTTAGGTAGCTTTTAATGATAGCAATAAAAAGCTAGTGGCATTATTCTACTTCTGTCAGGCACCTGGGAAGGGGAAAGAGATGATGGCTTAAGATAGCTGTTCTGCCCATTATTCTGTTTCTTGCTCTTTGTCTTGAACCATGGGACACTTGGTACTTGATAATCTTCCATATCACTTTGGACTGGCTCTCCAGTCCATTTTCCTCTTTTCATGGAATTGAAGAGCATTGAGGCCTAGCACAGTGATCATAAAGTATTGCAAAGTTAACATTAAAAATGTCAAATTTAACTATAGCAATAGTTAGGAACATCACAGTATACAAGTTCTCAGATTACATCTGAGCACCAATTATGAGATATTACTGCAGTCATTTTATTTTTGGTTTATCTTTTAATGATTGTTTTGCTTTTAGCACTGACTTCCCTGTGGAACACATAACATAAGTGCTGGTCAACAACCCTAAATGGTCAAAAAAACCCACCAAACAAATGCAGAAGTGGTAGACAGGAGTCTGTGGTAGATCCCAAACTGAACAAGAGTGACTGCAGATAAGAAAGAGCCATAAAAGTAAGTCCAGTACCATACTGATGTGATTAACAGTGGTTTATTTTTAAAGTGGAGAATGTGTAGTGTTCTGATAACTAAAAAACCCCCTCTATCTGATTGATCTACCTGGTAAATTTGTATGGATCACAGACTCAGCTAATGCATTTTATTCTAACAGCTTAGGTCATGTTTTATTCAACTGTTACCAGATGTCCTGATCGGTAAGGATCAAACAGTTCTTCTCTTCTGGGTCATAACAAACCAAGGGTTTGTTATATTGTCTTTGTGAAAATACAAGCTTTCCTGAGACTGGTATCACTTGTCTGTGGCTCCTTGCCTGGAGGGCATAAGGTAATACACAGCAGGGGAACTTCTCCCCTTTTATACTGAACTTGATGGTAGCAGCCTTAAAACTGAAACTTGCAGCTTAGGAGAATGCTCTGAGATCACAAAACTTACAGAAAACTGTTTTATTTAGGTCTATCACTTCAGATGAAAAATATGTGACTACTTCCTGGTCAGTTTTTCCTGAGAAGTCTTTTGGCAGTAGACTGAAAATTCAAGATGTTACTTAGAGCATTCTCCTTAAATGCTCTAGTACTACAGCTGATTTGGGGAACTGGGAATTTGCCTCTTTCTTGTTCTCCCTTCATTCTCAATCCGCTGTGCAGAGTGGCTCAGAGCAGCCCCTTTATGATGATTTCCTTTTTTCTCCCCCCATCCTATCATCATGGCTCTGTCCTGGTTCTCCTCCTCCTTTCTTCCAGTCCATAACTGTGCAACCCGAGCTACCCAGAATTCTTTGTCCCAGTACTGTGGGGACAAATTTGCCTTCTCTTGTTTTCTGGGATTTGATTTCTTTTCAATCTGTAAAAGTTCCTTTTTAGGTATGCTTCTATTATTTTCTAAAAATTAGTGACATCATCCAGCCTAGTGTTCCTGAAAATCACATTTTTGAGATGGTTTCTGTACTTTGTAAATCATATTTGTATATTTGACTTGCTTGTCATTACTGTACGCACATCTTTCATAGCACAGTATTTAGCTGTCCTTTGACTTTTCAGACACCATATGTGCTACAGACTTGGTATCTAGGCTTCTCCTGCTCTCCCCAGACACCACTGTTTCACCTTGTGATGACTTTGGAAGCTCCTGCCCTCCCAGTCTTGCTATGTATTGCACAACACTGCTATGTATGTGCTATGCACAGCACAGCAGTGCTATGTATGGCACAGCACTGCCATGTCAGCTTTGCTGGTAGAAAAGGTCACTGGTTTTAGCATTTGGATGTCTTCTTGTTGAAAACAAAAGAAGGGAAGAAAAAGAGTATGCATTCATCCTTAAATTTCAATTAGGAAGGCTTAAAGATCTTTAAATATGACATATAAAATCAGAAAGGGGGTAAATAAATGAGTGAGATAAGGAAAAGTGACTGAAGAGAGTGCATCAGTTTCTTCTTCAGCAATACTGAACCAAATTCAGTCTTATTCAGATAATCAGGCAGGAGACAAAACAATGCAAATTCCACAGCTGTTAAACTAAGATTACCTTTCTGTATAAAAAGGGGAAAATATTTTGTTTTACACTACTTGAGCTCAAAAATTTAGCATCCAAAGAACGACAAATGCTAATGACAAAGAAAAATTGCACAGTATTGTTCACTAACAGGAAAATTAGAATTAGACGTATTTTAGGTAGAAAAATATTGTTGCAATCCTAAGTAACTGTTAATGTCACATTGCTCACATAATGGGTAGAGTCAAGTTTCTGTTTTGGTGGGAAGTATATTTGGTGGGAAGTACAACTTTTAAAATAATGTAGGTTCTTTCATGCATCTCAGTTCTTTTATACATATTAATTATTATGAATCATTGTTTTGCATGTGGTAAGGAAGAGTGGCTTTAGGAAAGTACTTGTTTTAGAGACTGTCAATGAATACATATCTTCTAGCTGACCAGAAAGTTTACACATTTCCCCCCATTGCTGAGAAATTATAAACAAAAGATATTACCTGTTGTCCAAAGGCCAGCATCCTGTCAGCTATCACAGCTTGATTTGAGAGCTGATTAGATGAGGAACAATTGCAAGACAACAGGTGGATACTGATGAACTGGTTGGGTGTATGAATCTCATCCAGAAACTGTGCACTGCAGAATGAGTGAATCAGTGACTACAGTACACCAGTGGCTTCTTTAGTAAAAGTGTCAAGAAACCACCTAAAAAAGGAGCATTATAAAGAGGAACATGAAGGAAGACAAGGAAGACAAAGGCATTCAGGAAGAGCAAATTTTAGGCTGAAAGCAATGTAGAAAAGTCAGTGAGCTGGAAACAGAAAAAAAATTCTTAAGTAGGTTATCAAGATGGACATTATTTATGGGGCAAGATGGGATTATAAATCAACTGTGTAACAAATACTGGGGGGTAAGAATCTTTTCTAGTGGTTATCTGCTTTAATTGATTTTCATGCCTTTAAACTTTTCCAGTGGAGGTGGAGGTGGCAAATTTTAATCTTACTGACACAATGCTTGTTATCTTAATTCATTTTTAAGCATATCTTGGGAGTAACCTATGGACCCTGGGAACAGGGTTGGGGAGCAAGAGGTTAATTACAGGTTGAACAGCAGTGTTGTAGAAGAAAGGGCAGAATTCACTGAAAGAAAAATTGGTGAAGTTGTTTGTAGCAGAGAACTTGTGGAGAGAATGAAAAAAACCCACTGTTTTGGCTGCAATAAAGTTCAAGCAAAGAGACAACACAAAGAAGAACATGTCAGGAAAAAGAAGCAGAAAGAAGTTAGAAAGGGGTAGTAGGCTGTGAAGACGTCAGTGTAAAAAAGGCAACTTTAAATTTGTGTTTTCTAGACAGGACAGGACAAAAAGATTACAAGGTGGCTTTGGACTAAGTGCAGGAACTCATCCACCCCCAAAAAAGTAAAAAAAAAAGATAAGAGAATGGTCTTAGAAGAAATAAAATAAGCTAGGAGGATAACCAAAGGAAGGGTTGAGTCATAAAAAACAAGTGCAGACAAGTGTTCAGGCAGAATGAATAAGAGTGCTGAAGGCACATAAAAAAGAAGACAAGAGCACAATACATAAAAGCCTTGATGATGTTGTAGGCTTAGAGAAATGATGCTCTATTTTTGATCTCCATGTTTCTGCTCTCGTGAAGTATGGAACCATTTCCCAAAGGAGATAATATTGCCAAATTCATGTTCCTCCAGATTTCCTCTTGAAATATTTGATCTGATGGTACCTGCAAAGGGTATGATTCAATAGTAATGCCATATTAAAAAAGATGATTGAGCCAAAACACTCTTCTGTAAAAACAAAAAATACCTCATTAATCCGTAATCATTCAGAGCTGTGCAGTCTGGCAGGACTCCCGATTTCATTGTGAGCGATCAGAAGGGGACTTCTGTAGAAAAACAAACATCTCTTGCAGTGACCTCCAGCCAGAACTTCTCAAAGAAGCATTACCAAGTGTTACTTTATTTCGGATCACTGAAATCTTAGATCATCTTAAAATCTGTGTATACTCATTTTTAGCTCTCTTGTGGGAAAAGACTCAGTACGATAACACTTCAACAGCACATTGAAAGCTATTGCAGAGGCTCTTCGCCTGTTCTCAGGCTTAACTGGAGCCTTGTCTCCAGAAAAAAAGGAGGATTTGAACTTTTAAATGAGTCTTTTGGAAAAGTTGCTGATATGTGAATATCCATCTTATATACAATGTTCAAGTTAGTCTGAAACGAAGCAGGAGCTGGAGTGCTAAGATGTTCTCTCCAGCTGCGTGGAGTCATGGGATAGAGAAGCAAGACTGAACTAAGCCTTGGCCTTTTTAGCTCTCTTGGGCTCCTGCTACCTGATTAGGATCTTCTGGTGCAATTATACCTGTGACAGACATCCATTTTTAATACAGATGAAATCTGCTGTGATTTTTTTTTCTTGCCCTAACTGCCCTGAAAGAAAATTGGCATGTGTAGGCTCAGTACATAATATCTAGGATGGCAGTTTGCAGTGAGCTCTTTTTTTCTTTTACTCATTGACTAGATGTACAGAGTTGTAAGGACACTAGGAAATTAAAACTGTAACCTAGAACATGACATTTAATAAGATGAAAGGCAACGGATGAGTTTGGTGGCAAACCAGCACAGCCTGAATTTCACTTTAGGGAGCCTTAGTCACTTGTTATGGGTAGTTGGACTAAGAAAATTATATGCTTTACTATATGTCGTGCTGATGATTGCAAGTAATAGTAGGTCCTGAAAGTGACAATCTGTGCTTATATCTTATTTCCCACTAACATATGGCACTCTTGGATTTTGACTGTTGCTTTGATTGCTTTTGCCTTCCAAATACCACTAAAGATCTTTTTCACTACTGAGAATCAAAATAATCTTCTTAGGATTTGAATGGCAGAATTAAACACACTGTGACTCTCTATCCCCTCTAGTCACTTAATGCTCTGTAAACGTTTTGCCCCTTCCCCATCATGGTACATGTTCTACACTTCTTAGACTCTATTGTATTTGCTGTTCCCAGCTGATTCCCTTTATCTTCCATTCTACCCCAATTTCCCTCTTATTCTGTTCCTCTTTTCTTCCAAGTTCTCTTCCTTTGGGGGTTCTCCTTCCTACTTCTTAGTTCTTTTGCCCATTCTCACTTGTTTACACTGAATCCCTTTCATCCACTTCTCCAGTTCCTCACTATCAGAACTGGAAATCTCCTCAAAGTGTGCCTTCATGGCCGTCCAGATTCTCTTGTACATATGAAATGCATCATATAACTCTGCATCAAACCTTCTGTCTCTGCTGCCTGCAGTGTCTTTTGTTTCAGGCTGGACCTAGGGAGCATGCCAGAAAATTGACATCTGCAGCTGGAACCCACTAACAGAAAAACAGAAATTGGCACTTGGTCAATTTCTAGGCTTTTATTATGAAAGAATGACACATTTCCTTTTCTGATGAAAAAACCCCCATCTATTAGCAATGCTACACACTTGAAAAATACATTGAGAAAGACTAAAGCTTACCTAGTTCTATCCAAATAAATTTGTCATCCCAATACTGAATCAAGGCAATAAGAAAGAAATAAGAGATTAGACTTTGATATGTATGCAAATGAAAAACTCTTGAGTCTACATTGTTGTGAGAATAATAAGCGAAAGGATAAGTTGCACATTACTTAGTGGCTCCATTTTGGCTGGATCTGCTAGGTTTATTGGAGTTGTTTTGGATTATTTCTGTCAAGAGGATAAAACTGATAGACTTGTCTGCTCAGGCATTTCTTTGTTGTGGTCCTGTTTGCTCAGAAAGAGTGGGCAAAGCCTATTTTCCCAGAAAAGCAGCAAGCAGACAACAGGAGCTGGTCTCTTTGTTCTGCAGCTCAAGCAGTCTCCCTGCCAGTGCATCACAGAAAACAAAGCTTTCCTGCTCTCATTTTCTCTCACTGAGAATCCAACCCTGTCTCTTGACTGTTCACTCTGTCCTTTTCAAATATTCCTCCTGCTCCTTTCACCCACACTGGCTCACCTACCTCCAGACTGCTCCTTCTTCCCAGCATTAGAAAACTAGGAACTCATCTGAGCCTTGTCACTCACTGCTCAGGTTTGCGTGCAGGTAAACTTGGGGTCTGCTGCAACTGCCTGTAGTTTCCATTGTTATTTACTTCTGCACTGAATTTTTCTCCCTTGTTTTGCCTGAATGAAAGAAAACCTCAACACCATTTTAGAGATGCTGAGCCGTCAGCATAAAGCATCTGAGTTGGAGCTAGGACAAGTTACACAGCCATGCTCAGAAAGTTGGATGTCCTTGGGACAGATGAACCTCCTGCATGTGTTGCCCAGTTATCCATGTGCTCTCAGTAAGTCTGCCGTTTCCAGGAAGAGTTAGCCCTGCTCCCCAGCCACATCAGGTCCGATGTACACCAATCATCAGCTATGTCGTGAGGGAACTGTGCAGTCCCTGTGGGTATATTTGTGTCTCAGAGATGGCAGATAGGAACACAGGAACCCAACAGCTGTGGTGCTACTAACATGCCTCCAAAGTTAGCATTACAAGCTAGTAACGCCACTGAGGGCTTGAGACTTGCTCCTTGTGCAGCTCATGAACTTTGGTACTTCACTGTTTGCAAGCTGTTAAGTTAATCAGGCATGTGCATTTAAGGCTGCTATCTGTCTCAGTAGTATCCTTTCTCAACTAACTGGAAAAACACATTAAAAATCAATCTAAAAAGCTCAATTCAATTCTCATTAGCGTATTTAAGAACATTTCTTACTGAAGCCTATTTCAGCACTATACTCATTTTGGATTTTCCAGTGTAGATGCTAAAAGAGTCTGTAACAGATCTTGGTGGGTCCTGGTTGGTTTTGTTGTTCATGGTTGATTTTTTACAAGAACAATATAAAATGACTATAATAGTCCTAAAAAGACCACCCTTTGGCAGACAAACAAACAAACAAACAAAAAACCAAACAACCCAAGCTCCCAAACTTAAACTGAGGTCAGAAATCAAAAATGTGGAGCCATCGTGGAAAAAGATATTTCCAGTATATGCAAAGGTAATCATAGTGTTATAGGGTTAAATGAAAATAAATTAAATTTTTTCTGAAGGGGTATCTCTAGAGTGCTTCAGAAATTATTTTGGCTGACCATGTTCATTTTCATCCTGGAAATAACAATCCTCTGAGGTGCTGAGTCAGGAACAGCTAGGAAACTATGTACCAGCATGTAACAATGTACTTGCAGCAACATATCAAAAGATATAGGCTACCTAACTTGTATCAAAGTTCTTAGAGAGAGAGAGAGAGAGAGACAGAAACATAAACCAGAGAGTATTTACAGGACACAATTAGGAAAAAATCAACAAGATGATGTGGGCTCCTGCTTGTACCATTAAGTGCAGTAATCTGTCACACAAACATAATGAAGCTGTTAGGACAGACCATGTGAAATCTAGCTTTAAGCCATGTGGTACTTAAACGCTTACTATGCCCTGACTTCTGCTTCCCTGCAGCTGAAACTCCCCTTCATGCAAAGAGGAAGAACCAGAGGGGCAATTAACTGGGATGGGAGAGGAAGGTGTGACTGCAAGGCTTTTGGTGAACCATTTGCAGTCCTCTGCTTTCTCCACAGGTTTTCCAACCACCTTGTTCCTAAGCTAGCATGGGGGAAGATGGGCTGATCATTATGCGCAGACTGCAGTGATAGCTACGCGCATGACTGCTGCCTCAGTGCATTGGTTTGCCTGGCACTTTCCCTTGGCTAGGCCAGTGTGAGCCCTCTTCTGACACAGGATGGACTGGTGGACTCCCTGTAGATATGCATTACCCATAACTCATCATAATCCAGGGGAAAGCATCAGACCAGGGGCTCTCCCAGTAACACTTGTGAATATTCCAGTCATGCCCTGTTCCTCACAGCTTGGGAGAAGCCATGGCTGTAGGAAGTCTTCAAACCCCAAGCCAAGAAGCAGTTTATGGCAGGAAAAGATGCCTATGGACTGAGCAAGAGTTTGAAAGGACTTGGTCCTGGAAAGTATGCTGGCATTTTGGATTAATCCATGAAGACAATCCAAGCTAATGTCTGAATCGACCGTGAAAAGGTATTAAGCAAAACAACAGACTGTCTTTCATTGCCCAAATGACAGCCCCTTTTCCTTCCTGTTTTCCCTCTGTCCTTCCATTCAATCCCACCCTCCACTCAATCCCACCACCATCATCTTCATGCTGGCCCACCTCAGATCGATGTGAACAGCTCTCCAGTAATCAACAAGTTTCTCCCCACAGCAGCACCCACCAGACAGCCCACCCAGAAATGATGTACATCAAACAACATCATGTAGTCACTCCATGTCTAGGTGAGGGCCAGGCTGCTAACTCTGCCTGGCAGATGTGCAGTGTTGGCTTTGCAGCACTCAGTTAGTACTAAACACACTCTATGACATGAGATTTTAAAATAATAGAGAGAATCGGTAAGCAGCCTGGGGACATTTCCTGGCCTGAGGACTGGTATCAGGTAAGAGACAGCGTAGAAATGGATGCTAGAAAAAGCCAGAGGTGTTTAGGAGATTGTTTCAAAGCTGTTTTGTCACAAGGAAGGAGATGGTCTCCTTCTCAGCTTCAGAGGGGGAAGCAGTGAGAGCTAAAATGTCTCTAAAACAAGTATTTTAAAAGAGAATTAGAACTGTCAGGATGTTCACACTAGAATTACAAAGGTACTGCAGGGTTCAGCTGCAGAGTGTCCTGGGAACTGTATGAGGTAACTGGGGTGAGGAGAGGAGCTGGATTCAGTCCTGCAGGTGGACACAAATTTTTCTGATGGCTGATCTGCCAGGACCAGACTTCCCTTGCCACATGGAGGGTGAGGGAGGGAGGGACTCTAAAACCATGTGTTTTTATCTTTTCATAATCTCAATGTCAGGGAAGGGAAAGAGAGGTGTGTCATTAGCAGAATATTCATGAGCAGCCAGGTTTCTGCCCTGATGTGGATAATCACACAAGGTGCTTCTTCTAAACAGCAACAGAAGAGCTGAGCCTGACAGTTTGCATGGGATGTCTGTGCCAGCTGTACCCCAGCAAGCAGAGCCCTGTCCAGGAGCCACACAAAAAGCTTGTGCTGAGGCACGGTGTCAGTGACCAGGCACAAGGGAAAGCTGATATGATACAGGAAAGCACCTATACAAGAAAGGCAAATCTAGATCCCTCTCTTACGTCTAGGAGAACATGCCTGCCAAACTACTCCCTTTGCTTTGGCTGTTGTCTCCCCATCACTTCAGTGAGGCCACTGCTTGCTTTCACAAGGTGCCCATGCTGCTCTCTCCCAGCAGGTGTCCGGTGCAGAGCCCACACTTCCTCAGGTGGCTGTGCCCGGTGAGAGCGGCTGCACCAGGGAAACATGCTCCCTGCAGGGGTCCAAACCTGGCAACGAGCCCCCTGGCCCTGGCCAAGATGTGAACCCAAGAGGTTCATGGTTGCAGGGCAGTCAGGAGCCCCAACAAGGCAAAAAGCCCAAGAGGGGCTCAGCTCGGTCTGGTGTCCCCTACTCTGGGATTCACTCTTCACACAGGGAAGGCATCTTGCCATCCTGAGCCAAGTTGCACATGACCTTGTCCAAAATGACACAGTTGTTTATCACAGGTAGGATCCTTGTCATGTGAACCTGGGGAAGAATCAACATTTTCCAGAGAGATTAAGGTATTCGAGGAACTTGGATTTGGCAGTCCTTGGGCATCTTTAAAAGGCGAGATAGGCATGGTATTTATTGCTTTCTCTTGAAAGAAATTGGCTGCCAACTATGTCTGATACACGATACATCCTTGGCTCCCTCAGCACTACTTTATTATGGGTTTCTTGCGCTGCCATGAGTTTAAGGACCTCTCAATGCTAAGCCAGTCTCAGTGCTTGAATGGTCTATATTGCACTGATCTGCCATATGAGAGAGATCTGGTCTTTGGAAAAAATTGATTCAGAATACAGAATCACAGAATCACAAAATGGCTGAGGTTGGAAGGGACCTCTGGAGATCATCTAGTCCAACCCCCCTACTCAAGCAGGGTCACCTAGAGCACATTGCACAGGATTGCATCCAGGCGCGTTTTGAATATCTCCAGAGAAGGAGACTCCACAACCTCTCTGGGCAACCTGTTCCAGTGCTCTGTCACCCTCACAGTGAAGAAGCCTTTTCTCATATTCAGATGGAACTTCCTGTGTTTCAGTTTGTGCCCGTTGCCTCGCGTCCTGTCGCTTGGCACCACTGAAAAGAGTCTGGTCCCATCCTCTCGACTCCCTCCCTTAAGATACTTATACACATTGATAAGATCTCCTCTCAGCCTTCTCTTCTGCTGGCTGACCAGGCCCAGCTCTCTCAGCCTTTCCTCATAAGAGAGATGCTCCAGTCCCCTAATCATCTCTGTAGCCCTTCGCTGGACTTGCTCCAGCAGTGCCACATCCCTCTTGTACTGGGGAGCCCAGAACTGGACGCAGTACTCCAGATGTGGCCTCACCAGGGCTGAGTAGAGGGGGAGGCTCACCTCCCTCCACCTGCTGGCAACACTCTTCCTGATGCACCCCAGGATACCATTGGCCTTCTTGGCCACAAGGGCACATTGCTGCCTCATGCTTAACTTGGTGTCCACCAGCACTCCCAGGTCCTTCTCCGCAGAGCTGCTTTCCAGCAGGTCAACCCCCAACCTGTACTGGTGCATGGGGTTATTCCTCCCCAGGTGCAGGACCCTGCACTTGCCTTTGTTGAACTTCAGGAGGTTCCTCTCCGCCCACCTCTCCAGCCTGTCCAGGTCTCTCTGAATGGCAGCACAACCCTCTGGTGTATCAGCCACTCCTCACAGTTTTGTATCGTTGGCAAACTTGCTGAGGGTGCACTATGTCCCTTCATCCAGGTCATTGATGAAGAAGTTGAACAAGACTGGACCCAGGACTGACCCCTGGGGGACACCACTAGCTCCAGGCCTCCAACTAGACTCTGCCCCGCTGATCACAACCCTCTGAGCTCTGCCATTCAGCCAGTTCTCAATCCACCTCACTGTCCACTCATCTAACCCACACTTCCTGAGCTTGTCTATGAGGATGTTATGGGAGACAGTGTTGAAAGCCTTGCTGAAGTCTAGGTAGACAACATCCACTGCTCTCCCCTCATCTACCCAGACAGTCATTCCATCAGAGAAGGCTATCAGATTGGTTCAGCATGATTTCCCCTTGGTGAAGCCATGCTGACTACTCCTGATCACCTTCTTGTCCTCCACATGCTTGGAGATGGCCTCCAGGATGAGCTGCTCCATCACCTTTCCAGGGATGGAGGTGAGGCTGACTGGCCTGTAGTTCCCTGGGTCCTCCTTCTTGCCCTTTTTGAAGACTGGGGTGACACTGACTTTCTTCCAGTCGTCAGGCACCTCTCCTGTTCTCCATGACCTTTCAAAGATGCTTACTCCATCATTGGCTGTCTTGATGTGGGGACTTATTTCTTCAACAGTCTAAAAGTGAAATACCTTAAAATTACAGTGCACCTTAAAATTACAGTGCTATAAGCTATTTTAGCAACCAAACCCATGCCAAACACTAAGATCGGTATTACTTGGGGATACATTCAAGTTGCAATTTTCTCTTTACTGATGGATATTCTTTCTATCTCTCTGGACAGTGTTTGCTGCAGCTTATTCTTATGCGTGGTCCTCAAAGGAAATAAAACTTCCTTGCCCTGTGTGTATGCGTGTGTGCATGTCTCTGTGTTTATTCCACTCTGTAAACTTTTGAACTACAGGCCACTTTCAACCCACATTAGAAAACTGCGTAGAAGTCTTACACATTTAATGAAAATAAGCAGCCAGAAAAAAGAGAGAGACTGTAGTAGTGCCTTTATTGAGGACAGGCTACGGTTTAACAGCCCCCTCCAATACAGCCATACGGAATAGATGACAGAGGAGACTTCTGTTAGTTCTGTTGCTCACATAATTATTTGTTTTCCATACTAAAATCTACAAATTAGAAGTGTCGGCAGAACACAGATAAGGTCTTTCTTATGAGCACCTACACAGTGAATCCCACTGGAGGATGGTTCTAGGCAGCTGATAAGCTGACCTGTGCTGGAATAATATTAAAGAGTACCACTGTACGCCACCTTCTGACATTTCAGTTTAGTCCTTGGGCAACACTTAGTCTTTTTGACATTGTCAGGTGGCATTTCAGACTATCATTTCCTCTGAGAGCACTTATATTAAAAAGACAGAATTTCACCATGCACAGTATAGAATGGAAATCACTTTGGATAAAATTCATGTACAGGTATCCAGAGCCAGATGATGTGATAAGTTTAGGCCAGGTCCAGACTATGAGACAGTAACAGAGCTTGGCAAATCTGCTGCCCTCTGCTCCTCTGCTGTAAATCTTGGCTATGCTGATGTCTCCACCAAATGAGGGTAGAAAAAAGTGTCTTCTGTTTTGCAGCATTTTCTTCTCATGCTGTTTCTTCCACTTGAAGATGGGACTGTTTGGAGAGCTGCACCAGGCAGCTGGGCTGTAGCATGGGGCAGCCACCACAGTGGGAAAGCCTCTCTGCTCACTGCTGTGCCAGGGCCAGGCTGTGGAAGAAGTCAGCTGCCCCACCAAGGGTGCCAGGAAGGATTAACATTTACTCAGTAGTTCTGCTTATTTCAGACCTGAGGACTCAGTGGAGATTCCCTGGTAAACAACTCTGAAGGGTGCGTGATCTTTGCCACCTACACACATCTGCCTCAAAATGCTTTGGTAACTGTTTCAAACCATCTTCAGACCAGCTCCCTACTGTTATTTTACTTTTGCCTTATATTTGGAAAAGTGATCACGGGTTTTAAATATGATAAAGCTAAAGGCTGTTACACATGGCAGAGGTACAGATACCTCTGTAGCCAATTTCCTTCATAGATAACACAGCAATGGCTCCTTTCTGCTCGGGAAATCAGTGACCGTGCATGGTAGAAGGGAGCACTTTTTCCTTTCGGATGCTGCTCGCTGGCAGTGCGGTGCCTCCCACACCACCACCAGACACCCAGGGGGGCCTATGCTCTTCCCAGCTACATACTGCCTCACTCGCACCGCTGCCAACATCATGTGTGCCTGGGTGACTTAAAAGCAGTTCAGGTGCTAGGAGAACAAGAGAAAGCTCAGTGTGACTCTACACCAAGGCAGCTTGGCATTGACTGGCCTTTGCTGACTCTTTTTTCTCATATGTTTTTACTCTCAATATCTTCTCTCCCAGCACCAGTCATCTTTCTATCTCTACAGTTGTCTTTTTGCCAGCTTGGCTTGACATAATCCTACCCCATCCCACAAGCGTCCTGTCTCATCCGTATTCCTCTCACATGCTTTTCCCTTCTCAGGCAGTGGGAGGCAGTGGGAGGACAGACCCCTTCCTCCAAAATCATCTGCCCTTGCCTGGTGACTCCAGCGCTTTCAATAGAACCTCTACCGGACTCAGTCTCTGCTCCACTGATAGAAAAGTCCAACCCTGCCTATGTTTTTTCTCCCAGTTGCCTTCTTTATGCTTTCCTCTCCCACTGGTAAAGCAGAATAATCCATGTCTTGGGGTGTGGAAATGAATAGGAGAGAACACCCAATGACATGGCACAGGCTTCTAAAGGCCTGTTGTGGCTAATATTTAAACACCGAATATTTGGGAGGCTTTTGTGCAACCGCAAGGGCAGATGTTCCTCCTCATGCCGCATCTGTACCATGGCCTGCATGGCAGGAAAACAACTGCTTCTTCTTCAGGGTGCCTTTATCTGACCACTCGTCTGCCTTGCTATCTTGTCACTAGCAAAGAAGACAAAGACCTTCTTTTGGAGAGGATTTCCCATAGCATTTTTTGTCCATTTCAGACTGTGGTTGTTACTTCTGCATACTGATCTGCTTACACTTCTCCACAATGTGCATGGAAAGTTACTTGTGGCATTCAAAGGATTAGCCTAGCCATTGCTATGGATTTCTGAGAACTTGATTGTAACACAATTTGTCTCAGAGTTTTTGCTGTCCTTTTGTTTCTTTTTGTCCTTTTCCAACAAAGTGATCTTTTTGGTTCAGCTCTACCTGTAACTTTTTGTTATGGCCTTATACAAATAAGATTTATAAATAATGCCTTAATACCACTTGTTCCTATTTGTATATCTACACTTACCAGTACCTTCTACCTCAAGTGGCTTAGCTTTCAAAGAGGAGATGCATCAGCTCTCTCCTCACAGAGACAAATCCAGTTTGAATTTTACTTCCATTCAAGGCTTATTTCCTTTCCCTTTTTGCAGTCCGAGGGATTGCGTCCCCTAGGGAACAGTGATTTGGCAGTTACAGAGCTATGCTGTCGGAGTCACCATTCACAGGCACAGAGGCAGCTTTTCAATATGTGTTTGAAGTTACATGTTTTATTCTTTCTATGGAAACATTAAACAAATTGGGTATTTCATTAGTCATTTAGATAGAAACAAACCTAAGTGTTTACCATGTATTGATTGAGCAACATACTCTGGCTATTTGTTTCTTGGGCAAAGATGTTCCTTTCTGTAATGACAGAAAATCAATGAGCTCTTAATATCTATTTTGATAGGCTTATTTTATGTTGTAAAGCAAAACAGAACCTTGCAGGTATGCCGACATCACCAAGCTTTCTTCCAGCTATAGAGTTCAGGTGCTGCTGTCTTTGGCTGCGGTAGTGTGCAACCTGATGTGAGATACCTACCAGAGCATTTGAACCATTTCTCTCCTGGGTTTGACATCCCACACAGGGTTTCATGTTTCCTAGCATAAATCCTAGCCAGCTTGTTGAAAGTTGGCCCACAGCACCCTACATAAGTTGCAGTTGCAGTAATGAGTGACATAGTCACCAAGACCTTTTGTAAAGCAATTTCAATTTGCTGTACAGTGTGTGCAGTTGTGTAAAATGCCTTAAACGACACTTGCATGGAATGAAACCTCCTGGTAAGTTATCTGAAATTTTGCTTCAAACTTAAGTGATAAAAGAGGTTGAAGATGCAGTCAGTAACAGGAAAGAGCACAGAGAATGGAAGAATGTAAAAAGGGCTTCATTTTTCGGCCACTTTATCTTAGGAACCTATCGGGTTATGAAGGATTCTCTTGAGTTAAGATCAGTCCTCTGTTACCACTGGTAACCATGTTAGAGCATCTCATCCCTTTTACACTGCACATCTCAGAGCTCATCCTGGAGAGTTGCTATGAACCTCACTGTCTCTATGGCTAGAATCACCTCATAAACTCCAGACTAAGTTTCTTTGCTACTGACTTATAACCAAGTATTCCTGCGCCAACATGAAAAATCATCCTCTACCCTATCTCTGTTCTATTCCTAGTACTCACCTCTGTGATATATTTAGGCAGAGTTATCATCACCCTTCACTTTTCTGCACTAAAGCCACCCAGGTCTTCTCTTGTATATCACTGCAGTTTTTCAAACTTCTGTTTTTTACATACTGGTGAGTTGAACTGTATGTAATATTCTACATGGAGTCTTGTGGGAGCTTTCTATAGTGCCTCTTTTGGAAATCTCTTGCTTGACTTACCTTAGGATTGCGTTTGTTTTTTTCCACAGCTTTCATGACACTCTTGTGACTGATAGATACACACAGATTTTTCTTCTGTTTTTTTCCAGTCATGACCACCTAGTAGAAGTTCCAGTCATGACTTCTGAAATGTACAGCCTTGTATTTGGCACAGCTGAATTTCAACTCCTTTCTGTGCCTCCAGCTCTCAAGATCATCCAGATCTCCTGTATGGTCTCCCAAATCTTCTCATAAATAATGATGGCCCCCAACAATCTGTGACCAGTAAACTTCCTTGAAAAAGTGATACTGATGTGTCAAGTCAGTTGTGAAAATACAAGGTAGGAGAAATCTCAAGAAATTTTCATGTCTATCTTTGAAGACTTCTCTGGTAACCTCCCAGCATGCCGGTATTTCCTTTTTTGATATTATACAAAGTCTTTTCTCTGAAATAACAAACAAGCAAATAATGAAAGCAAAAAAAGATGGAGAAAAAGAAATAAAAAAAGCCATCTGCTTGATCACCTAATAGTTCTGATATTTATATTTTCTTCTCCAGCTTCAGCAATAAATTCTAATGTGGGGCAGTTTGTCACTTATTCCATGGAAGTCCAGATGGATAAGATCCATTACATTTAGAAAATCAATTTCTTACCAAAGAAAGTTATCAATATAGTGTGGCACAAGCCACCTTTGATAGCTCATGTTACATTTTATCCTGTTTTCCATTTGCTTATGTGTCTTTAATTATTTTCAAAAATTCAAGATTCGCCCTGAAGCTTTGCATACTACTGAAGCTGCAATATTTGCCATTGTTGTCCAAGTGATTAATCTCCTTTACTCTGCTTTTCTCCATCTCTGTCTCTTGAAGTGCTGCAATATTTGCTGTTCTTTATCGTACCACTCCTTATTAGGTAAATTTAGCAGAAAATACTTAATCTTTTGTGCTCTTTTTCCTCTTCTATTTCAGCATTTTGGAGTGGAAATATTCAGGCTCCCTTATCTCAGTTCGTGGGTTTTTCTTCCAGATCTCTTGCGGTAACTTTCATAACTTCATTCCCATTAGCTGTGTGTTCATTTAGAGCCCTTAATTTCTCAAAAAATTTCTTTTGGAAGTCAGAATCCTTAATTACAACATTTGGCTTTGTTTATTCTTCAATTTAATTTAACTTGAATTATCTAGGTTCCCAGAATCCCAGAGTATTTTCTATAGCCAGCAGTAATTAAAACCAGCTAAAATAACATTGCCTCTGCCTAATGGCAGAATAGGCACAGGAGTTCCGTATTGAGAGTGGTAGGCAGGCGTGGAGCAGATCTGTAAGTCTGCTTGTAGATGATAATGTGGAAGTGAGGGGTGTGATTATCTAGAGGGAGGGTAAAAGTGGAGAAGAAGAAGCCAAGGAGAGAATTTCATGAATAAAAAGAGACTCAGAGAGAAAAACTCACAGAGAGGCCCATGGTCCAATCACAATATATTATTGTTGTGGGGAACAAATGACAACAAAGGCTCCATAATGAGTGTCTGAGAATAAATTGAGCAGTCCTAGATGACTGATGATTCCCACCGATAAGACTGAAAAGCTCTTGATAACAAATAGGGGCAACACACATTCCCCTATTAGATACATAGAGGAGAAAATTCTGGTGCAATTCTAGCTTGTGAATGTAATTATATATCACAAATTGTATACTTATTACTCTCAGAGTAAATCCCAGAGTAAATGGTAGTTGTTGATGTGGAATTACAGATTCTCAGCTGCCTTAAAACTGAGGAATATGAATTACTGCTTAAGTCGTGGTCTTGAGGGGCTTAGAAGAAAAGATAACGTGCCTTGATTGTGTTATTGCACAGGTCTGCATTTGGACTCAGCAGCTATGCTCAAACCCTGCCCTTTCTCTATCGGTTGTCTTTTGCAGTCTTGCTCTTGCTATTTAGTCGAGACTGATGGCTGAACACATCAGAATTCAGAATGGCCATACATGATGTCTGGTTATCGTATCCTAGAAATATAACATTTGATAGACTGTTCATGGCTAATTAATTAGTATTCTAGTATGTTCTTGATAGCTCAAGGAAAATCACTATGGGTCTTGAACTGTCATGGTCAGGAATACAAGTATTTCATGAGATGGTAAAAAAAGAGTCTGTCGCCTCTCTATCAGGAGGCCTTTTCTTTTCAGATTAGTGACAAAACTGCTTTACCTTTCCAAGCAAAAGTCTGCTCAGGATTATGACAATGTGGGGAAGTATTCTTGCTCCACAGTAAGTTAGCTTGCATATTAAGAAGCCTAAAACAGCGCTTTTTTTTTTATGGTTTACTTATTAAAAAGTGGCCGGGGGCATCTAAGTTCTGAATTTGCAGTTATGATTTTAAAGATATGTTCCTTCAGATAGCAAGTTCCTCACTTCCATATTTCTATTGACTTGCCTTAATGCTGTTACATTCACATTGGTATACTGGCAAATGCAAGGTAGATTGATCTGAACATTGTTTGACATGCTGGGACATATTTCAAGAGTGGTGGCTCTCCTTCTGTAAGTACAAAACAGTAAAATTTGCATGAGGGCTGAGAGTTAAACTATGTATTCTGAAAGAACTATATGGACATCTACTCAATAATACAAATCACATTCTTACATTAATGGTTCACTTGGGGATATATAAAACTGTATTGAGCAAAGAAGTAGCTAATATATGCTCATCAGCAGGCTTCGCAGGCAAGAACAAAGCAAAGATCACCAGAGGATCTACACTAGGTATCTAGAGAAGCCAGGCTAAATCTACAGATAATCCTGATTGCGTAACTTCTCTGATTTTGCCTATTCTTTTAATAACAGCAACTTCATACTGTTACTGATTCATATTGTTAAATCTTTGTTGCTTCTTTCATTTCCCAGTTCAAAATGCTTTTGATTCCTTACATTCTTTTTTCTATAAGGTAATAGAAAAAAAAATAAAGGCATAATTAGATCTGCCAACATGTATTTCACATTTGTTCATATTTCATGTCTAATAGACAAGAGGGAAAAAGGAGCTAAAACAAAAACTGGCTCTCCAGAGGAAAAAAGAAGAGCTAAGGGAAAAATTGGCTCCCCAGGGTAGGCTAGCCTTCCTTCAGGTGGGGAGCTTGAACTGGAAAGACAAATAATGTTTTTCTTTTAATAGAGCTTGACAATTCTAAAATTTTGCCTCTGCTTGCTGTGTTTATTTCATGCTGTCCATATTTCTCAGATTTACACTCTTAAGACTTATGCAGGACAAAGATGGAGGACCCAGAAGAAAAATTGCTTCTGCAGGGTTGAATTGCCTTCCTCCAGTAAGCGAGTGTTAATTAGAAATGTAAACAATATCCTTTATAGTTTTAAATGGGGGTTAGTAGCTGAAGGGAGGTTAATTCTTTCAAGAACACTTTGAAAGTTCTTTGCCTTTGTACACAATCTGCACAGGTCATTACATTTTTTGATATTTTTCCTGCTTCATTATGATTTAATCATAATTCAAACACACATCTGATTTTCAACATAGTATTTGTTTGCCGATAATCAGAGCTGAGATCTTTGCATAGGGAAGTGGGGCATCATTTAAAAAGTTGTTAATCTTAAAACAAAGAAGATAAGCAACCAAGCACCAGATCAGAACAGGCCCTCCCATTCAATCCTTGTATCCTTGCATGGCCTGTATATGAGTTGCAAATATCATGAAACAGCAGTGGCAAAGTGTTTCTTTTGCCCTTGGAGAGAAATTGTCAAAAGAAAACCAGCTTGTCCTATGGTTCTTGTTTGAGTAGCTGCAGAATGCAGGAGATAACACAACTATTATCAATAATTTATCCAGAAGATTTATGCTCAGTGTAGCTGAGATGAGGGATGGCAAAGCCAGTCTGTAAACTACCTTCCGTCCTGTCTTGTCCTTGGCCAGGCAGGCTGTTGTAGGTTCTTGTATGCTCAGCGATACTTCGTAGAGCAGGAAAAGAGAGCGGAAGGTATGCATTTCTTGCAACTTCCTCAGTTATCCCAATAGGGCAGTTTTCCAGCTGTTTTGCTCTGTTTTAGGAGCCAGTAAAGAAGCTCAAGGCTCCACCCCCTACCTTTCCCACTTGAATAAAAAAACATAAGTTGATAAAGAAAAATAAGGCTACAGTTGTCTTTGCTTTCATGGTGGGACTTATCAGCAAATGTGGGCAACTCACTGCTTGCATATAAAAACTCCCTCTAGATAACCCATGTTCTAAACCTTCTCAATTTCTACTAAATCATTTAGTAAGCACGTTTTTATCTCTCCTACAGAGCAAAACCATGCTGTCAATATTTTTCCCTCTCCAATGTCATTACAATGTTATCTACAGCCGTCCAAGGTCAGCAGCCTAAAGGTAGTGCTCTTTCTTGTAGATGGATTCCATGTGGAGCAGGTACTTACCAGTTTAATTGACTTTCAATCTAAGGGCAAAAGTCTTTTGGCAAACTTCTTGTGAAATCAAGTACAACAAAACAAAAGCATTTCTTCATGCCACTTTTTTACGTGCTGTTTTCTTGGATTGTCCCACAATAAAATTTGTTTTCTCTAATTCTTATACCTTGTTCAGCACTGAAAAATTAAATCTCTAAACGGCTAATTGCTATTTCTCCCCTCAGCTTTTGTCTCCTGCATGGATCTATAATACACTAACAGAATGAAGTGGTATCTCATATAGTGACAGTGGCAAGATCATGATTTGAGCAGCCAGAGCCTTCCCAGAATCCTAGCATGAAACAAACCTCTCTGAGACTTGATTTTTTTATTGAAGTTCATATTCACTAAAAAGATGTCAAAATAGCAAAGATTTGGCCAAATACCTTGAAGTTAAGGTAACGTCTAAAGAGCATTTTGTACTTGGGATAGGCTAGCAATGCACACATGGAAACTTTCTGCTGGCTGCTGTGACTTGGCTATCATGAAGTAACTAATGATCATGCACCTGAAGCATCAGGCAAGACATATTCCACTCAAACATAGCAGATCCTGTGTCTGCTGACTGGTCTTCAGGGTATGACTGCCTTCAAAGTGCAAAGCCTGATGAGGCTCAAATAGTCACAACTTCTTCCACTCAACAAGTTTGTCCTGGATGTAAGCCTTTGATAGCACTTTGTCCCTCAGAAGAAACCTGTTGTTGAATTTGGTGAAAAATGTTCTTTTGGTGGAATGGGAAAATATTGCAGAAAGGTGTCAGTGGAGAATAGAGTGGGCTTTGTACCCAAACGGCAGCACCCACAGAAGAGCTCATGGAGAAGAAAACCCAGCCACTGCTACAAGGATTTGTTTGGTCATCTGATTTATTCACCATTGTGGATTCATGTTATTGATCCTCCACCCTAAAACTGTAGAATCCCTTTTAGTCAACCTCTGTTTTTTTACTTCTTTTTATTCTTCTTGGACACAATCAATTATCCTTTGATGTGATGATACTTTAAAAGATGGATTGTGACATAATTTTATAGCCTTAATTTTCTGTCTGCCATTTCTCTTCTTAAGGTTTTTTTTTGCACTGCTAGGATTCTATTTAGTTAATAATACAGTAACTATCTATCTCAGCTGATATTACCTGTTAGATGCAGATTTTTTCATTTCCTTCATCAGCTGCCTTCCTCTGTTCTTCATTTTAGTTTCAGATTCAAAGTTTTTTTCACTGCATTGGCTCAGAGACAAAAATAGAGAATCATTTAAATTTTTCCAGGGGTAGAGGGAGAAATGGGGGGAAGGAGGAAAAATTCTGGCACACTTGATTTTTCAGAATTTTTCCACATGACAATATGAAAACATGATGGGGGTTGAATGCAATGGCTGGATGATTTTGATGAGCTCTAAAAATTCACTTAAAATCAATTCTCCTTGCAAGAGGAGGGATTTTAAATAAGTGATAAATGTTTCATATAAGGGTTGCTTGGCTGGAAATAAACAAAGCAGGAGGAAGACATAGATATCTTAGTCAACAGAATGACTAAGCCTCCATGTTAAGCTAATTGAATACTGAAATGTAGAATATGGGAATATGAGATAAGAGATAAGACCTTATCGGAAGCTCTGATCTCTGTTATTAAAAAATAATAGTCTCGAACTGAAACATATGTATACAAGGGCTATCTGAGGGATCATGGATATGCTTTTACAGAAGGAAATTGGAAGAGCTTTGCTCTTGTTTAACCTAGCATTGCAAAGGCTGAGCTAAGATTGCTGCCTCTGAAAATGCTACAGGAGAAAATATCAGAGAGAGAAGTGGTATTTAATCTAAATAAGAAGGCAAAGGAAACAAATGAGATATTAGTACATTTTGGCTGGAATTGAGATATTTTCAAACTGTCAGAATAGACAGACTGGGATTATTACCCAGAAGGAGAAGGTGTGGCATAAAAAATGCCAAAGTGATTTAAAGTGAGAGTTCAAAGAGTTTATGAAAGTTTATCTGCACAAAGGAAAACAATGTCTGCAGAAGATGTTGAGAGCAACCCCGGTGCGGCTCCCACACCAGGATGCTTCAGCCAGAAGAACATATTCGGTGAAGGGCAGAGAGGGCACATACATGGCAAGTTCCCATGGCCAGAGGAAACAACTGAACCCATCTGAAACCCAGAGCTGTGATTTAACGGCTGAGAGGCTGCCTAAAGGGGCATGTCTTCTTGTGGCTCCTTTGTGAATATAGTGACTTAGCTAATTTGGTCAGAAATGGTGGGTAAGATGGGGAAGTTTGGAATGACCTGAACTATGCTTTTTGGCATATTAAATATGTGCCAAAAACAAATCAGTCAACTCTATTCAGATCTTCTGAAAACTGTAATTTGACATTGTGCCATTTTCACCAAGCAAAAGCTGTACATTATATAAATTATAAAGTGATAATTTAATGTAAATGATCTTTGTTTTGATTTGATTTGAATTAAAATATGATCGCTGTGAATTGTTTATTTAGCAAGCTTGGGGAGATCTTAGTTCTCTCGCTTTTAGACCTTTCACTTACCTGAAAAATATTATCAAAATGCAGTTTATTAAGGAAAATGTATGCATTAAATTTTAATGAAAAGCTTTGGCAAGAGATGTGGTTTAGTCTAAATAAGCAATTCTTTACTATGACACATCTATATTTATAAGATTTTATGGAAAGGGAGATTAAAATCATTCATTTGGTCAACTTAATGACCTATATTGCTAGCAAAAGCTCAGCCCCTGCCAAAAGCCCTAAAATACCATAGGCCAGAAGCTGGCAGGGAGGAAAGAGTGCCTTGTAGATCTGGGCGCAGTTCATTCTAGAACTGGCAGATTTTCTGTCACTTCAGACTAATTGCTTAGACTCCATCTCCTTTTTAGCGCATGTATGCCCTTGTGATGGCCACGTTTTGTACTTCTGTTGTCAGACCGACCCTCACTCACAAGGACAGGACGAGGAACCAGTGGGAGCACAGCTCTGCTGGTCCAACTTGCACCTGCAGTAGGGGATTTCTACAAATGTAGTGAAGCCGGTCAAAGCCCTTTCCTGTTCCTGCCCCTGACAGACACGCACAAACAGGCCGAGCACACCAGTGCTCTGTGTCTGGATCTCGACGTCTTGGCTCCCTGCTTCTGCAGCAGAGGCAGCAGGACTAGGTGAAAAGCTGGATGAAGAAGAAAAACTTTCTACAGATAACAAATCAATTTCTCTGGCTTTTTTTTTTCAGACTTGAAAAGAGACACTTTGTTTTTTCATCTTTCCCACAGCACCTTCATTTTCCCCGTTTTGACTATTCAAGACTGTAAACTCTTGGGGGCAGGGACTATTTCTTACTGGCAGAGGTGCCAAGACATCTCAGCAACAAAGATGAACAACTGAGGTAATTTGTTAACAGAAAATAGGAAAGAACGTTTAGTTCCATAAAGGTTATGAGGTTAAAATATAGCCTAAATTGGAACATGCTCTTTTATTCTTTAGGTTGCATGTTGCATCATGCACAGTGTTTTGAATTTTATTCTGGAACAAATGACCAGGCTTGCATGTATTACTAGCCTAAAATCCAATTTCTCAGCTAGTTTTGCTTATTCTAAATAAAATGTATCCAGTCTTACAGCTTCTTTAAAATCTTGTCTCATGAAAAAGAACAAATCAGAGAATTGTTTAGTTGTGTGTGGGTGTAGTGGAGCACGTAGGGAAGGGAACAAATTTCTGTTTACTTCATATCCCCAAATCGTCTAATAATTGCTTTCCTTTCTCCCTCCCTCTTCTCCCATGATGACAGCAAAATCAACTCTTGTCTCTTGCTATAGATTGCCGTGGTGCCAAATCAACATATGGTTATAGAATCAGATAGCTTTAATGATAGAAATTAAAGAAAGCTTTAAAATGCAGAAGAAAGGAGTGATAGCTTTTCTGCTTGGTAACAGAAGGGATATTCAGCTTTTCCTCAGCCAAATACTGTGAGGACAAGGCTCCTGGACAATTTGGGGAGGGTTCTTACATACACTCCTTGACTCCTCTTCCCTGACAGAGGTGCCAATGCCCTGTTGGGCTAATGCCTTTAATTAAATTAACTGAGAAACAAAACAAAACAAAACAAAACTCCCTCAGCCCTGAATTATGTTAAAGCCAGAGGTCAGACACAAATGTAAATTGAAATACTCTGTTGGATCTGGGCAGATGTGTGCTGTTTAAAGTTATGCTGCCATAGCGCTTGTAACTTTGTGATCAATGAGATGAGATGGCACAGTTATTGACATTTTACAGGTGGGAAATTGGAGGAAGAAGCATCTTTAAAAAACACTCTGAGAGCTCCAGTGATGTCCATGTGGTGAGCTCTCCACTAGAAGCCACCTGAATCCAGTTGCAGCACGCGTAGACCTACGCCTCCCATTTGCATGTTATTAGTGAGCACTCCTCGGGTTCACTGTGTCTGCAGACAGGCTTTCCCCTCCCTTCTCATAGTAATACAAGAAAAAGGCAGAGACCTGAGAAGATTTACCCAGGGCTGTGCAAGCTCTTTGCAACGGACAAATGTTACAGCTGGATGCAACCACTGTATTGAGGCCAGGGACGGTCCAGGCCTCCTGCCACATGACCCAGAGACTGCAATACACCAGGCTGTGTTAACAAAAGAATAAGAGAAAGTGGCCCTCACCCTCATCCCTCCAAAGGTCCCAGCTACTTACATTCCCGTGGGGCTGATGCCTTTTCCCTTCCGCCAAGCCTCAGCGGATCTGTGCCTCCACAGCAGCCCCTCAACAGCAGTCACGCTCGGAGGCACCCTGGTCAGCCCCCTGCCGAAAGACTGGGCAGCCTTCCCAGCTCTTGCTGCCTACCGATAAGAGCAAATCCCTCATGTCCGCTCTCTCCTGCAGTCCGGGGCGTGATGGGCTGGACGAGAGTCGCCACATCGCGTGGCACCCCGTTTTGGGGAGCACAGGGAGGTGTGAGAAATTGCCTCAGCACTCTCCCTTCTGCCCTAGCATGGGGCACTGCTGCGGCACTTTGTCACCAGGGAAAAGAAGGATAAATTGTGAGCTAAAGAGGGAAGAGGAGAAAAGGACTCAATGTTTAAAACAGATATTAAAGAGAGCTCTACTGTCTTTTGTAGCCTGCAGGCTAAATTTAGTCATGGCCAGCCAGCAACTAGGCAAGTACAGTGGTAAACACCCAGGTGAGGAAAAGGAACAGTTCACACAGATTGAAACTGGCATGTGAAACTGGTGAGAAGAAGTTGCTCGGAGGTGCATACATGGAAAAGCTGCAGCTTCTGAGGGTTTTAAGGTGTTCCTACTATTCTGTGTCTGAAATAAATATATATTTTTGTTTTGTTAGGCACTATATTGACAACATTTCATTACTATATATAATTGATGAAGTTCTCTTTGCAAGAAATTTATTTTCTCTAAATCTCCTCCCAACAGTTTCTTTAATGAACCCCAGAGCTTCTCTTTACTTACTAATGCTTGCAAAATAAAAAACCCTAGTATTACAGAGGATACATTTCCTTTTCTTTCACCCTGCTTCCCTCTCCCCCAAAGTCAATATTCCTCACAAAAGTAATTTGTTTGGTTGCAAATTTAGTGTGTTCAATAGTTATTGGAGTAGAGGATTGAACAGTGGATCTGTCTAGAGGTGGGCAAAGACAATCAACACTCTTTGCCCCATAGCCCTTCTAATACAGCACAATCCTTGGTATGTTATTTCATTCTTCAGTCTCTCTTGTCAAGAAAAAGTACTTACCAGTTCTCACAGTGACTCTGCTTATTACATGACTAAGAAAACCATACACAAGCAGAGGAACCAGTTGTGTATATTCCTGGGAGCAATTTTCCCAACTAACTGTCCTACTTGGGAGCCCTACAGCACTTGTGCAAAATTACTTTGCTACAGAAATCCACATTATTGATACTGACATTTGTTTTTAGCATTTATGCAGAACAAGCGAAACTGAAAACAGTCCCTCCTCTGCTTGCTACAAGTTGATGCCAGATGTCATGCCAGATGATCTGGTAGTGTTACGCTTGGATTGTAAAGGTAAAGCTGTAACTCAGGGCTCACTTTATTTACTATTACTTTCAGTTGTAACTCAGGGCTCACTTTTATTTATTATTATTTTCTGTCTCCCCTTCAAATACAAAGACTGTCCTGTTTTACATCCCGTTCTTCTGATAAACAGTCCTTCATTATGTAAGAGATTTTAGCACAGTGGGTGAGTGCCAGTTGGCATAACTTCCTATTGTAATGATGAGCACCTTCTCCACCAGTCAACACCAGCTGAGAATGTCAATTTGCATGCCCTTAAAACTGCGGATGAAGCTGCCTGACAGATTTTTATGGAGGAAGGGAGAGAAAATGGCAGGCACTCCAAGCTGTACCCTTTGCTGTTATGGAGGGGCGGGCTTTCTGGCCTGTGCATCGCTTACAACTGGGGTCACAGCTTCCCAAAGGAGCTCAGCTGTTATTCAGGCTGATTTAGAAGAGCAGTAAGCTCATCAAGCTTTGAGTACTTGAGAAGTCAACCTCATATGTGTAACAATCCTTCCTTGCTTGTCCCAATTCATTTGTGCATCATTCCAATTTTAAGCTAATCTAGCTTTGTTGAGTTTAGAGGAACTACATTAGCATGAGGCTGGAGTGAATATATGCACTCTCTTTTGGTTAGAAAGAAAAGTCTTTGTTTTGAGTGTTATTCTCCACATGTTAATATGGCGCATGTTGAATAAAAGCACCGTTTCAGTTGGCACAGCTTGGTAAAAATGCTGTGGGCAAAGCAATTCCACAGACTTATTAGTGGCCCCACTAAGTGCTGAGGTCAGTCTCTTGGCCTTCTGGGACCACATCTGCATGACTGGGACCCTTTTACAGCCCATTAATTCAGTTGTGACCTGGCAAGGAACCCAGAAGACTTAGAAGCTGATTTCTGGATGTATTGTGTAGGACTGTGCTGTGGCAGGCTCAGCCCTGCCAATGTTGATCCATGCAGTCAGCAAAGGTGAGAGTTTGGGCCCAGCTAAAAGCACTGGACCTGCTCAGGTACTTCATTCCTTACCTTGGAGAGGGGCCAGGATCCTGAGTGTGCCTTGCCTCTGACATAGATGGTACGCAAGACTGGCATGGAGAAAGGGAAGGGGTACTCTGTGTGCACAAGTCTGAACTATTCAAGTTGTTTGAACAATTTGTATTAATGTTTAGGCTTAATTCCTCTTGCCTCTAGAGTTACACTAGATAAAAACCTGGAATGACATATTAATGAATCATCCCAGACTTCCTTCACCACCTTGTGGAAAGAAACAGGCATTTGCAGGCTAGGATTTATCTGACCTCTTCTTTGGGCAGAGGTGAATCACACTGTTGAGATACCTCTTTCTCTTCATTGACCATGCAGGGAGCCCAGGGTGACAATTTGAATGCAGATATCTATAATTTAAATACCTACCTCTGGTGAGATGAATTTCACAGTTAATGCCAGTTTTCAGTACTAAAAGAAGTGGAAGTGGCTTAAAAGAGAGAAATGCCCAATGATTTCCAAGATGAGAGTTTCCCTTTTTGTGTATCTATGATAAACTTGTTATGTCACGTTCAATGAGAGGAGCAGGGAGATGCTTACACAGAGAGATGTGCTGAGATCACAGCTGAGAAGGACAGAGCAGGGAAAGGCAATAAACAGAAATCTACTGACCTTTTCATTATTTAAAACAAAGCAAACCAAAACAGGGAATGGCAAATAAGAAACAAAGGAATTGTGATTAATCATGAATTAGCCAGGTGTGATTCCTGCAGTGACCCATCAAGACTCTGTCATTCTGAGCTGAATCATTCTCTAAGGTCAGGTGCAGCAGCACTCATTTTCACTGAAGTGATACTGAGAGTAGCTTACAGTCTAAACATGAAAAAGAAAAATATCCTTCAGCATTGTTACTCTTCAGCACACTGGTGTATCTTTTCAAAGATACACCAGGCAGCTGCTGTTTCACTATGCTTAATCTCCAAGTGGCAAGGATTAGACTTGTTTTTTGCATCTGCATCACGGTTTGTGTTGCTTAAACTACAAAGAACTGTTAGAACTGTAACTCACATGCCTTAAGGAAGCCTTTGGGCAGCTCTGCGTTGTTTTTCTGACTGTAGTTTTGTTTCACATGGATCCGAGAATATATCCATCAACTGACTGAATTTTTTTACAAATTGTCACCTGCTCCTTTGCTATTCATTAAGTATGCAGTACTTTGCAAAAGAGCCATATTGTGCTCCAGCAGAAACCACTCCAATTGCTCTCTGAAAGGTTTTCACACAGACACACGCATTAGGTAAAGGAGGGGATTATGCATTGGTCTCCCATTGCCTGGGTAGCTGTGCTAATTGCCACGCTATTACCTAAGTTGGTGAATGACCTGGGGATAAAACAGAGGGCACCACTGCACTTCAGTTACAGCTAGAAAGGAAAGGAAAACAGTAGCCACAACTGGCAAAATGGCAAGCAATTTTTCTGTGGAAATGATCCTGCTGGTGTGTATCAGCTACCTGGGGAAGCCTTTCAGAGGAGGCATGTCACAACCCTCTGTCCTGGCCAGGCTAAGGGGTGAGATACCCCCTGAGTGCTATCTCCAGGGTGGTGGGACCAGCATGGTCAGGGGAAAACAGAGAAACACAACAGTGAGACTCTGGCCAAACATGTGGCAATCCACTGGCGCCTGCAGGGTCATGCAGTAACAGAGTGAGGTTTGTCAAGATTGTATTTTTGGGCCTTGATAGTTCTAAGAAGAGAGAATAAAAACTTTTTGAGGATATGGGTATCTATTCTCATCATGCCATGACAAGGCAGGCTTGTCTTCTGCTGGAAACAGTAACATTGTCATCATAATGTCCAGGGGAGTGATGGAAGATGAGAGAAAGGGGGAAAGTACTGGGGACAACGGCAATAACAAAAATAGTGGCTGCCACATCTCACAAGCAAAGAGTTTTATCAGGTATTCCCAAAAGCAAACGAGCAAGGATATTGGCCAATATCCTTGGAAACTGTTACTCAAATAATTGACACAAATGCTTTTGGACTTGTGCAGGATGTTGCAAAGTTTATAAATGTTACAGTCTTCATCTGCACAATCTCTCCTGTGTGAATATTTCTTTGCCTAGAGTTTTTACCATGGCTATTTAATATAGTGTTTGACATTTGCAAAACATTATTTGTCTGTGTGGAGAAGTAGTGATTAATGCTGATAGACTCTCTTATTGCAAAAGCCCACAGCCTTTAATCAAAAGTGGTGCTAGAAGGAGGTTTTTCCCTAAGTAACAGAAGAAATCAGTAACTATGTTGTAGTAGAAATATACATAAAAGCTGTACACGACTCCAGTATACTAAGCATGCATAGAGAAGCAGAAAGTTGGTATCTCAAAAAAGCCTGTAATCCAGAAAAAGAAATATAATAAAGGTTTAGTCTTTTCCTCCCCCTGTGTATTTTAATGTAACTAAACACTTGTTTGTTCCAATCCATGCATCTTGACTGCATCCTAGTCTTGCTGCTACTACTTCGTAACAGTCCAGTTCTTTGACTTACCCCTGTTTGCTGGGGTTTCTTGTTTCCATTCCTGCGTCAGCCATCTCAGCTATGGAAATCTCAATTCCTTTAGCAAGTCGGTCTGGCTCCTTGGTCTCAAACAGTCACTGCTGGGAATGTTACTACCCTGTGGTTTGGGGCACTATCTCTTGCTTCCTGATGACTGCATCTTAGAAATCCATTACAGCATGATGGTTCAGTCCCTCTTTAGTCATCTTTAGCTTGTTTGTTGACTCTAAGCCATCAAGAGTGACTACGCATCCACTCCTGCCACAAATGCCTTCACTTTTTCTTCACTGATTCAATACACTTCCCAATCATCCGATCCTCCTTAAGACTTGCATTTACAATGAACTGTTTCTACAGGAGCCTGATATATACTTCAGTCTCAGTTAACTTCTATTCTTGAGCTGAAATGTCTTTATCACAGGGTCTGTGGCTTAATTCCTACAGTTTGGAAAACAACAATCTTTTATAAGACTTGTTATAAAAATATTATGAATTAAAACACTTAGAGGAAGATATAGGGGATTGAAGATAAAATCAAAATGCTCACCTGAAACTGCTCACCTTTTCTGCCTAGTGTAGATGGTAGATGTTTCTTTCTGGTTAAGCTGATTTAACTTCTAATCTATATTTTAAATATTTTCTCCCAGAATACAGGAATAGAAGCCAAAATTTCCAGCCTTGATAGGAAACCAAGGAGTTTAATTCTACCTTATGATCAACAATGTGTGTAACAAGATCAGGGAAAAGTGAGATTTTACAGGAAATTCAGGATAAATCAGTCTTGTGTACATGTTGATGTCCACTGTGATGTGTGGAGTATTTTAAAACCCTAATGGATAGTCAAAGACAACTCCCATTTATTACAAAATAGCTAGCATTGCACTCACTGTTTCACACCTACAAGTTGTAATAGTCTTTACCTCTATTTTTTTTTATTTTTTAATTGAAAACTTGCTAAGGAAGAGGCATTGCAGTGGCTAGAGCATACCCCAGAAGCAGCTGCTGCTATTACTCTTATCTATTCCTTATTTAATGGTTTAGAATGAAGAATCCAGCTTGTTTAGATCTGCATTTTAAGGAGAGCTGCTAAATCATGACTACTGAATAAGAAATTAGCACTTCTCCTGTGTCAGATGTTTGCTAGAAGGGAAGGCCAATGGAAGGTAGGAAAGAGTTGAAATGGGTAGCAGAGATCCTGAAGAGGTGGTAGAAGGTGACAGAGAATGGAAGGAATGTGCTGGGAAGAAGTGCATGAGTAAGGGAAAAGGACACCACGGAGGCTGAGGTAGCAGAGTATCTGAAAGATGCTTCTAAAGATCTTTTTGTTTGTCTTGCTATGGACTTTGCTCTGAGGTGAGAATCAGTTACATGCTTTCTTATGGGACATTTCTATAGCAATTTCAAAATCACCACTGTACCTGTGAAGTTCTTAGCTCTTGCCACACCATGGCAGCTGGACCCAGTCTCACCTCAGCCTCCAATTCTGTTATGAAGATATCTGCAGACACTTGGTATCTTGGGACATATCTATGGGCGTTTTGGACTACACAGCTACCTTGTAAATGGCTTTTGAAATAGCTAGGTGAACACTGAATTCATGGATCCAGCTCCTCACTAATCAGAGAGATTTGATATATCTGATACAGTCCTTCCCAAGAAGAAATAATCATCTTTTCTGTGTTAGCTTCTCATTTACTCTGCCTATTTTCTGTTTAACCAGCTGCACAAGAAAGCATGTAACTATGATTCTGAAACGTGTCGGGGGTGTCTGCATCTTTTTCATCTGATGTTTAGACCTTGTTGTCTTTTCAATGACCTTGGCAGGGATGGCGCTTCCTTTTCAAGTCCTCAGTCTCCCCCTCTCCTCATCACTTGCGTTGCATGCCTGCCCCATTTACAGATCACATGCCTCAAAGTCAGCTTGGCCACTGGAGGAGTCCTCACAGGCACTTTGCAATCCATCAAGTCATGGATGATCGTTACATATTTGATAATTCTAGAACTGCAATGTGTTCCTCCCTGTTAGGCATAGCTGAGTTGAACTCAAGCCAAGTAATAAATAACTCTGGGCAAACAGGTATTTACTAGGAAGACAGGCTCCATCTCTTACACTTTGCTTGTACTTGAAGTCTTAGTAATGCACAATTTTCCTGAGGGCAAGGTCAATTTACAATTGTACCAATTACAATTGTCCAATTACAGCCATTCCAAGCCTGTTGCACCTTGATAATGAGATCCCCGTCCTTATCAAATTGCAGAGAAAAGGGAAGATGGGAATTTTAACATTTGAATATTCACCAAAAGGAGAAAGTCGTGGTCAAGAGACAGTGACATGCCTTCATCTTGACAGCTGTTTGTAGAACTTACACTTAAAAATCTCCAATGATAGAATGTCTGGAGAGGTTATAGGGGCTTCATTAATATGCTTTTCCTATTGCCATTAAATATTATTTTCCCACTAATGTTTCCCACTAATGTATCTTACAGCAATTTAAATAATCTATTTCATAAATCCGTCACTAGACTAGATGAGAGAACAGATTATCCTTAATTCTGTTTAATTTTTTGTATACTCGAAGGTTTATACCTCTTAAGCTCATACTCTGTAATTAGGTGAGTTCCATTCATTAAACTTTCCTCTTAAGTCATAATCTGTAGATCTCAAATCACTCTGGCAGATGTCCTTGGAACTCTCCACTATTCATCCACATACTACTTTTACATTAAGAGAATTTGCTCTTGCACCCATAAGACTGTTTCTCTGAGGAACAGTTAGCTCCCTTTAATTCCCTTTCCCTTCCAGCTTTGGATCTCAGATGAATTTCTGGAGGGCTGACTTGCTGAAGCCAGTTGATTTTGGTTTGTTTTTTTTCCTTTTTCTTTTCTTAAGGAATGTGAATTCTGTCATCTCACAGTCACCCTCACCTTAGTTACCTTTCACCTCCCCACCCTTACTAATCCCACTCCATTTCTAATGTTTAAAATTAATTCTTGCAGAGTATTCTTTTCGGTTGCTTTTTCCGCTTTCTGTATCCAAAAGTTGTTATGTATACATACCAAGAAGTTGCTGGATTGTCTGTGCCTTGCTGTATTCTGTTCCTGGGTAGTGGAATCAACAAAGTTATTCAGTCTAGAGCCACTAACCCTTTCTGGAAGACAGAGCTGAAGACCTCACACCTCTTTTGCGTAGGTGGTACATTAAAATGTTGCTTTTGCACTACAGCATATTATTACTTCCACCTTTGTTCCCAAGTGGACTGCATTTCAGACAGCAGACCTTTCTGGCTCTCCATAACTTTATTAAACTTCAAACCATCTTTGTTCACTTTTGTATTTTACTGTCATAGCCTATGAGCAATGAAAGTCGTTCATTAATATTGACTTCTTGGAAAACAGGGTCAACATAGATATTCAGAGAGCACTGAAGTATGATCCTCTCATGTCGGCCTTAAACACATCACTTCTGGGCTATTATCATTCCTCTGAAATTGAAATACAGTATCTCAGTTAATATGAATGTGGTGTTGACTCCTTCAGCAGAAGCAATCTACCACTCTGTAACTTTGTCTTTCCAAGGGGTTCCCAGTTACAGAACATCCTTTGCAGCCTACTGCACGTCAGTACTTACCAGTTAGAAGAGCATGCCAGTGCTGCCAGACTTATTTAACAGGCTACGAATACTACGCACCTCGTAAGGCATTTTGTGTTGGCTTACTGTCTCAAAGCTGAAGCAGTGTAGTAATCTCACATGGCTAGTCAAGGTGCAAGAACTGACCAGTGTATCTTGCAGATCTTAAACAGGGAAAAGAGGTGGCCTATCCCCGGAAATTTGGAGTGACTATGTTTGCTGAACACAGATGAAGACTAACAGACACCACAACAAGCCCAACCACCCAGGATTCAAGTCTCCAGTAAAGCTTGAATCCGGAAAGTGATATTTTCCAGAATCATGTACAGTGAAGCTTAGAGAACGCGTAAGCATTGGGAATTGATGAACACTCAGCGTCCTGCAGGTGTTCAGAGGAGAAGGCGTGCAACTTTGACAGCCCTTTGGCATGTCAGCCTTATTTTCCATGCATTTTTTGGAGAGGGTTGAAAGACAGAAACTCAAATATTTAGACCATTAACACGTACTTTGGAAGGAGAGAACAAAAGCATTTACAGAAATTGATTAAATCTTGCCAGTATATCATTAACCAGAGCATTTTGTTAGAACAGGATTTATCATAGAGAGACTGAACTCTGCTTTTGTCGTTCTGTGTGCAATGTTGTATAAGAATATAAGTCTTGGAAGGCTGTTCTCTTGAACTGAAAATTACTAAATATTTATCAAGCAACTATGACTCAGGGATTCTTGCTGCAATATACTGTGTAAGATATTAATGGACAGTAAGACTGGGAGTGAATCAATCAATAACAAATATAAATATTGCTTTCCAATTTGGCCCGTTAAACCACCCCTGGAGGAAGCTTGGATTGTTGTACAGAATTCAGCCGGACAAAGTTTTTTCAGGACTCTAACCTATCCTTTTGCTTTTGCTGCCCTTGAGAAGAGAGAGAAAGGTAAACATTTTCTATTGAAAATCCAACAAGTTGTTTTGATATTTTATATCACTTACTCTAACCGCTTCCAAACTACTGCTCTGATATCTTCAAACTCTTTTTTTCCTCTCAAAGGAGTTAAATGACTGTGTGAGGATGACACTGGGGAAAAAATGGATTACTGTTATTTTGTCGTGAGGACTCCAGTGGGATTTTGATTCAACAAAAAATACACAGAACAAATTTGCAGGGCCAGTGGAGAGGAATAATAGTCTCCTCCTCCGCCTGTCTGTAGCATCATTGTTGTTAATGGTCTGCACTTGCATTTCTTAGATATAGTGTACCTAAAGGTGGAGAACTATCTGTTTGTTGGGATTGGGTGCATTTGGATTTGATGCTGCACTTTTGCTGTACACAGAATACAAAGCTGAAGGAAGTTCATGTCATAAATATATCATCTCTGCCAGTGTTTAGCAAACAGTCTCAGGTGCTGTGGGTATGCCCTTTTGTGCTTTCCTTTTTTTTTTTTTCTTTTTTCTTTTTTGCTGATTTGTTAAGGACTGCCAGGGGTTAATGCTGATACCCAGTCTGACTTTTAATACACCTTAAGTGTACTACCAAAAGAGTTGCTTTCCTTCCGCCCATGACTGTCAGCAGAATTTTGTTTCTCCTCTAAATCCTTTATGGCTTCTGTCTGCCACTTCCACCATAACTTGGGAATTGGTCCCCCAGGCCCACGAATTCACTTCCTTCGTATTATTTTAGACAGGAAATAAAGCTGTTTGTTTTGATTATTATGAGGTACATATAGTCAAACAAGAACACGATTTTTTTACTGTGCACACAATATTCTGAGAATTTTTTTTTTATTTCAGAAGGCTAATCTATATTCATGCTTTTGTAATAAAGGATACCTTTACTTCTAATAGCTAGCAAAAGGAAGAAGCAAAATTATCAAATCAGTAATCTCACAGCTCAGATTAGGAGGGGTATTGGAGTAGTCAGGGATTTTTGCCATCCAAATACCTTAAAAATACTCCCAATTTTTCAGAAGCTGATATTTAGAAAAGTTTGTTTATTGATGATCTTCAGGAAAATTAATGGAAACACTAACTTGTTAGAGTTTTGCCTGTCAGGTATGCTAAAGAAGAACCTGTTTAACACCTTCCATCTCCCCTCCCAAACTCTGTGAATTTGCATGCAGAAAGATTTGCCCTTCATGAAGAGATCTTACATGCAAACACTAAGCTTGCTCAATCAAAGAAATGCTAGAGACAGATGATAAAAATGATTCCATATGGAGTGGACAAAAGATAGCATAAATGATGTTATTACTCAAAAGGTAGAAATCCAACACTTTTTAAATGCGGATAGTTAAAATGAGGCTTTTAGAAACAATAAGGCACTGGACAGGAAGCATTTACAACTTTTGACCCAATTGCTGACGCATCTAAACATGCACTTGAAAGCTTAATTTTGGGAAGACATTAAAAAAAAAAGACAAGATAAGGTGTTATGCAACATCTAGTGCAGATAACTTACGTTTCTAAGACTCTAAGAATCACTTTGGTTGGTCATTTTTGAGGAGAAAAAACAGTCTAAAAAGAAATGCCGTAGCAGATACCATTCAAAAGACTAAAGCTTGAAAATTCATCCAAAACATTATCTCAAGTTCTTGTAATCTCTGTGCTGAAATTCCTACATGCAGTAAAACTCCCTTTTCTCCATATTTTACAGTAGAATCAGAAGAAAAAACAACAAACAAAACCATCTCTACTCCCCTCTTTTGGGGGGGGGGGCATGAACATCAGAAATCAGGATTCCTCTTTCAGCTTCTCTTATAAATCTTTATACACAGAAAAAAGTTCTGCCTAACTAGAGGCAGGTGCTAATTTCCAATGAAATCAATGGGTATAATCTGGAAAATTTACAGCAACCAAGAATCTAGCCTATATCTCTCTCTCTACATTCCTCCTTCCTCTGCTCCTGCCAGGCCAAGTAATTTAAATGCATTAACTCCTCAGGTCCTTCCTCCCCATTCCCAGGAAATCATGCATCAGATTGCAATGTGGAGTTTAGTATCTGCAAGTTTGGGATGTTGCCTGCTACAGAATTTCAAACAGAGGCAGGAGCCTGCTGCAAGGCAAAGCATGAAGACAAAAAGAACAGAATTTAAAAAATAAAGGGGAAATACTTAATTTTCCATCACACTTGTTACTTATCAAAATGAACACCCCTTTAGTGAAAAAAATTCCTCTCTAGGCCAGAATGAAGATCTGTGGCATAAATTGTGACATGGATTTGTTGTGATTTGCAGGTGAGAGTAGCAGAAAGAAAAGAAGCCAAAGCATGTAACAGAACTCGTTATATGGAACACAGCTTCCTGTAGTCTGCAGTGAATTATTCCACTTGCCTGTTGCCTCCTTTCAACCACACTGTCATGCCCTCATACCGGCTTCTGTATGTCCTTACAAACACAGCTTTTTTGACATGCTGTCACCTATAAATGCCACCGTTGTGTGTTTGGCTCTGCTGCTGGAGATGTTGCTCATGCAGGAGTTGTGGGAGCAATTTCGGTGTGGGGGGTGTCATTCATATGTGGGAACTGGAGGAAGACCACTCAGAGAGGGTGCAGCTCTGAAAAACATCCCACCTTCCAGTGAGTTTAAAAGGTGTGGTGGCAATCAGGACCACAGCACCCATGTGTTCACAACATGCCCCTGTAGTGCTGTATCCTCAGCCAGCATGATTAATTCCATTAACTTCAAAGAAACTGCATAGGGTCCTCCTGCCTGGTACGCCGGCTGCTTAGATGAAAGAGGAAGAGCTGTGTTTGTTTCCTTCTGCATTATGTGTTCACATTTCCATCTAATAAAGAAAGTTAAAGCTTTATTTCCAATCAATTTCAGCTTATATTCATCACAGCTAACAATACCCTGTGCCCCTATAATTAATTTAGGCACATACATGCAATTGTTTGTCTTGGCAGGTTCACTTCATTGCACAGTAACTTATAGCCTGAATTTCAGAAAGCTGAAGCCATAGAGTAAGAACTGCAATTGCTCACCACTTGCAAAATCAGGCCATTAATATCACCTGGATTACAAATGTGTTTGTATTGCCACTATTGCCAAGAGAACTTCCTCTATCATCCACCTTCACAAATTATTCATGATAACTATTATGAAGATGATCACTGAATTAATTAGTAATCAGACGCATATTTAAAAAGCACAATCTCGTATTCAACAATAAAATAATAAATCAATTTTACACTTTCATGGCAATTGCATAAATGGTTACTGCTCCTATTTAGAGTCTTGCTTTTCCTCCACATAGCAAGAGCCCATTGCATCTGTAGCACTAATAAATAATATAAATAGTCCCAATGTAAGAGAAAAGAAGATGTCAGCATGGGTTCTCCTTAACTGGTTTATGAAATTTCATAGATCTTTATTATGCTGAATCCTGCCGAACCTTTCAGCAAATCACATTTAAATTTAGAAAACAAATGGTAGTGACATGTAGCTTAACACTTTCCAGATTACAAGCATTTAGAAGAAAAATTATTATGAAAGCTTAAGATGACTGCCTGAATTCGGTCCACCATCATGCCTTTTCATCCGAGTTATTTTTTCGTAACTACTTTTGATTAATCATTATTGAAATACTTAAAGATCAAACATGGGCATCCAGGACTTGCTTTGTTTAACGGAGAAGATTGTGCCATCACACCTTTTTTTCTGTGGGGAGATAATAAAGGGCTTATTTAGGAAGAGACTTGCTTACTCACACTGACAAGAAAGCTTCCCCTTAAGGAGGACACCTGTGTGTTAAAGGCGGTTTGGTACTCAGGTACCTGCACGGTTTAGCCTCAGAAACAGGACGAGTGCTTTGTAGAGGTGTCAGTGCCCCCCCGAAATTGAGGCACGCTGCCTTCATGGAGGAAAGACAGGCAGAGGCAGGCCTGCAAGCAGGCTTTCCTGGTGGATTTGGTGCCCTGGGGCCAGGGGATATTGACTCCCCTAAGGGTCCAGGGTGGTCGGGCTGTGCTGCTTGTGGGGTCCTCAAGGCCGGAGGCACCAGCTCATGCCCAGGGGCTGGTCAAGCAGAAGGCGGGTAGGCAGGCACTGCTGGACTTGTTCAAGCACTAGTAGCCACTTTCTAGTGCCTTCCTCCTCATCTTAATTTTCAGGGTGGGAGGTCTGTGTCCAGCTCCCGTTGCTCCAGCTACTGGCCCGTCCTAGACTTTTCTTCCCAGAGCCACAGTGCTAAGGAGCACCTGAGTGCTGGTGTCTCCCATTTCATTCTGAAGGATCGTGGTGATCCTTTTAGCCAAAGCATTTTCCATAAAGGTCTTGCTTGTCCTCTGTAAGAGCTACATACTCTTCCAGGTGCAGTCCCCTGTTCAGGGGGAATACCTGTCATGTCTCCTTCCTTGCTGTATAACTTGCATTTAGCTGCACCTAAATGCACTTTGCTTAATGTGACTATTTACCAAATGACCCAACATGCTCTGTTTCTCCTGTCCTTAATGTTGTTGACCTCATTAATAACTGTTTTACCAATGCTTTCCTGAAGTGATTGTGTACCTGCTTGCAGATTGCAGGTGAAGTTGCTGAGTACCACCAAACCTGGTGCTGATCCACGAGGAAGATGAATTCAGTGATTTCCCTACTGACAAACACTTGAGGTCTGTCAATGAGCTAATTCTTTTTCTCTTCAGCCTGTGCTTTTTTCTCTCCTGTAATTCTATGTTTTTAATCAGAATGTCATGAGTTACTAAATCAAATGGCTTTACACGGTGTAAGTCTATTATAGCTATGCAGTTATCTTTAATCATTAAATCTGTCATCTTATCATAGAATGAAATTATATTTGTTTGACAAGATTTTTGTTATCCAGAAAATTGTGCTGAACAACACTAACTATATTCCTATAATTTAATTCTTTTTTAATCAAATCCCTATATTAGCTTTTCTGGTATTTTAACTGGAATTTATTTCAGGCAGGGCTATGAGAAACTGCTCCATGGATGAAGAAAATATGACGATATCCTTTCCCATCCCTCATTAGGCAGTTTGTCCTGCATAGAGCTGCCCATTGGGGTCCCAGTCAATGAAAAGAATTTAGGAATTCTGGAGAAAAAGTTTAGTAATAGTATAAAAACTACTTCAAAGTAGGCAAACGTAGGTGGAAGAACAGCTGGCTCTTCCATTTTTCAGATGAAATACAAGGCATCACTGTGATAAAATTCTGGATTTATTCTATTTGAAATTTGCCAAGCAAAACCAGTAACTGAATTATTAATAAATATTATTTATTTCTATTTATTTATTTATTTAGAAATGTTATTATAGCAGAGTTTCTGGAAAGATACACTGCTTTATTTCAGTCAACTATTAATGTTTCAAAGCTCAAACCGATTCAATAACTCTGCTTATCTGCTTATTTTCAAAGAAAGAGCTCTGGGCATTCCAGGACCTCTTGCCTGTTCCATTTAATTAAAAGTTTCCTTTGATAAACCAAGAGTTTTAACCTACTGAATTTTATTTAGGTGTTCTGCTGGGAAATAGAACCTGATCCCCACTCAGTGTAACCTGAAGGTCCCTGGTCAATAATGGTAGATCTACATCTATCTTACTAGAGTCTCCCCTAAGCTCCCTTTGAGGCTCAGTTCCTTGAGTATCTGCACAGCCTAGGTCTCAGACCTTTTGCAGAGCCCAAAACAAGAGACCTGGCTGAAATACTGGTTGCTGCAGGGGAACACTGGGAAACAGGGCCCCTTGGGCCAGCTTTGGAGCACTTGAAGTGGAAAGAATGTGACCACGTGGAGGACCCCCACATGGTACTTCTGCTGGCGATGGACAATATGAGAGCCATGACTATGGTCAGAGCCTGCCTTAACACCCAATTATAAGCACAGAAATCACATCCAAATGTGGTGGTGTGGTTCCTGCACTCTCATCTTTCTCCTAGGCCACTGGTTTCAACAGCCCCAGAGGTGTGCTGAGCCTGGAGGCTGGCAGGTCGTCTGTCTCTGCCTAGCAAATACTTGTCTCAAAAGCTAAGAGGGGTCGGCAGAAAGTCAGATCCTGCCTTATCGGCTTGTGACACAGCTAACTTCTCTCTATTTTCTCCCAACCAAGGGCAGGTGGAACAACTAAGGCGGGTGACAACCCTGCATGCACGCTGGAGGCATGAACACATGAGTATATGGCATGGGAACAGGAATGTATTTGATTCAGTATTGCTTGGGGCTGAGACATAGGCTCGCCCAGGTCATTGTCTGCCTTGTTGCCTCCTCACTTAACTCTTTATCTCCTCCCACATGCAATGAATTCTAAGGGTGGCAGGAAAACAAGCTGGCTCCATGCAGCAGAGGTATATCTTGTCCCAGCCTGGCCCTGCCTAGCCCAGAAGGTGAGCATGTTGTAGCAGGATAGATGGGAATGACTTGTGTTATCCCTTGCACAGCTGCTTGTCTGCACAGCTCTGCTTTCCTTTATTCCCCTGTGTATACCTTACCCAGCTGTGGCTCAATCACCTTGTGATGATCTGTCCTAGCATGTCTGTCCCCACCACTGACTTCCTGTGCTCTGCTAAGTCCGCCTCCTTTCAAGACAGATCAGACAGTTAGGCTTCTTGGACACAGGAGCTTGGCAAAAATGAAGAGAGGAAAAAGAAGCCAGCACTTGGCCCTGAGAATGTCTTTCCGTCCTCTCTGCTGCCCTGCTGTAGGCTGGGAGGTCACCTCCTGGCCCCTTACTGCTGGCTCTCCGTGAGACCCCCCCACAGGATGGCATGCCTAGCAGCATCCTGCGCGACATGCTCCCCGCCTTGTCCAGCAATATATCAAGATGTTCCTGTGGCAACTTCTTCAGCCTATCCTTCTGAGCAGCAGCAGCTGCCAGCAGCATCCATGGGAACCAATCTGGCCCCATCAGGGCACTGTCTCACACAGACAGGTGGCTTCCACACTGCTACTCAGTGCCTTTTCTGAGCAGGTATTTCAGAATTACCATGTCAGGTTATGGATGTGGAGACTGGAGAACAGGACACCACGAATGGTGAACATTCTCATCATTTATACTAGTACCTGATCAGCTGGTCCAGTATATCCTTTCCATAACAATCTTTTTTCATCCCTCCACTTCTTACAGAAGGAGCCAGCTCATCACTTCAGGTCAATGGTAGTGACTTTCTCAGTAGACATGAAAAAAAGAGGATGTGGGGAATTATGCACCAATGAGCTTAACCCAAACCCCCAGAAATGATTTAGAACAAGTAATCAAATATTTAGAAAGTGCCTGTAAGATGAAGAAAGAGCTGAGAAGCAGGCAGTGGGGATTTGTAAGAAATATATTGTATAAAAATAATCTAATTTTCTTTTTCAGTAGAAAAGCAGATGTGGAACTAATCTATAGGACTTCACTTTAAGAACCCTTTTGATTTGATCTTACCTGACATTCTTATAAACCAGCAAAATAAGCACAGTCTGGATGAAATTACTGGAAAGTGTATACAAAACAGGTTCTGTATCTATACTCAGAATTAGTTCAGTAGCAAAATATAAATAGGCAGCGAGTGCTCTTCTGGGGGTCTTTCTGCTCTGATTCTGTTCAGTGGTTGCATTAGTGACCCTATTCTTACATTTACAGATCACACAAGGCTGGGTAAGGCTACAAATATGATAGAAAACAGGTTTAGGTTTCAAAGGTATCTTGACAAATTAGAGAAAAGACTCAAACAAATTCAATAAAGACAAGTGCAAGGGAGTGCTCTAAGAGATGAATGATCACCTCCATAGGCATGGTATATTTAACAGCTAGTCCTGTTGCTGTTCTTTGGAAAAGGATCTGTGGGATTTTAATGGATCACAAGCAGAACACAGCAATGTTGTACTGTTATGAAAAAGGTAAACCTCATACCAGGAAATGCAAACACAATTGGAGTTAGCAAAATACCTAACATATCAGTAAGGCCTAAGTGGGAATACTTTGTCCAGTTTTGGGCACTGTGGGTCAAGAAAGATGGAAGCCAACTGGGGAGTGTCAAGAGAAGAGCAATGAGAGTATATCCATAGTATTGTACCCTATTTACCCTCTAAAACTGGCTGTAGCCAGATAGTTCCCTGGCCTGTGCTAACTCCTCAGGTTTGCCTGGCAGCTTTCCAGGCGAGTGTTAGCTGGCCAAGGCCAAACTGGGCCAGGGACTTGTCTAACACCCACAGCCCAGAAATGTTCCCTAGTGTTATCTAAATTATAAATATAGACAAAGTCTATGATTTTATGACCTTCATCCAAGTCCAGAACCCCTGGCATCACTGGAAAGAGAGAGAGTTCTTGTCTGTCAGACTCACTGGTCAGACTCTGAAATAAATGCTTCCAGTAATAGATTTGGGGTATGTTCCTTAGAGTTGTCTTTTGCCCCCAGAAGAATCTGTGGATTTCATCCATTTGGTTTGAAATGAGTAAGAGTCTGAGTCTCACTGGTGGATAGAGCAACACACAAACACGGATACACACATACACTTGGCGAAGAGGTTTTGGATTGTCTCCAGAGTCAACTCTTGTGGGGAACTTGGACCAAGAAGATTAATACCTTGTATTGAAACATCTACTATGCATTGTGGATGCCAACAATAGGCCTTCAAACCATATCTGAATACTGATTTCTATGGTATTTTCCCTTCTAAGTGACTTGTCCTGTGCTGTATTAGGTCAATAGTCCCTCTGGCTTTTTGTAGGGCAAAGTGCTGTCCCAAGGCAGTGTGGGGCTCCCCTTGCTGTTCTGAGTTCTTTGCTTCAGTTCTTTGCTTCTTTCAGCCCCACGGGTGGCTGGGTCCCTGTGAAGTGGTGGCTTTCAGAAAGCCCAGAGAGGGTGATCTGGGAGACAGATGGGGAATCTACCCCATTCAGTTTCCCCAGTAGCTTTCAAATAATGCTGGGACATAGAGATGCCACTCTTTGGGGACTGGCTGTGTGGACCTTTTCTTTGCCCACTGCTCCTGTAGGCAGAAGAATTTTAATCTGAATGATGCACCTTTATCACTCTCTCCTAGGATACCTTGTGCAGTACTTGAGTCTTTTCTCCTTTCATGACCCAGGAAGGCTCTCAGATCCAGATTTGGCTAAGTCCTAGTACCACAGGGAGACATACAGACCCATGAGACATGGGCTGCTCTTGCCTTCCTCAGGATGGCCTGAGCTTTGCACGTCTGCTCCCTGGGACACTTTGATGAGCCTGGTCCAGGCCTCTAGGGTCGCACAGGAGAGAGGATGGCTGAGACTGTCACATGCTGGGACCACAGCGGGGAAAAGTGAACGGGCATGCTGGAAGGCTTTGACTACAGTGTCTTCAGAAAGAGAAGGGAGCCCTGTCTACTCCATTTTTCAAATGAAAATAATAGAGCCCACATAGGGTCTAACAAAGTCCCATCTAACCCTCTATCCTGTCCCTGACTGGGGCTGGTAAAAGAGGCTTAGGGAAATGGCATAAAAATAGTGCATTTATAAAGAGATGCTTCCTGAGCTAGAGGTATTTCCAAGATTGCTTAGCAGTCTTTGACGCGTTTTCTTCCATGAAGTCATCTAATCAATTTTTCAATTGATCTAAACTTCAGACAGCCACAAGATCCTGTGATGATGAATCCGTGGTTTAATTATTCATTTTACAAAAAAAAAAAAAAAAAGCTCCCACCTTCTTTAAAGTTTTAAATCTTCTAACCAAGAATTTCATCAGCTGACCTTCAAATATTTTGTTGTGAGAAACTATGAATGTGAATTTCTATTCACTTCTGTATGCCAATTCATGACTGTATACATCATATCCTCTCCGAGTCTTTTCTTTCTAAGGTGCAAATCTTGTGATCTCTTTAACCTTTCTTCATACAGAAGTTATTGCATACCTTTGGTTTTCCTTCCATTGCTGCACGTATTTTCTACTTCTATCTTTTTCGAGGATGAAAAAATGAGAACAGCACATAATATTCACAATACGAGCATGCTCTACATGCATACATTAGCAGATTATTCTTCTGTTTTATTCTCTCTCCCTTTCCTAAGAATTCCTAACATTTTATTTACTTTTTTGATGAATGCTGAGCATGGCATTGAGATTTTAATAGAATTGTCAACAGTAACTCAAAGATCTTTTTCTGCATGCTGACAGCTAATTTAGAGCCCATCACTGCTATGCATGGTTAAGAACAGTTTTGCCCATGTGCAGTACTTTGTATTTATCAGCATCTCATGTGCCATTTTTTTGCCCAGTCACTCAATATTGTGGGCCATCTGCAACTCTTCATAGTCGACTTTTATTTTATTGCCTTCAATAATACAGTATCATCAGCAAATTTCATTACCTAATTTTTTCCAGATGACTTATGAACATTTGGGATAGCATGAGTTCCAATGCCGATCCTTTCAAAGAGCTATGAAGTGCAAAGACTGTCTATTAACCTAATGATCTGAGGACGTGCAGCGAGGAAAAGAAATTTCTCAGTAGGTGAGCTGTAGATGGTCTCTCTGCTGTTCCCTGATTTTTTGGCTCTTAGTGCTGTTGGGACTTAGATGGAAGAATATCTACAGAGGATATCACTGAACATTTCTAAATATACTGCTTTTTACTTCTCTGACTACAGCATAGCTACTATTTTTGCAAAATAATCTGCTCTGCTCTGTACTGAGGCAAGATCTTGTTTACCACTCAATGTGTGAGCTGCTGGTTTTTCACATCATATCATACTTGGGCTTTCTCATCATCTGATCTGTTTACATTTATTTTTCCTTTTCATCCTATACTCTCTACTTTCAATATCACAGAAGTCTGTAAGTAATGCCTGTAAGTAATTGTATTTTCAAACAAGTGTTGTGAAATCAGTCATGCTTTGGCATCTGGTCTTTCGTTTGCCCCATTAGTTCAGCTATAGCACAGATGAAAATTTTTCCATTCCCATCATTGCCCAGGATGCAAGTCATCCCTTTCTTCTGAATACACTTAAGGGCTGCACAATAAACAACTTTTCAGAAACAACCTGTTGATGGTGTCTTTTGCAGCTAATTCAGTCATCAGCTTTTCCACTTTCCCAAGCTTCTTGCATTATATACAGTAGCTTTGTATTTAATCAGGGTTCTGATGAGCTATGAACCATATCTCAGTTTTAATGTCTGCTTTGAGACATACACATATGTAACTCCTTTCTTTCCATCAGCATTTGGGGCCAGACTTTAGCAATTACACTTTTTCCCAGGTAGGACGCCATGGCAGTATACTGTCCCAGTCGCATCATCAAGAAATGACATGCTTCCTTTGGCCTCTGAGACCATCCCAGCACTGAAAGGAGGATGCACTCTGTGGAGGGAGCCACAAGAGCATTCATTTTGCACTCTCCTTGAGGTAGCTGGAGGAGGAGGATGTCTGTGGTGTCATTCCTCTGCTGCCACCTTCTCTGACTGTGATATTTGCAGCTCAGGAATGACTGAACACTCATAAAGATGCCATCCTGCAGGACCTCCTCTTATCCCCCCTTAGATGGGTCAGCAAAGGAGCTTGCATTGGCGCTTCTTTCAGCCCCATTTCAGCCTCATTCAGCCCACTCAGCAGCACTGTTCTGCATCCCTGAATCCATCACTACTCTCCAGCCAGTACCAATGCTCGGGTACTTGGCAGGGGCAGTAAGGATGTGGTGGTGGGTTGCTCCTACCTGCTTGTACAAAGGGAATGGAGGGTACCAGAGGTGATGAGGATCGCTGTGTGGCCTTTGAGGTCTGCTTGCTACTGACTGAGCACTGCCATGGACACAACACTGTATCGGTTCTGTTTCTTCTTGATGAATTCAAGATAATTGAACTCAGACTGGCTCTAACATGACATGTCGCTGAATAAAACACACTGGGCTACATTTTTCCTCTTCAGCAGAAGCTAGCCCTTTGGCTGTGCTGCCCAGTTGCTGAAGGGGAAAGGAAATATGGGTGGTAAACTATCTCTGTGATCTTTGGGAATTCACATTACCTATCACTGTTAATTACTCGCCAAAATCTTCATACTCAGCACTTGCATCGCTCAGGGGAGGTGGAGTACACATCCCTTATCATGGAATAGATATATTCAGGCTCATGTCAAGAAGAAAGGTGTTAAAGTGTGTGACTGGGAAGAGAAGGAGGAAGGCAGTTAAGCTAACTTGTAATGTTTCTTTGGGATAAAAAGTCTACTGAAGGCATTCATACTGGATGGAGCCCTCTTCCTTGACAAACCAAAGCCAGAGGGATGCTCCTAAAAGGATTCAGGGAGATGACTGGTATTCCTCTTGTTAGGTGAAATGAGGTAAGCCCTATTCCTTAACACACAGCCTTCCCTCTCTTAAAGCGGACCAGGATGAAGTGTGGATCAAACAGAAACCCTCTACCAAATGAAGCTACCTAAGGAGTACATCATGAGGCAGAATTAACTGCTGGATACAGAAGAGAACAGCCCAGAAAGGGGTCTGACAAAATCACTGTATTCAGCTAATTTCAGGCAGTGCTGACTCATGCCTGTCCTAGAGGAGAAGCTATTTAGACCCCTTCAACATATCCTTCTGAAGTTTATCCTATTTTCTAGACTTCTCATTTGAGTCAGTGACTGTGACAGAGAACAGTAGCTGAAAATCTTTAATATGACAATTAATGTGACTTTTAATGTGATCATTGAAGGAATGAACAAAATCTACTGCAACTTTTTGCCCCAGATGTGCAGCACTGCCCCAGCAATACCATGCTAATGAATAGCTGTGGGTCCTGTCTTGTAGTAGGTAAATAAAAAAGTAGGTAAAATAGTTTTTTTGGTGCTTTTGCCTAGGTAGAGAGAAGTGATTAAATGCTACATAGGCAAAATGGAAATGAGAAAGCTTCATTTACCAGTCTTGAATCCTATTACTGAGCCAACCTGTTATCTGCAACTGGCAAACTGCTTTAGTAGAACTTGTTCCCTTGACACTTCCCTACACCCATTTTCTCCTGTTCTCAGTGCTGTTCACCTCTATTTGTCCCCAACTTACAGCACACTGTGTAGTCCTGTGCTCAGTATAGCCAGGTTTGCGGTCTTTCCTTCTCTCACCTGCAGTCAACAGCCCACAAAGCCCTGTTTCCAATCTCTAGAATATATTCACTTTACACCTATTATAATTTATTTGGTTCAGAGAGCACCTATAAGCTGCTGGAATAATCAGACAACCAAAGCACTACTTGCAAGCTTAATATATTTTTAAATTTACATAAGACAACTGAGTATCATTTATTTTTACAGTAAAATATGTTAAACAGTGGTACAAATGGTTTGTTTTGTGCCAGTGCATCACAAATATATACACCTTGCATATATATCAGCATATACTTAATAAAGCCAGACAGTAGTATTTTCTTGTAGCTGTAACTGTAGAAGAATAAAGAACGAGCAAATTCCCTTGGGTCATAAGGAGGAGCAGCAGGTACATGCCGGTCACATCTATAAGAATAGTTACGACAGTATGTTTGGCTTTATGACATACTTTGCTGCTTTTGATCACCTCATTCCCAATTCTGAGGGCTCTGACTGTGTTTCCTAGGTTAGCTACTGTAGTGGGGAATGTATGTCTTTCTCTAGTAAAGGAGATGTCAGAAGAACTTAGGCTCCTTCTAGGCTGGGTCCTCTTGAATCAGTAATGAGGGACCTGCTGCAAAGAAGCTCTTCCTTTCCTGCCCATTTGCTGCTGCTTCTGTCACAGCTCTCTGAACTTCTCATTTCCTCATTCTTTCAACCTGGTCATCCAGAGTAATGAAATTGTTATGAAAAGCTGACTTAGCTCTAAGAACACACTGCTCATCACAGGTGTGAGGTAGCAAATACTTATTACTAGACTTTTCAAGGAATCGGGGCATGAACCAAAACCCATGGGTATTTTTTCATTAGCCACAGAAGCCTTTGGATCTAACTAGCATGACCAATTTCCCTTGAAGTCGGAGCCAGGAGCCCAGCTGACCTCAAGGGGAGCTGGAGCTGGAGTGGCGACAAAAGTCTGTGTCAGACGTTGCCAAAGGGCTGACTTTAGCACGGGAAACACCAATCTTGGATGGTTCATAGGCTGTCCAAAGGGATGCTGCCCAAAATATAGAAGGCAAAGTAAAAAAATGAGCATCTAGCTTTTCAAGGGAAAAAAAAATTGCGTGTTCAAGAGAGCACTTGAGACCCTATTAGAAGAGAGTCTGTTCTAGTTCATCTGACACAGATAAAACAAATGACGAATTAAGCTCTGCTTCATGATTTTTACATTCATTTGAAAATGCCTGTGATTCCACAAATACAAGCATCCACTAGAGGGACAAAAGTAATGTATATTTGTGGCTTGGCAGCACATCACAAGAGTGGGAAGTTGAGTCTACCCCTCCATCTGTTGCAGATGACTTTGAATGACAGCAAGATCTGGCAGACAAAAACATAACAGAACGTATTTTTCTCTCACTCCTTTCCAGACCACCAGTGTCTGCTGGTGGCTAGCACCTCCAGAGATAGCAATACAGCAAATAATCAAGATAACAAGCAGTAAATACCCAAGATGTTTCTCTTGCAATTATGTTAAGGGTTCCAGCTCAATGCTGTTTCTCATGTCCTAGTTTCCTGTATGCTATACAGGATGCCATCCTCATTTCCTGCTGATAATAATCATTTACTTTTAAAGTGCAGATTAGAATTTATATTTAAATAAAATTTCTCATACCTGTGCAGAGAGGCTTATGTAGTTACTGACAAATCCAAAAGAGTAACAAGTCGCAGTTTACAGTTTTCAGTTTAGAATTTTTGTCCAGAGAGATTAATAAAAATTCTGGAAAGATGTGAAGGACAGATACAAAATATAAAGTAAGAGTTTTACTAATGGCACATGAGTGATGAGCCACCTTGAAAGGCTTGGACATGTTGGAAGGTGGCACCTAGAGCAAGTGTCATGACTAAATTTATTTCCCGTCTTGGACTCTCACAAAGAGCCTTAGATGTGTGCCTTCATAGTGTTACTTAATTAATCTAATGGGAATTTCAGGCACTGATCTACTTGAAGTATAATAAGGCATCTCTTAACAAGGTTTGAAGAAGACTCTATTATCATGGGAATTGAAATTTCCATGGCATAGGCAATAAGCCATGATTTTATTCTGGGTACTATAAATCTTAAATGCAAGCATGCCCCCATTGAAAAATGCCCTTGAGTATCTCACTGTGATTGGTGTTTAGTGTTTTCCTTAAGAAAACTGCCTTGCAAGTGAATTACTAGAAGGTAACCTAACCTAGAGTGCGAGTTTACAGTGCTCTTACATAATTGAGCAAATACATGCTTTCTCCCCAAGGTAAGTGTGAGGTTACTGACCCCAGGAGAAGAAGAACAAGGTGCCTTATGCTTACAGATGGGTCCCTTGGGCAAAGAGCATGAGCAAGGGCTGTTGTTATGGTGCTCGCACCCAGACTGCTGCTGCATTTACACCTCCCTGTGGAAAGGCTCCTAGGCTTTTCTGTAGGTGCTGCCAGAATCAGGCTTTGGAGCTGTCTTTGAAAAGCCCTAGGACAAGCTAGTACTAGCTCTGTCTACATTTACCTCAGATTTTCATGAGGCAGGTATGTCACAATCAGCTGCATATAAACTGGAGGTGTTGTGTGACAGTGGCGATCACCACACGGATAATATGGAAGTGCTCTAGAAAGCCCAACTTTGTGCAAAATACAGTGTGGGAAAGAGAAGCTGGAAAAGGCTAGAAATACAGAGAGATGTAGCAAAGTTTTTACAATTGATAGAGTTATCCCCCATCGAGCATGAATGCTCTTCTGCTCTGTAACTGTTATCAAAGGCATACATTCACCAAACTACTTTGAAACTTATGAACTTATGACCCAAGTCTTTAGCCTTGGTGACATCAACACCAAACATCAGAATGAACTTTAGCAGTATAAATGGGAGCTACCATGCGATACCTGAAGATGGTCTGTTCCCAGTATTTGTGACTAAGAATATTCCACTTAAGGCAAGAATTTACCATTAATAAACACTCATCACAGGAATGACCCATCATGCACATGGCTCAAACAATAGCTAAAAATTACAGATTGTGAACTTCTTTCTTAGATGTCTAAATACATGCCACCCTGACTAGCCTTCCCTTCAGCATTTTGCCTTCTGTGAGAAAGAGGCGAGACCAGGACCTGTGCAGCCAACGAAAAGGAGCTGTGGGCACTGAATGCAAGCAGATCCATTGACAGGGAGGGCAGTGTGTCTGCCCTTCAAACACTGCCAGAGAAACACAAAAGCAACCTTCAGTGGATGAGAACCATTCAGACACATTCAGTAAAAGACCCACACTAATATGCCTCTTTTCAATATTCAAGACAGACTCGTGCTTCTTCACTTGGGAAGATGCTGAAGGTTATATTAAATCCCAAACAATGCCTGACTCCCTGTATCATTCTGTAGGATGCATCTGATGAGCTCTCACAGTACCCTTGAAGCTGATGGGCCATCCACCCCAAATGTGAATTAGAGATGATGCCATGCTCTGCTGTGAGCCCAGCTCATAATCATTACAGCACTCAGGGAGAGGATGAATTCCTTTTGTTAGTAAGACTATAGCTTAAACAGACTGACAAGACCTGCACATGCTTAATGAAAAAGGCTACTTTATAAGGGGCTGCCAAGTTTTCCTACCACTCATCATTTAGGAGCATGAATATTAACATTAGCTTTTTCTTTTCATATTGATATAAAGCCAAACCCTTCTCTGACATCTGTGGAGATGCAGATCTTTTGATAATTGGGCCTATGATAGCATAGAACCATAAGGTGCATTTTATCTATACTGTGCTGATTTTAATCATCAAATTCACTGCAGTGAAAAGCAAAATCTAAAAACAGAGTCTTTTCTTTTTCAGTTGGGGTCTTTGCTTTGCTTTGGAAATGATCTTTAGATCCACTTTTGGCCCTCCATATGCTGCCAACAGTAGTGTTCAAGTGAAAATCTGATCCTGCACTCATAGAGGAAGCCAGCATAAAAATGATGCATATTCAAACAAAGTAATGAAATTGATTTAAATGTTAAGCAGAGTAAAATCAGTGTAACTCCCTCTTTCCAGTGAACAGGGTTCAGTCAAGGCTAGGTAAGGCACGGCTCTGGCTAACGGTAGTGCCCACACTGGAGGAAATATCAGGAGCTGCTATGCTTTGAGAAGTGTCAGAGGAGGAATCTCACACATTTAACACTGAAAAAGAAACTAGGGTGGCCCTGCCTATTTCACTGAAAATAATGCAGGACTATGGCGCCAGCCACTCTGCAGACTTCAGCCTTCCTCTTAGATCTCTCCACCACCTTTTTTTAGTAGTGGCCTCCCTGCCTATTTCACCAAACACACCAGCTTGGTCTGCTTTTCTCCAAAACATCTCACATTGCTTGAAAAGACCCAGTCCTTCCTTCTCCACAGCTATCTTCGAGGCCTTATTTTCATGTGGCACCTAGAAAAAATCTGCTAAGCAGTCAATGCTGGGGGAGAGAGCTGGCAATGATTATTTTACAGGAAGTTTCCATAACCTTTGTGCTGTACGCCTAATGCTCTCACTGCTGGTCCTCTTATCTTTCTTCCCCGTGCCATGCCATAACTTGTGGCTCACTGATTTTAATGCTTGGGAACTGTATCTGCTTGCATGCATACACTATGCATAAAGCAGCACGGACCTGCTCCGGAAAGTAAACAGAAGATAACACAGTCAATAAATAATGGTACATTATAGGGTCTCATAACATTACTAAGTGTTGGTTCAACTCCCACCATTTGTAGTAAAAAATTCACGGTGTGAGCAGCAGAATGGCACAGGGTTGTACAGCTGGACCTATACTTTTATGGAGTTGCTTTTGTGCTCTCTTATATTGAACTCAAAAAAGACTTAAGTGCATTGTTAAGGTTCAGGAGTCTTTTCAAGATTGATCTGCCATTAAAGCCTTGGACTCAGAGAGAGGCTTGTTAATAGGATATATTAAATAAGACTAGATTGAACGAATAGGAAACATTTCCTTTCCATAGGGAGCACTTTATCTCCAACATTGGAAATGTCTCAGCTCAAATGTCTCAACTGCTGACACATTGCAACTCAGCTGCAGCAGCATTTCATTTAGCCTTTGCCGCATAAGCTCATTTTTGTTTATGGAAAAGTTGTATTTATTGGCTAGGCTTTGTAGAATAAAACATTATTCTAGTCTGAAGAGATAGCAAGAAGAGCACTTTTTTGTTAAAACTTAATCTTGTCATTTTTGCTGCAAATCTTTAATCATTCTTGGTTTGGAAAAAATAGGGTTCTAATAAAACTAATATATATTTGGTGTTTCTTCCAACACCCTGCATTAGATTTTCTTTCTCAGTGCAAGAGAATGCATTTGCAGATCCTCCCCCTTAGTTCTAATTTTACAGTACTAAGATCTATTTGTGTGTGTATGCAAATGTACAGAAGCTCTTCCCTTCTCAGATGAAAGCTCCAATCCCAATGTTACTGGAGTTTCTCCTGGAATTTTAACAGATTTATAGACAGTTACTAGTAATAAATTCATACTGGTAGTAAAGAAAATAATAACCTACCTGAGTCAAAGGCCAGTCCTGCACAATTTTCTCTGCTCCAACAGGATTAAATAGCAGCTGGAGTTACTGAGGGTTACTGGGGGGTTAGCTGGGGTTACACAGTACTTTGCTGGACTGTGCCTTACATTGAGAGGGGATGGGGAAAGCATAAGAATCAGTCCTAAATCACATTAATGAAACTGAACTGATTAAGTGGCCTAAAGGACCCTAGTGTAAGTCTCAGTAAAAATATTCTCGGTCGCATTTGAACAACCCTGAATGAGGGCACAGCTAATCCTCCTAATATAAATGTTTGGCAAAAGAAGCTTCATTATTTCTATGGCCCGTTAAGGGTCTCCTTTAAACTGGTGGCAGAAAACATAATAAAACTCAGTAATCTGAGGAGTTTCTAGGTGGAGATTTGAAGTATTTTCTTAATTGGTATCTTAATAAATCCCCAAGTGTGTCATAGGAAACACCTCAATCTACCAAAATATATTTTCCCAGCAAGAAGTGTCTGCAAGACCTATCATGCAAATGGAAATGTTTGTGAACTGGTAATTAATGCTAACACTGGACACAGAAACAAAGACAATTATTAGTGGGTAGAGGCAGAAGTTCTGCACACATCAGGTAAGGTCACTAAATGTTCTATATAGATCAAGGTCAATAATGTTAATATTGAGGAATTCATGGTATATTTCCATTTCTGCTATGATTTTCTTAGATCTGGAGCATTTCTACTATCTGCAAGTAACTTTAGGTGATGTAAGGCAATGCTTTCCAGCCATTGTATAATGAAGCTGTTCAAGAATTGCTAATGTATGCTGCCATTCAAAGGTACAAAAATTTCCTAAGGCTGATTGAAAACCAATTTAATTTCATTTTATCAGATATAATCTGGTGTTAATATCTAATGTCCCATTCACATTTTAAAGCTGTTCAGATTATTTCACATACTCCAGGACTGTTGAAAATGTCAGTGGGCATCCAGATCTCTTTTAAAATCTCTCTCTTTGTAACTACGGAAAGACACTTAGTTATTTCATTATTCTTTCATGTGTGCAGTTCATGAGATTACTGATTTGCCAACACAATTTGTAATAGCCTTGTTTGCCTTAGCAGAAAGAAACCAGACCACAGCTATGTAGAATTTGCAGTGTCCTGACACTTCAACAAATGCGGTGTTATGAGAGATCTTGCAACACTTTTCTTCATACTGCAGGTTTTCCAAGGAGCATCAGGGACTTTCTGATTTGTGTAGAGTGCTACATTAAAGACATTTGAATTGGAGATTATCAAGCTCCATACTTTTTCACGTCACATTCACACTGAAAAGTCTGAGTTTTGATACCTGTACCGTGTCTGAAAATACCTACTCAAATGTATTATTCTGACTATTTTATGGTCTTTATTATTATAATGCACCCATCATTTGCATGAAAATGCGGTAAGATAAGGAGTTTAGTGTAAAAATATATAATGAAACTGTAACCAATGGGCAGAAAAAAAAAACAAGTTTTAAATGGTTAGCAGATAGAGCTCATGTGTAAAGAGAACTCCTCCCGTAAACAGTCCTGTGTGAGTTACCTATACTGTTTAAGCTTTAGATAGTATTATTAATTGTAAGTCAAACATGGAACAAAATGTGAGCAGCAATATAAATCTGAATCAAACGATGCCAAATAGAAGAAACTGAAATATGAAGGACTCAAACAGCATCTATTAATATGACATTCTGCCTCCTGCAGCACTCTTAGCACACCTAATGTCTGCGTTCAGCTCGCAAAGCTGTTTGTAATAAGGATGGAAAAGACTGTTAAATGCGTGGTGAAATAGACTGATGATCTAAAATGCAATAATGTTTAACAAGAGCTCTGTTTCCTTCAAGCTGCAAGCTGTAACTGGTTCTCTGAGGACTCAGATTGTTATGTAGCAGGTACTCGAAGTGCAACAGTTAAACCAAAGACCACTCATGGTTTTGGGTTTTTTTTTGGTGAGCCAGACACCAAGACCACTGATGTCAATGTAGCACAGGAGAACTTCCATAACATGCCTCTCTATTTTTCCTTCAATTAATCAATCTCATGCAGCTGAGTTTCACAGCCATTAATTGTTAGGTGCATTCAGTTACTCCAAAGCAATTGCTCTTAGCCTTTTTTTTTTTTTTACAGGCAACACTGACAGCAGCTCTTTGTTGCCCTTCCTGGTAGTGGCCTTGTCTGTCCTCTGCCCCATTCCCTGGTCCCCTTGCGCTGCATCAGCACCACCGTTGCCACATTGCATCAATGGGGGCAGAAATGAGAGCACTAAAAATTAAAAAAAACAGCTGCCAGATCCTTAGTGTCTGTAAATCCGTTGTTGGTCCAGAATGTTGCCGCAGGAGCAAACTGGACCCAGGATAAACACTCACAGAGGGAAAAGAGATTTCCTGAGGGGTTTGTGACAGTGGCTCTGCCTTTATCTATTTGGTCATTGGAAGATAAACCTTTTTCATGCCCGATAATTTACAAAAAAGCAAGAGAATAAACACATTTATCAAACTTGAGATTTCTTCTAACTAAAAAGCAACAGAAGCCTTGTTATTTCATCTATCATGCTTTATTAGCTGTAAACTTTGTGTAATTCAATATTTGCCTTTTGATAGAGTGTTCAACTTGAGTCCATATTTCTATAGAGGCCATTCATGAGCATTTTTAAAAGCATGGTATATAAAATTAGAAAATATATCCAAAGGCAAAAAAAACCCAAATGAGAACAGAGATGCTTTAGCATTTTGACTTTTTTCTTATAAATTCTCTTCTAAATGTCATTTCAAGGAAGCTGAAACATTAACAGTTATGCAAATTTTAATTTGATAAGAAAATTATTTTTCAGTGGTTTTCAACCAGATTACACGGCATCTGGAAAAGAGAAAGCAAAGTGTGTTTCAAGTAAAATAAAGTGCATTGCCTCTGTACACAGTAATTCAAGACATTTGTATTCTAGACAGATGGTTGAATGCATACATACATTACTTTACAAAGCAATAAGTAATATTCAGAGGAGATATTAAAATTACACATACTTTATGAAATCTGTACAGTGTTTTAGTTCATAACTAAGCTCTCGGACATACGTGCCTGCAAAATGATACAAAGTGGGTTGTGTCTTTCAGCTATCTTCAGAGTGAACTGCTAATAAAGGTAATCTATAATATGTAACTGGTTCTCTCTGTCATAATTTTTATAAAAAGCAAATACTGTATGGTCTTTTTAAGATACTGCTAAAGTGTGCATCATGGCAATGGATCACCATGCTTCCTGAACTGATTCCTGGCTTGTTCTAGACTGCCCAAAACTGGTCCTAAATGCACATTCAGCACATTCAGAACAACTAAAAGCACGTTGATTTTTGCTCTGGGAGCAACCAACTGAACTTGAAATGCCTTTCTGGAGTCCAGTGCTCACCTGTCATTCACACGGCTCTGCTTCTTGGAAATGAGATGGGTTCCTTTTGAGACTCCTAACCACTGAGTGAAGGAAGTTGAAAAATGAGAGGTTTTCTTTGCAGCCTGGCCTCTGGCCCTCAGATTGTACAGCATGACTTACCTCTTTCCAGAAATACAATACAACACTGACAGTGAGAAAAACATCCAGCTTTCCCAAAGCGCATGACATTTCCCTCTGGCTGTCAATAAATTATTTTGTTCCCACAGTTTGTCTTTTACATGGTCAATACAATATTTGTGTGCATCAGACCAATGGCTGTGTTTAGCCATTGGTCTGCAATAAGCTGCCCTGTTTTGGCCTTCACCTTCAACCTGTGGCATAGATAGCAAAACTGTAAGCACTGTAGACACGAGATTGATCTAAGATTTTTCTGGCTTTTCCACTGTCTTCTCCTGAGTGAGCCTATAGGAATAATGCATTTTTCTTCTGGGTCTTCCTCCCACTCAGTGTGCTACATGAGTAACCACATGGTGCAGGGGAGACAGACTTCTGCTGTGGTCCTTCTTAGACACACTTATGGTGTAACAAAGCTTGAGTAAGAGGCCTAGATTCATCCCAAAGCATGAACATTGCCATTAGGGGTATATTCACAACAGGTAGCCCTCTATAATGCCCACGGGGGGCTAGACAGCTCCAGCGGATCAGCAAATCGGGCAGAGGGCTGAACCCCACTCTGGAGAGGTCCCTTTGCAGCCCAGTAAGGTGCCTCCAGCTAGGCAGGATGGGCCTGTGCCCAAGTCTGCATCTTGGACAGGCACATGCATGGTCCAATTAAGGAGAAGGAAAAGCCTCTTCTCCTTGTAAACCATCTTAATGGCCTGACTGATGTGGCCATGGGATAGTTTTGGCAGGGATACAAGCAGCAGCTAGTAAGAACAGGAGACCTGGGCCTTGCTTGCAGCCTTGTAGAGGGTGCTGATGCTGACTGGTGAGGAGGGAGCGTGGGCTGGGGCTAGGCAGCTGTGGTGGGGTTTGGCTTGGCTGACATTACCCCTTCCAAAATAAGGCATCTAGCCTGAGCCAGTCATGTAGAACTGGTCTGGGTGGTCAATGGAGAGAGACAAGGCACCTTGTCTCATACAAAGGGGGGTGTCCAAAACAGGAGGGATGACCACCTAGAAGTGCCCCCAGGTGATGCAGGGCTGGGGTTTGGAGCCTCAAAGAAGCATCCTATCCTGGGGGTGATGCTCAGCTCTGTCACTGACCTCCGGGGTTGGCAGACAAGCCATTTCTACTTTCTTTGGCATTATTTTAGGCTTGCCATAAAACACGGATGAAAACATCACTTTTTTTTGGCAACATGCTTGAACCCTTTGGACGAAAAACCTGTTCACTAGATGGATGTTACAATTATTGTTCTCTGCCTCATAGCGCGGAGACTTGTGTCACACCCACCTCCCACTGAAAAGCAACTGTGGAAGATGAGTGAAATGCTTATGTGTTATGGTGGACTGAACAGCAGTAATATGCTGTCTGACTCTAGAGTTAAAAGTGCTGACGCAAAGCCCAGACCTGTGAATTTCAGAGCAATATACTATATTGACCTAAGGGACTGACTGGTCTTGAAAACACACAGCAGCACTTTGTAGTGAAAAGATGTTCATCATGAGGCAGGCATTTCAGCGTGAAGTGTAATTAATTTACATTAAGATAGATTAATTCCTTTATTTCAAAAGAATTCTATGATCAGTTCTCTTTAATTCATATCCACTTATGGTAAAATAGTCAAACTAATCACAGAAATCTTCTGAAGCAGCTATTTCCAGAAACAAGCAATTAGGCACTTTTAAAATGAGTTTTGGATGTGATTTTAATATAAAATTAGATAAAGTCTTCATTGATAATCTTGGCATAAAGCAGAGTGATATTTAATCTCTATTCTTAAAAGATTTTACAGTTGCCACAGAGTGATCAATTATTATGAAATGCAAAGTAGGCACATAGGTACTCATCCAGACAGCCAGCATTGATGAACATTACAATTCATTGTGCCACCACCTCTTTTGTCCCCTCTGTGAGAAGACCTATGCAGATGGTAGGTAAGGACTCACGGGCTAAGCGTAACTCCACATCCAGGTCCAGGTCCACTAATGGGCTCTTTGTTAATCAGTACCAATCATACTAACACGATTAAAGGCGGTCTGTGTGGCTAAACTTCAGGCTTTCTAGTGAAACTATTACAGAGGAGAAATAAATTATATGGGAACTGTAATGCTGTCTTGAGCTAACAGCACTTGGGGGGGGGCTGGGGTGGGATTTGGAGATGAGTTTGGCCCATGGGCTATCCTAGTAGCACCTCTCCTTCCAGGGGCCAGTGGGATGCCCTGCCACCAAACCAGCGCTCCTCCGAAATAGCCGACTTACAGCCCGGGCAACAGGCTGTCTGAGCTCTTTGTGCTACATGTCTGCAGGCTGAGCACAGCTGAGCTATCCAAACTAAAATACACTTTATAGCCAGGCGAACCACATGCTTACACCAAGACCATCTTTTTACGATGCTAAATAAATGCGAATTTCCAGAAGACTCGAATCAGCTATCTCTTTATATGCATATTTTTCAGGCTTAAAAGATAGCAACTTGTATAAAGATGATATCATTAAAAAAAAAAAGGGAAAAAGACTAAGGATAGCACAAATAATTCAGTAAAGGGGCAGAAAGCCTTCAGTTTTGAATAATGTCATCTAAATATTCCTTAACCTCCTTGAACTGCTGCCTCCTTCCTCTTGGAAAGGGCAACATAAGAGAGCTCCAGTGATTTATGGAAGAATGACATAGGCACAGCACCTGCTTTGGTTTCCCAGGATGGAGCGGGTAAGCTACCCCGTTGTCATCATGATGCCTAGCACTAACAATAAGGGCCACACATTTAACATTCAGGGGATTGCTTATTGCTCAGATAAGCAGCACTGAATTTCTTGCCTTTAAAGAAGGCTGAAAGATAGTTTTTCCCAACTGAATACACACAGATGGCTTTCTGCGTAAAAAAATTGTATTTTGTCAGAAAACTGAGCAATAAGGTGTATAATTTCTGCCAAACCATGCATAAAAATATCAGCTTTCTGTTTTATAGCTATAACATTCATTTCATACAAATCAAATTAATTATGAGAATCAGTATTACGCATATCAATAACAGATTCCTTGTTTTATTGTTGGGTTAAATAAAGGCCCTTGAAATTTTTGTTTTGCTTAAAAAGAAGAAAAATTCATTACTTTATGCAGTATTTTGTGTTTTTTTCTACCTAAAATAAATATCTGGGTTCTAAAATATAACCCCTCTTTTATGCCATGTGATAATTTTGCTTGCTTACGGTTCTTGTTGCCAGGCAGCAGAATCACACACCTTCGATTTTCCATAATTAAACATTTCCTAAAAGGCAATATTTGGAAACAGTGCCACCCAAATGTGCCTTGTAGGCAGAGCTGAAGGAGAGGGATGACTCTGAAACCTTTAACTGGTGTCAGTATTAGAAAGTTTCTTTACTTTTTGATTCTTTGCAGTGATTTCCCAAGTTTACTTATGAGCAATCATTTTGGAGCCAAACTGCATGGAATTATTCTAAACTAAAGCAAGAACAGCTGAATGCTGTGTTTTACTCAGCATCTTCATTGCCCACCATGTTCAATGGGAGCAAAGGGAATTCAGGAATCTCAGAAATCTCAAATTCCTAAATAAGAACACAGAGTGCTGCACAGTGTTTCTCCCCTATTTAATTCTTCCTGAAAAGGCATGGAGGTAGCGAGGTACCTACTCAACATATTCCTGTTAAATATTAATTTCATGTTTCATGCTGACTTATCTAATAGGCAACTATGTATTTAATAACCCTCTGGTCCACTGTACTTCTGACCTAGGATGAAAGCCCAGCACCACTGTAGTAAATAGCAGTACTCCCCTGCTGAGGAAAATACAGCAGCCTGCTCAAGAGAAAGTTCTTCTACACTCTGCAGCTGGAGGATCATTGCACAACCACCATGTGTAGGATGAGGCAGAGCAGTGTGGCCTCAGCTCCTGGGTCCAGGACCAGGAAGTTTCCAAGGACTGAGAAGTATCAGAGCGTGAGTCTCTGGAGTCGCCTGCCAAGGCAGGGGATTTATTTCAGGTCCTTTGAAAATTTATCAAACATGAGAAACTTTGCAGACAACGCTCCGGGTTCAAAGTATCAGTGTTGCGGGTATACCAGCAAACACTGATGTAACTCTAGGGAAGAGATTAGACTGCTGTAGGAGTGTAAATAAGTACATTGTGTTTTTGAAACCAGAGTAACAAGACAAGTAGTGAGAAACAAAAAAATCAGTTACAGCTTCAAATATTTCAGTTTTATACCAGGATATTTCAGAAAACTTTCTTGAACTCTTTCTTTTCTGACTTCAACCACTGCATTTCGTTTTTTTTTTTTATTATTATTTTAACACAGGAATGAAATAAAAAGAATCCTTGCCTCAGATTTGTTCTTTTTATGGTATTAAAAAAATCAGCAAAAGTTTTTGAAATATATTCAAAAATGCTTTCTGCCAGGAAACTTTTTTCAATGGATTTTTTTTTTCGCAGAATGACCTAGTTTTCTTAAAGATATTAAATGGGGGTAGGTCTGAATAAAATGAAGAATTTCCACAAAAATTCACACTCTAGTTTTCATCTGAAAATGCTTGGTTTAAGTTGCTAAAAATTAAAAGGTTGTAGGTATTTTAGCTTCTTACGAAAAGTTTACACTTTAGCTGGAAACTCCCCAGTCCCCCAATGTTTGCCTATCAATCAGTTCTAAAAACAAAGAGAAAAGAAGTATGAGAAAATTAAGCAGTGGTAAGGCTGTGACACATGTGGACATATGCAGTTGCATTTTGGGGAAATCAGAGCCAAAAAACTCTTTCTGCTCAGTTAGGAATAAAAAGGTGTGATCAATAGCACTTACTTAATTTCACTGTGCCATACCTTCATAATTCTACTGTGTTCAAAGCCACATCTTGCTCAGGGAGGCAGTGTCTGTGCACAACAACGCTTAGCCCTGAGGAAGCTGTAGCCAATGTTCTTTCCTCATAGTTGCAATTTGCTCAGATTGAAGCTCTTGCTTCCCACTTTCCCTCAGAAACAAGAATTCATAAATTATTGAAGTCTCTTCTGAAGCAACAGTAATCTGTTGTTCATTACCAATCAGGAGGACACATCACACAGTGCAGTCAGACTACTATTGAAGTACAAAATTCCTGTGTACCTTCACCTAAACTGTCACAAGGCTGAAGAAAATATTTACTAAAAATACCTCAGGCCAGATAAATTTTTCTCATTTCAGTATGTCATAAACATCTCAAAACTCAATCAAACTCTCTCTAAAATGTTCACTGACTGGGCCTAGTATCAGGAGATTCTGGTACCATGTGATTCAACGTTAAAGCTCAGGGAAAGTGTCCTTTTGCTGAAAATTGGAGTAAAAGAGGACTTCATATAGCCCAGTAAATTGAACTTAAAGCCATAGCTACACAGTCAGTTGAAAAAGGGAATGAATTCAGCTGTAAAATAACCCAGAGACCCCCCACTGCATTAGTTTTCAGGCTGATCATGGGTGGGAGCACTCGTGTCTGCACAAGGGATAGCCACAGGGGAAAGTGGCCAGGGTGCTAGGGCCAGGGGCAGGACTGCCCTTCTTCGCAGCAGCTTGGAGGAAGATCAGATTGACTTGGCAGTGTAGCTAAATCCTCAGCTCACATACCTGCTGGTTGAACCTATCTGGAGGGTGCCATTCCCAAAGGCAAAAAAGGTTAAAATTTGCAGGGTTCTGCCTTTGACATAACAGCCCATTTGCAGTTCCTAGAGACTGCAGTTCCCACGAGCATCCCTGGGCACTCACATATCCAAGGCTGAGCATGATTATACTGCAGTTGTAACATTTTTACTTTCACAGAGCAAACCTACCACAAGGTTTTACTGGCTTTCGTATTTGTTTTGCTGTGGAAAGGAAAAAAAAATCAGCATCAAAGAGGGTGAGGCCCATTAAAAACTCAATATTCTGCTACAATGATTGTTTTTTTGGCCTCATCTGCAGCAGCTTTCTTTATCAGGTGTATAACTTCATTGCCTGTTCTATAGCCCATGCATGTCAAGAGTTTGTTATCTGCAGGACATTGCGCTCCTACTTCCAGAATAGCTGATACCTGGTACAAGAACTATTCTGAAGTGAAAAGTAGAGAAGACCTGATTCTCCAATCTGTTAGTCAGCTTTGTCACTCTATCTCCACAGATTTCTATGAAGATGGAACATTTCTATGAAGATAGAAGGAAAAAGCTGTTGATTGGAGATCAGACCTTGCACTCCTGATGGCTTTTACTGAACTACTAATGTGCTACAAAGCGCTACTGCATGAAAAATCTCTGTCCTTCATTTTCTATTACTTGTCTGCCCTTAGCCAAACCCATCCAAAAATCTGCGTTACCCCTTGGGTGATGAAACATCCATTATCTCACACCTTGAAGACAGGAAGAGCAAAATAGGAATGCTCAGAAAATACTGTGCTGTCTCCTCTGCAACATGGCAAAGCTCACGCATTTAAAAATTGTAAACATATTCCAACTCACATTTATTCACATGTTACTGCTTTCACATTGATGTGGTACAAGATACTGCTCATTTCAGATGGGGCCACCAACATACCCCAGTAAACTCTTGAGATCTTTTACACCATGAATTAATACTGTACTCAGAACATTAATAAATACTTGAAAAGTCTGTAAATAACCTACACTGAACTCCTTTGTAAAATTATTTACCTTATTTAAGTGGATTTATTTTGGCATCAAAATAAATTAAACCATGAACTGTAGACGCAACCATTCAGACAAATTTTGTGCCCCTTGTATGGTCTTTACCACTGCTGCAAGTCTGCCCGAGTCCGGGATTGAGCAGAAACTGATGAAGAAACTCCAGGTCCAAACTGGATTTGATCTTTTGGCACTCTCTTCACTCCCATTAAAGGCAGTGGGTCTTGAAGGGACGCAGCCCATCCCAGGGAGCTCCTGTGGTCAGGTACTAAATGATCTGCTTCTCTGGACATCCCTCAGCCCAGGAGAAAAGTTGGACAATTCAAGCTCCTCTGAGATCTCTGAACACAACAGATTTCCTTCTGTGCATGTGTGTGTGTGCGCGTGTGTGTGTGCTACTCCCCAACCCCACAGAGCAAAACCAACTTGCCACACTAGGCATGCCCTGTGCTGGTTCCTGACTATGAACTTTAGACGTAGCCTTCATGACAGGCGTGGTTGCCATTGATGAGGCTGAAGGTAGCCAGGGAATGGTTGGTGCTCTTGAGGGAGGTCATTCGTGTGGTGCTCCTGGCCATGCTCTGAGAGCGGATGAGGAGGCGAGCTCTGCAGCAGAACAGTTGGTTGTTGAACTGTTTTCTAAAGCTCTTGCTGAGCAAGTAGAGAGCAAATGGGTTGACGCAAGAGTTAGTGAAGGCCAGGATCCGAGCGCAGAGACTAGCAATGAAATGCAGCACTGAGGTGTCCACCTCTGAGTAGTGGTAGGACCGGTATAAATAGATGATGTGAGTGGGAAGCCAGCAGAAGGCAAAGAGGCACACAAAGACCAGTACTGTCCTGGCCAGGCGCTTACGAGATTCAATCTGGAAGAACAAAGGGAAATGCAACAAAGGGAGGTTAGCAACTCGCTTTAATCAGTAGCTGACTCTTTTTCCCAGTGCTGTAGCTTAGAGGCTAATGTGTGGAAAGGCGGCACGATGACAACAGGGGAACTGGACTGCAGATGAACACAGAGTTAAGAACCTTCCTTGCCTCTCCTCACCCTTCCCCTAAAAACAGATGATTTTGCAAATTCATTAAATAATGAAATACAATCTTTCTTTTCCTGTTCAGAGATAAACTTCCAATGGCTCGTCATTTAGTAAAACCCTATCTCAGGTAACAAAAGTGCAGACGCCATCATTAACTATCTGCTGGGGTGGGAGCCTGGGTTACTTCACAGAGCCCAGAGGCAGGACTTTATGCCTTGGGGCCATGTAGTATATGTACACAAATGTGCTGCCAACTGCTCGTGGCCTGCAGAGACCAAGTGCAGCACCTGGAAGCCAAAGGAACTGGAGAAACCGAAAGAGAAAATTCTATATTTAGAGAAACAAGGCAGTTCAGAGGTGGACCCTTCAGCTGAAAGAGCTGGGGCCATGAGGAGTAGATGATGTAGGTGGCAAATAGATAGATGACCATCTCCCTAGCAAAATTTGAGCTACATTAGAAGAAGGTGTGTTTTTACAGTGTCAGCTAGCATGCAATATAACCTTCACACAGATAAGCCACCCTTTTTTTTTATTTAGATGTAAAGGTTTGGAGTCAACCCAAAGGTATTGCTCAACTGTAGCGAGCTGAGGTAAACCATACTTTCCCTTTTCTCCACCAGCATTGCACACTAAGGTAACAACACCACTGAAAAACACATCTTTCTTCCTAATGAAGACAAGAAACATGCTGGAGGTCACACAAAAGAAGAAGATGGACAGAGTCGTCCAGAAAAACCTCCTGAAATACACTGCACCCTGGGCGAGTTGCACAGCCAGAAGTTTGCAGGCACAGAAAGCATAACACCATTGCCTTTTCAGGGCTTTGTAATGTTCTTCTCTCTGGTAATTCCTGCACCTCTTACTAGACACTTCTGTTTAATTTGTTGCCACCTGCTCCCTGTATTTGAGTGTGATCTCAAGGGCCTGAAACTCCACATGGCCCTGAGGGACCCCTACTCTTGCTCCAGCATTCGGGCAGCCGTGGCGCCTAGTCAAGCTCTTGGGCTGCTCCCAGTTGTCACTCAGCGGGAGTTGCGGCCAAGGTGAAAATAAATCAAAGAAGGGTAGCGTGGATGGGAAAGGGTTATGCAGGATTTGATCAAAGTTCACCTGTTTCATTTTTCTGAGGAAAATTCACCTTGATTAAAAGACAGATGATGTTTCAAAAATGTGAAACTTCCACAAAATCTTTGTTATAGAATTTCCTCCTCCCTTTAATATACCACTGTTCACACAGCCACATGTATTGTTTTGCTGGTAATGTGCCACACTTGGGGCAGGCTTTGTGCTTTGTTGTGTGGCTCTGATAAGTCCCGCTGCCCATTTTTTATTATTCACCTGAAAAATTGCACATCCTCACCTCCCAAGCTGTAGAAGTAAATCAGAAATTGAGTAGCTCACATAAGCTGATCTTTGTTCAGGGCAGCAGCAAGCAGGAAGCAGGCAGGACAGACCTGCAAGCCCATTTTGACTTTATTTGGTGCCCCTTTAATGGCACCAACTGAAAATTAGCCATTGAGCTCAGAAAAGATTGACATGTACCAGATGATAATGTCTCCAGAGAGCGGGCTGAAAATTAAATCCTTTGAGAAAGGGCTCTCCATGGCTGAACCATATATTCTTTTTAAATGTATTCTTAATTTGATACAGGGTACTGAAGCCACATCTGCACTATAAAGAAAGGAAGCAACGCAATAAAGAAATCAATACCAGTTATCTCAGATGGAGACCTATAGCTCCCGAATGCACTGCAGGACTGGATGATGGACTGATGACGCTAGACTGCAGCCTGTCCTTTTGCTTTCTTTAGAGTTCTCTCCCCAAAACCAAAGGGGAAAAGGGCTGCTTTTACTACTCACTTTACTGTCTCTAATCAAAACAGTCATTGAATCAGCAGAAAAAATGGCCTGCAGGGGAAAAAGATTTATGCACATTCAGAAAGAAAGAAGGATAAGGATTTTACGGGTTGCACATCATTTAATGGGCAGAAAATGCAGTTTTCCACCCCTGCTGTTTCACCTTATCACCAGAAGGCCACATGAGAAGATTATGTTAGGGCAGCCTAAGGTGGAGATGTCAGCTTGGAGCAATTATATGGACATTCATTCAGTTGAAGAATGGCTTGTGACAGTTTAGTTTAAGTTGAAGCACTCCTCAGTTGAAAGGAAGGGCATATGTCAAGGTAAATAAGTTGTTTAGAAACAAGTTATCCTGCTGCTACTTTCTTTGTTAGACAAGCCCAAGGCTCAAATGCATTCGAATTTAAGCAGTGACCTGAGATACCCAGTTGCTCATGCAGAATTTGGATTTTCTCCTGGAGATGACTCTTTTTCTCTGTAGTTGCTTACAAAAGGAGTAGTCAAGAGCAAATAGCCTCCAGTGGAAAGTCTGGAGTTAGACTGGCTAAATACAGGTTAACTCCCCTCACTTGGTGCAGGACTCACACATTTTCAATCACACATTTTCAAACAGTGCATGAGAATCACTTGCAACACTCAGGTCCCAGCTGAGCCACCCCGACTGACAGCTCTGCTGCGGGACAGTCAGGGGAGTTTTGTGAGAAGTCCCATTCATGAGTGACAGAAGCAGAGGTAACACTGGTTGCAAGGGTGAAAAGGGCAGGTTAAAAGACTGCATTAGTACAGAGAAAAAGGCCTGCTTATATAAATCAAAGACTGTCTAAAGTAAAAACTGAAGCTACTAGCTATTGGACCAGAAGTAGATTGACAGAAATCTGCCTTATTAGAGGGCAAATAACAAGTGGATAGGCTATTCTTTCCAACACCATTTTTTGGAAACCACAGAAAAAGAGGCATTTGTAGAGGGAAAATTATGCCTGAGGGGTTTCAGAGAGAGAAGACAGACCTCTCCTTTTCTCCTGAGACTTTAGACTTGATTTCCACACTGCAAAGATCACACCATCCACAAGACACGTAATTGCAGCACACCTGTGGGCACCCCATACCGCTGCTGCTGTGAGGGCACAACACCAGGGCCCCAGAACGAAGCCCACACTGTCCCACTCTGTCCTCCTTCCCCGATGCCTCTGTACCCAGTTTCCACTCTCCTGCCCCTCTCCAGTTTGTACTAGTGTCTGAACACTGCACAGCAAGAGCAGGCAGTGGGAGCAGAGCTCCTGGGGGACGAGCTGGAGTGGTTGCAAGCATGGAGAGGCATGGCCACTCTCACGGGCAGCTTTGCACCCCACCATCCTCCATGACCAACTAGCGCATCCTGCACCAGGAGGGCTGGCACGCAAGGTGCCTCCTACACTTCCACCCCTTCACTGTACTATTACTTTAACCCTTCTGCTTTTTCATTCCTGAGAACTGAACAGCAGAGCCAGTGTTTTGCTCTGTGTGAAGAGGGACCACCCTGCAGAACAAGATTTTATCCAAGATCCTCTCTCTGATAAAGCAACTTTGAGGGTTTTTTTTTCATGTAATTCCTCAGCTTCAATCTCAAAGCACCATCCCTAGCTCTGCCTCTTTTCTTGTATCCTAGTCAATATCTACCCGGACTTTGGCATGACTTTCCTGCTGTGTTTGCCATGGTAACCACATTGCCAAAGTCTCTGAACTCAGAAACCTGAGAAGATTTTTTAACTGTTTAGTGTTGTGCCATGACAGGATTGTGTTTGGTCGTTTTGATTCTTTAAGCCCATTCAATCAATTAAAACTAGCACAACAGATGCATGCTGTCCTAATATAAATTTCTCTCTATGCAGTCCAAACTTCAGCACACTCTTAACTCCCCTTAACTTGTTAACTCTTAAGAAGGAATGTGGATTTTTGAGGGAAATAAAATCTGTACCTGTTTCCTCACATGTATATTTCCTTCCACGGGGATGTTGTAAGCGCTCTGGATCAAATTCTTAGCAATGAAATAATAATATATGGAAATGACAGACAGGGGGATGATATAAAAGATCAGAAATGATGCCATTGAATGAATTTTGGGATGCAGCCCATCAGAATGTGGGTAAGGAGCACAGCTGACGAAGGTTTTATTAGTGCCTTTCTCATGGAAAGGGTGCAAGTCAGAAAACACAGCTTCAGGAATGGCAAGCAACATGGAAACAATCCAGATTATAGCAGCTCTCACACAAATCTTCATCAGTGCATGGGATGCTTGAATTTCCATTGGTCTTACTATAGCTTTATACCTGAGAAAAGAAGAAAGAAATCATTTACCAACCTCAACACTGATCATTTAGAATATTTGGGCAATGTATTTGTGCTTGTCATTCACAGATCCCTTCCATTTATAAAAAGCATACAAAAATCATTTTCAGTCAAGACTGCTAATTCTTTTTTTTAATCTTGTTTTAAATTTCACTGGTTTTGGTGGATTTTTCATCTCAAAGCAGAGCCACCTGACATGAGTTCATTCAATTTCATATGTATTGATTCTGAATTCCTTCAGTTTGTAACTGATCTGACAAAGCACAGTGCTGCCTGACATTAATATGTATGTGTCCAAATAACATTAAGATAGGACATGTAATCATAGGGTTCTTTTGAAAAGCATATGACAGTTTACACCCCTTTGCAGAACACTGTTCAAGGAAACTAGAGGGGTTACTGAATTTGCAGACATTGCCACATATTTCTTTTAGAGCTGTGAGTACACAGCCTCCTGCAAGCCAAATCTTATGTTTTCTGAGGCTGCAAAGAGCATGTTGCCCATTTTAATTGCTGCTTGGTGGTGTAGTTGGCATTTGTCATTTGTCCATAACTAAATACACCCAGGCTAAGCAGTCAGAGCTGCTTGAAGAAAAGAACACAAGAACTTGCTTGAAGAAAAGTATTTCTTGCTATGCTAAATAGGTAGATGACATTTTTTTGATTTGCTATTTTGTCTTTCACAAGTTCAACCTTTCACAAAGTTGTGTTTTAGAATCCAAGAAAATGAAAGAAGCAAACTTATTTGAACCTGATGTGTGGAACGGGAAGACCAGAGAACAAAGGAGCCCTGGTCTGGCAGGAACGTACACTACAAATAAATTACAATTCATATATATATTTAAGGAAAACTCCAGAAGAAAAAAAAAATAGGAGGAAATAACTATGGCTTTCATAAATCATTCTTCAGGCTCATTACCATAACAATTACAGTTTTGCTATTTCCAGTGAATTGCTCTGTTGGATGCTTTTTCCAGGGTCTACCTCTTGAACTGGCCATGGCTCACTTGGCCCCTTGGACTCTGTCCAATCTACAGGGTTGCCAAGACCCTGGGCCCTCAGCTGCCCCAGCCCATTTTTGGCATGGCAGTGTACTGGCCTGACCCCCATATGGCTGCTCCGGAGTCTGTTTCTCAGCTCCTTCCAGGGTACCAGCTCTTTCACCAGCTGAATTGGGCCCTGAGACAGGAGCGGGGGTAGTGAGCACAGCACTCTGCCCAAGACATGACAGCACGCACCAGGACCCAACCGCCCAGCAGCCTGAATGTCAGCTCCAGGGACACGGCATACACATTTTACAGGTGCCCTATATACTGTAGTCTGCATTACCCTAAAGCTCATCATCTTATAAGTGAGTCTATCAATCAGTCATACACTTTTTTTTTTTTCAGAATTGCTTTGTTTACGGGATAAGCATGCATTTAACCTCGAGTTATAAACACTCTCTTCAGTGCACCTAGTCTCTCTCTGTGAATGTATATATATGTGCACATATGTATGTGTCTATTTTTATATACATATATGTATATTTATATAGATATATACATAAATATATACATATACACTTTAAACACTGTATATGGACATCTTTCCTTCTGCAGATGTTTCTCCATATGATCCCGTGGGTGTCTGGAGTGGATGATTTTCAGTCCTTTAATGGCCTGCAAACATCGTGCTCATTAGTCTTTTGTTTAACTGCTTATTTCCCAAGCTCTCCCCTTTACTGCAGCTACACAGCTATAGTAGCCAGACGCAGTATTTTTCATGCTTGCCTGGCACCGCTTTGATGTGCACTCTGAAGTTAGGGGTTAAGTGGTGTCATACTACAAAGCACAAGCTTCTAGTGCAACATCATCATCTCAGGTGAAGAAAATCACAGCATTTAAACACATATGGTGTTACAACTGTTATAGTAATAAAATGGAAGAGATAGGCAGATTAATAAAACAGTGCAGCTAAAATAGCTCACATTATAGTCTGGTTCACTGGTTATATATTATTGACAGAAACACTAGCTAACTGAACATCTTCAGTAAACCTTAAAGAGAATAAATACAAACAGAAACGAATTACATATCAAGATATCAATAAATTTAGTTAATTCCAAGCTATTTCTCTAGGTGCTTATTGTATGCTTATCACCACGGCATATTAGCATAATTATTTCAGTGATTTTCTTAAATATAATGTAGCCAGCTGAGAGAATATTTTCTAGTGCTAATTTTGAGTAATGTAAATGAATTGAAATATACAGAGAAAGAGAGATTCTGTTTTATTTTCATGAACATAAATAGATTAGGGAGAGTCAGAAAATGAATCCTTTTCAAGTTATTAGTACATTTTAATTAGAGATGGCATTTCCGAACAATATAATTTTGAAAGAACGTAATTACAAATGGCTAGGAATGCTGGCACTGATTATTAGGCATTTAGTTTATTTTATAAAGCCTGCTACAACAGATATAAAGAAGATCTATGGAAGGTTTTGGTTGCAAGGAGCTCAGTGTAGACCCAAATCATGAGGTCAAAAGTACAAAAAAATAAACCAGAAAAAAAGAAGCTAGAAAAATAGGTTTTGAAAATGTAGGTTCTCAGACATAGAAACATGGGTACATGTTTTCTTACAAGGCTGACAATTGAATCAAATTATTTTGCTGACTATTTGTATGACTTACTTTATGGTGAGCTAACTTACTCAGAGATCTTCAGTAATTTATTTTCATCTTAGTATTAATGCTTAATTGGTCATTATTGACCTAGCGGCAGTCTTTATTTCCAGCTGTGTTACTGCTATTTTAATGGGTCTCTCCATAGCTTATGTTTCAACAGCCCTATTTTCCCACATCATTCCCACATTTTTGGTTCTGGCTGCAGAAGTTTATTCTCTGTGGAGACACACTGGTGCGTGCACAGGCCATCTCCCAGCGCTGGGGCTATGGGGCCTCTGGGAGAGCTTCCTGTGGTCTGTGCTCAGAAAGTGAAAAAGCTGCATCTCTTGGTTGATTACTGAGCACAGCTCATATCCTTACTCCTCTACTTTTGCACACCACTTTCAAGAGGGGCCAATCCTGAATTTTATAATTTGGTTAAAATTTCTTAAGAACTGCAGCAAGCTGGACTGGTTTTGAGCAGCAGCTAGTCCTGTTTTTCCACATCTGTATTTTCAGCTCATGTGTCAAACGCGATTTCAAGCTTTCCACAGCTTTGTCCAGTGCCTCTTCTTTTTCAGTGAGTTAGTCTTTCCCTTTCCCTTATCAGATGCACATCAGTTGCATGCCCACTCCTTCTCAGAAAAAGAATAGCTCTGGCTCTGGGAGCCGTTCCTACTTTTCCTGCTAAATGGCTGGTCCTACGCATGCGAGAGCAAGCTCCCTCCGTCCTGCAGAGACACCTCTGCTCTCCCTAGGGCCATCGCTAGAGAGTTTTGCCATGCCTAGGCAAAGCTGTGAGGTTCTCCCCCAAATTGCTGAGCACAGTTTTTCCTGCTCTGCACAATCAAATCAGTTATGATCAGCATCACAGCAACGAACTCCATCTTGGACACTTCTGATTTCCATGGTAGGCCACCCCTGTGAGACATGAGCAATGTCTAAGCCATGCCATTTACATCTCCAGCAAATAGGTTTTAACTTTTAGCATCACTTAGTGCTACAGCACTTCATTCTGTCTCCTGTGAAAAATACAGGTGGAAGGTAAGAAGCTCAGGTGTAAATGGCCACCCAAAGGCTGACTGAATTTGGATGAATTGAATCCAGTTCCCATATCTGCATTAGATCATGGGGGTGGAATGCATCTCCCCTACTAAAACTATCTGAGAGCAGAGCATCTACCTAGGCTTCTGCTATAGTCAGTGGAGAGAGAGGCAATTCCAGGGGTAATTCCTCCAGTCCTGAAACAGATATCTGAGAGAGGTGGGATGGTAAATCCTTTGGAGTTGCATCTCTTTCCACTTTCTGTAGAGGGATTCTGGGCAATGAGAGGACTAGCTTCATAGGCAATTTCAGATGGCTAAATTTAGGAGTGAGTCTGAGGTACTTAACTTTTCCATACTTAGCTTCCAGCATTTGAATAATCCAATCCACTTTGAAGGAGACTTTGATGAATATGTCCACATACCTCAGTGGAGTTATGGACCTACGTGGCCGGCAGAGTGAGCACTTATGCAAGGTTCTTACAACAGTTATTTTCCACCCATGCAATAATATGAGATCTAAGAGTATGTGTCACATTGCACTCTCAGCTTGTCTGTGATGAACCCAGTCATAGCTTTGGGTTTATCACCTCTGCTTCCTCTCCCATTCCATCTCTCTCTCTCTAATTGTTGTATGATACTGCTGTGTTTCAGCTGAACTCCTTCCCCAACCTGTTCTTAAAGAAATTCTTAAAAAAGATTAAAAATCAAAGGTATGATTCATGCACCACAATAAAGGCTAAAGCTTAAAAAGAAAAATGTGCCTTCTGAATACTCAGTTGAATAAAAATGATAGAGTTAAGAACTTGTGTCAACTCCAATCTTTCTCCAGTTTTCAAAAGGCCCAGATGAAAATGACTGGGTTGCTGATTTGGCTGGAAATGCGAATGAGATGTTGACCTTTCCTATCGCTCAGTCTTTGGACTTCTCTGTTCCCATTGCACTTGCTAGGCTGCAACCTGCCTTGCACGCAGCAGCTATGAATGATTTCCTGGCCAGGACAGATGCTGGTGTTCTCTGTGTCTCAGGGTCTCATTCTCTGCCATTACAAACAAATTGCACATGGGGCTTTAAAAAAAAAAAAAAAAAAAGAATCAGCCCATCATTTTAAATCCACCTTAAGTGCAATAATCACAGGATAACCTCAAAAGCATCGGCTGGGAGTTTTGGCCAAGGGTGATCATCTCTTTGTAAGGCTCTGGCAGATCAAAGCGGTTTCCCAAGGTGCCTTTAGGATTCACCCTGCAGGGAAATTCACACCTTCACCTTCCATAGCACCTCTGATGTGGTCCCTGTTCTCCAGAGTTGGTCTCCAAGCCTCGGAGGAGGAAACTGATCATGGAGCTGCTTCAGCCCTGTGGCTCAAGCTGCAAAAAGGATTTGTGGGAAGGCTGGCACAGCGTGGTGCAACATGATTCCTCCACCTTTGGAGACAGAGCTGGCAGGGGTCAGTGCTACCTGGGCATCCTAATTAAACCTCACCCAGTGCAGTGTCTTTGACACAAGAATTCAGTAGCATACGGTGCACAGTCATTTGTCAACCTAATCCCAGCAACCAGAATTCAATTTCTGACTGAATTTGTTATAACCACTAGAGTTAAAAAAAGCATGGCAGAAGTGATTGGTAGGAGCCCAAAGAGTGTTTGCTTCTCCACTGAATCCTGGCAAAATCCTGCATTTGTCTCTTAGGATCTCTATTGTGCTCATTGGATAATTGTTTCTCATAACTGAAACCACTGAAATGACTATATATTGCTAAGATGTGACACACACAAGGTTTTACGTGGTAAGTATTTTTCCCACTGAGGTTAATATGTCAGGGAAACTGTGGAAAGCTGTGTCATTATCCTTGTGTTAATTATAATGTTACTAACGATAACATCACCAAATGTACTCTCAAACTTTGACTATGCAAACATTGGTTAATACCATACACTTAGTCCCAAAGCCACAACTTTAAATATAAACACAGAAGTATTTTTGTCACAAGAAAAACAGTTGCAGATATATTCTCCAAAGGCACAGATCAAAATAAGACCCCAAATGGATGTCAAAATTCCCTAGATGCAGCTTCTCTGCTCATGCAAAGTATTTTAGCCATTCTTGTGCTCCACAACTGAGCTAAGAAAAAATGCATACCAGCTGAAATATAAATGGACTTTGCCCTCAAAAGCACAGAGGTACGAGGGGTTGCTTTTGCTCTTACACTGGAGAAGAAAGTACCTTATCCCTAAAGTGGCAGCAGGGCCAGTGTGTCCATCATGGTTTTCTTTTCCTGTCACCTTCATCCACTTAATTACTGCCAACTACATCAGTCATAAAAAATCAAATTAAAACAACTAAAGCTCCAGAGGAAAATCAGATCTTTTTCCTTGGATTTTAAATTAATTGAGCTCCATATGTCTCACTTTCTGTTTTTTGCTTCTTTAAGGAGATAAGGCTGTGTTGCGTGGGAAAGCTGGTGCTGTAGGCAGCCTAGCTTGCTTTTCTGCTTTTTGACTGCTTTGTACTGATGCCCTTCCCCCTTCCCTTATGTCAGTAATTAAAGCTAATAAATATTCCCTATACAACAGCCCTCATTATGTGTCTGATAGGTATGGGTGACGAATAACAAGATGGGCTTTTTAAGCTGGGAGATATCACCTGTTTTTACAAGTGGCAGGTCAGTAGACCCTAATTTCAGCCAAAATCACTAGTGTCTTTTTTAATAATAGTAGTTTCTCTGTGACCATGAACTGAGGGATATATGGTACAACATATCAAGGCGAAACTGCAATTTCTGCCACTGGTAATGGTAAATGTCCCTCCCTTATGGCAACAGGAAACATCTGCAAAAGCGGGTGTTCACACAGGCAGCTCACCAGGGATGTTGCTGGTGACCCAATAGCACAGCAAAGCTTTTATAGCAGCATTTACATACATCCCTCTCATTTGTTAAATGCACCTTCAGAAGAGGCACTGAGGTGCTCTCATAACTCCTTCTCCCTCATTTTTTGCTGCAGTAGGACTGGAGCAAGAGAAAATGACTGAAATAGGTTTTCTCACAGAGCACTACTCTTTTTTCTCACAGTCCTTTCAAAGATACTTGTCTTCCCCCAGCTGAACCTCTTCCCTCCACCTCCCTTCCAAGGCAAATGGGAAGTCGTGCTGCATACAGCAAGACCCTGTGGCTTTGCAAACACACTGGCGAGAAATATCTGAAGAGAAAAAAATTCTCTCCATCCTTCCTACAGGGATAAGGGATTCTGCCACTCCAGAATGGATTTGCAGGAGTACTTTAGAGTTGACACATGTTTCATCTAAATAATATCATCCATTACTATGTCCTACAGAGCGTTTACATAAGAACATCCTGGCGCCCGCTCCTGAATTTGTAAAATGTCTGAAAGAACAAGTGCCTTAAAAACTGTTCAAACAAAATTTCTAAAAGCTTGCCTGTCCTTGCTTCACTACCAGCCCCATTGCTCAGACTGCAGCAGGCTGGCAGACAGATTTGTCATCTTTCAGACTTACTCTATGGTTTCTGTTTTTCTCTGAAGTTAGAAAGCCACTTTCAAGCTTCTGAATCTGTTTTAACTGAGCTCTATTTTGAGATATTAGGCTAATGTGAACCTGAAATTTAAATAAAAAGTAGGGATTAGTTGGGGTGGACTGAAGTCTTAGAAAAATAGCTGTGTAAATTACTGTGAAGTAAAAATGCTGCATTTTTCCCAGCTCTAGAAAATGAGCTCCTGAAATTGCAAGTGCTTACTATTGTAATGATGAAAGAACAGCCTTTTAGTCAATGTGTTCCCACATTTCTGTTCCCACCTGAAACCAAAAGAGGAAAAAAACACGAACACTTTACAGTTCATCTGATCCTCAGAGTCATCTGTTCCCATCTGTAAGCTTAGTGTGTGCACCCTGATCTGGTCTTGGCCTATGAACGTAGTGAATGAAAATCTTCTCATTAAAAATTTGTAATTATGTTCCACTAGTATCACATTATTGTTTTGCCTACATAGTCTGAAGGACCGGCTCAATTATCATGCAAAAAGCCTCAAGCAACAAAGGAAAACTTGATGCTCTATGAAGACTGCATAAATGAAACATGGAGTCTTGTTGAGTGTAAAGTCCCATTCTGAAAGCAATGAAAAAGTCGTACTAAGTATCTGAGGAAATTTATGAGAAATACAATGCCCCAAACTTTCTTTATTGTTTCCACCATGAACACTATGAATATTTATAGTTTTGAAGACAAATAATTCAATAAATCCACAAAATTGCTAGACTGTCTAACCCATCAACACACTCCTACAATCTATTTTGGGTCTATCTGCTTTCAGCATACTTAGTTAAGATTATGATTATTATGCATGATTCTTGGGTGAACATCTGTTATTAAAATCTTTACTTTAGTAAATTGCACATGTGCACAAAGACATCTCTAATGGGCTAGTCTTACATACATTGCCAGGTACTCTCTCTTCCTATTAATTAACATTTCAGTGGGGAAAAAAAAAGATGCAGTGATGGAAGTGGCATAGTTCTTACTTTTGAAGCCTGAGTTCAAATTTCAATTCATATTCCTGCGTACTGCTACACCATCCTGGAATCTGGATTAAAAGGAATTTCAGTCTAGGAATGATTCAGGTCAAAGAGTGAGAGTAGAGACAGAGTGTTTTAGACAACATTAAATTTCTTTGGTATATTTGGGAAGGATTGCTTAAATAGTAACCACTTACTAGTAACTGTGCTATTCCTAATCACTACTGTCCAGAGCATAAACCATTTCACGAATTAACTATAGATATGGAAAACAATGGACGGGAAGGTTACTACCGGAAATAGTGGGAGTTCTGTGGGCGACGCTTTCCTTATTAGAAAGCACCCCTTGTACCTAGGCTAACTATTCTCAGTGGGTGATCTTCAGTGAAGTCTTTGAATGAAGCCCTGATCCCAAGTCAATGATTTCAGTGGGGACAGCCTAGCAGTTTGATGCAGGTTTTACAATTGGACTTGAGACTTGTCATCTGAGGGAGGGATGGTACCCATTATTTTTAAAACACCCTCTGACTTCAAAACCAGCGAGTTCCCACAGACAGCCAATACCCCAGCTTGACATGTTTCTCAGCACCAGCTGTCAGTATAACTGACTGGGAAAGTAAATGCAAAGTGGGCAATACTAATGACACATAAGTTGAGTAGTAGCCTCCCCACATTGCCCTGAAAAAACTGTGCCAGGCAAAAAGCTACTCTGACTGAGAGAAAATGTGGAGTTGTGATAAAACCTCAAAGCCATAATTAAAAAAATCGATATACAACAGATGGGAAAAAAAGCAAACGTAAATGACAGCAAATATCAGAGTTTAAAAATGTAGGTGTCTGATAAGGGAAACTGAAGGAGCCAACAAAATATCAAAGGTCACTGTATGACAGACAAATGTGCATTTTTAAATTTATCAGGAACAAAAAAATCAGTAAGTCAGCCATACATGTAAATGGTGAAAGTATAAACAATGATGGAGAGAAGGTGGAAAGCAATCGCTAGTTATTGGTCTTTAAGAATAAATGCAGAGGAGGTATCCAAACCATGTGTGCAGTGCTGTAGATGTAGTAGCAAGCTTGACAGCTGTATTAAGGAAGATATGAGCCAACATCTGCTAACACAAAACATTTTCACATCAGCAGGCCTGAATAATTTACACCTAGGAGTATTAAAGGAACCAGATAGGGAACAACTATAACCATAGATGTTCGTTTTTCACAAATTTTGAAAAATTGGAGAAATTCCCAAAAACTTGAGAACTGGCTCCAAGTTGTGAAGTTTAGAAAGGTGAAAGGTGTGAACAAGGAAACTGCAAGTATTTGGATTGCCTGAGGTCAGTTGTTGATGGAATAATGGAGCTGTAACTACTACTAAGAAATTATAATTAACATCAGTTTCTATTGTTTAATGCATGAGAGATTTTGCCAAAACAAATTGCTTCCTTTCTTTCTTTACGGGATTATCAGTCATGTGAAAAGGATGTGGGCCACATTGGCATGTAAGGGAGGTGCAGCACATGTGGTCATGTTGGTATGGGTGACCTTGCACATGGATATGCACATGCATGTGCCCAGGCACATGCGGTTTCCCCTCCCCCATCCACGCTCACACGATCCATGACCCTCTCCCATGGGACAGGGATGAAAACAGCAGTGCTGAGGCTGTGGCCAGGCTGGGGAGAGCAGTACCAAGCAGGGACCCCAAGCCCCATGGCCTCACCAGCAGGTTCCGCGACAGGTCTCCGAACATGCTCGTACGAAGGTGCCAGTGCATGGAGCCATCCCTAGCCTGGCTCCTGGGAACGCACTCTGGCTGCAGTGCTACTTGCTGCGTTTATCAGCTCTCTCCAGCAGGCTGTAAAACTTTTGCTGGGAAAGTTTGCAGATGACATTATGGCTGACCAGACTGCAAGAAATATTAGAGAATCATTGGGATAAATGACCATAGTCTAACAGAAGTCATATCAAGTGCAAAATAGTACATCTAGGACTCAAGTGGACATGGTATGCCAACAGATTGGCAGTCTTTCAAGGAAAGAGGTCAGCAAGAGAAGACTTTAGAGAACCTCTCCGCTGCACCTGAGAAAATGAAATATCTCATGCCATTCTTATGGTGTCAGGTCTTTAGTGTAATCAGTTCCTGAGCTAGCTAGTTTAAAAGTCTGGTATGTTTAACTGATGCTTAAGTCCTTTCTGTAACTTCATAAAGACAACAGTCATAAGATACTGTCACCTCCATATAAACTTTCAGCTCCATTTTGGGGCAAAAGTCAAATGCAATCCTTGGATGTTATTATGTTATTAGTCAGATTATTATTAGCAATGTGGCAGTAATGTTGTCTCTGGTGCTGACAGCACTGTAGGACCATGCTGAATGTTCTGTTTGTGCCATTGTCTGCTTTCAAGAAGGACATCAAATATTGGGAAGAGTTTAAAGCAAGCTGCCAAAAGGAGACAAGAGCAGGGAAAACAATTTTAAGTCAGTTTAGCTGAACGGTGGCTTTCAAGGATAATCACCATGTAAAGATATTTTCACAGAGAGAAAAGCAGAAGTAAGGGATGTTTCCATCCTACTGAGAAAGGTGTAGGCAGATAAAATGGTTAGAGGTCAGAAAAATTTAGATTTGAAACATGACATCATTTCTAAGCGGTGAGGATAACAGGTTGCTTGGGGACACTTCTGGGGGACAGGTTGGTATCTGCATCTTTAGTCAGAGTACTTAGGAAGTGGTCTGGTGTCATTGAAATGATCTGTTTTAATCCAGATACTAAGAAATATTCATCAGCCACTGTGCATGCAGGCAGGGTGTGAGAAGAGTTATTGAACTGGATGGCCAGAGCAGCCGGTGTTGGCATGGCATCCTTGTCTCTGGCTCTCCCAGGTCATTTGACAGGCTATGACTAAATCCCATGTTTCAGGGCTGTTTGAAAGTGTCAAAAAATAGTTTTTCGTCTTGGAGTGTCACGGTACTGTTTTTTCTCCTGCCTTCCCATGGAGCTGCAGAGACTGGCTGTAGCAGGAGAGCAGGTGAGGACAAGAGGAACAGAGCTCTGAGGATACATCTCTCTTAGATGCTCTGCAACTTCCTGCACTCAGGTTAAACTGATTATGAGACTGGGATCAGGAAGGTAGTTTCTTACAAGGGACTTCAGATTTCTGCCTTCCTCTACAGCACATGTTCTGGCTTACTGTTAGGATGTCTTTCAGTGCCTTTCTACTGCAAGGGGCCCAGGAGTCACCCTCAGTTTCTGCCCCAGGGCACAGTTTGCTCTTCCGGACGTTGAAATTCACTGCTCTGCCTAAGATTGTAGACAGCAGAAGGTGTGCATGGGGGAAGTGAGCAGCCTGCTATGGACAGGAGGTCAGACAGGATCTCATGGCTCCTGGTATCTTAAATGGTATGATGGGAGTTGAGAACACTGACGGAGAACTGGTGAGAAACCACCCAAGGGGATCCCACAGGGTTAGTGTTAGTGTCACTTTCCAAAATAAAAAGAAAACAGGTTATTGCAGAACCTGTTTGTGAGCAAAGCAACTGTTGGATGTGTCACTGCTTATACTGCAAACTATACAGCCCAGGCTGCCCACTTCTGCTTTTTTTCACTGAACTCCCTTCTGCTCTTTTGTGGCCAGGATGTTGCCCACATCTGAACACCAGGTACTAATGCCTGAGCTGATGTGACCACCATGGGCTCGTCACCCGGCAGCAATGATGACCTCCCAGCCTGCTGCATTCAATCTGACACACAGACTGCAAATTCTCCACAGCCAGTTCCTCTCCCAGTTAACAGTGTGTACAGCACCTCGTACCATGAGACCATGACAACTGATTGGGGTTTTTAGGTTTTACTGAAATGTAAACAATAAGTAACCCAACTTTTCTTCCCTTTGATTGCTTAAATATTGACAGTCTCCAGAACATTAGCACTGACTCTGCCCTCAGATCTGCGCACCGGTCCCAGTCGTACAAATGGAAGCTGTAATGTTCCTGGTAATAGAATCACATCTATCGTGTTTTAGCCATCTGCTCTGGCTAATCAAGATATTCAGAAAGTTTGTGCTGTTTGCTCTGTTTCTCTTGATGCAGATGGATGCAGGGGCTGAGGAAATGTAGGCTAAAAACAAGGGTGTTAAGAGTGTTTATATTGTGTTGACACAGTGGCCAGCAACACAGGATCTAAGAATCTGTCCATCAGCTGGAAGAGATGCATGTGTCCGTCTGCACATGCACCATGCACTCACCACAGGAAGAGCAGCTGCAGGGAAGCAAAAAAAGCAGATAAGATCCCGTTCCCCTCTCCAGGAGAGGCTGCCCAGTGCTTCTGTGGGAGCGAAAGCTTTGCATGGGGATTCGAAGCCCCTCAGATTTTCTTATTTGATTTGGAAGAACTGATGTTCTGGCTTAGATTGTGTCCGTGAATGCAAAATGTAAATGCAGAGGTATCAGTCTGTCAATTCGGATAGGCTAAATTAGGGGTTGTCTTGGTATTTCAGAGTGTCTGTCTCCTGTTCAAAACCTTCCTGATGCTGCACAGTAAATTATAGCACAAGAAGTCAATTGCCCCAAAATAGTGCCTCAGTGACCTTTAAGGGATTTCATGAATGCTGTGGCTAGACTGCCTGGAATAAATTAATAACCACTATGCACCTGTCATTTCACAACTGATGGTGTTAAAAAAAGAGTGTCTTTCAGTAAATCAAGAATCAACACTATGGAAATCCAGTCTGGCTTTCCATAGCTTTATTTTAGGGTGACACACTTCCCTTAATTCTCTTGTGGAGACATACTACAGCAATTGCAGAATAATACAAATGAGGAATGAACTGACATGTAGGTATTACTCCTTCTTTGGTATTGTACGTGTTATTAATAGCAGGGGCTGAAGACACCCAGAGCACAGAAGAGATGAGCCCAACAAACAAAGATTTTTGCATATTTAAAAGTATCTTTCTAGAAGCTCTGGATCTCCTTCTTTCCCTTCACCACCGTCTTTTGGAGGAAAGGGTTGTTTGGATTTTTGTCTTAAATAAATAAACTGTCATATGAGTTTTATAGGAACATCGGAAGGTTGTGTCTGTGATCTCTCCAAGGGACACAGCACTGCCAGAAGCACCGCTGCATCCCTGCATCCAAGCACTGAGGTTAACATTTCCAAAAACAATCTCAATTTCTATCTTCTTCATTTCAGCTCAGAGCTGCCACCCTACCGCAGTTCCCGCTTTTGAGAGCTGGTCTTGCAGCAACCTAACCCTGTGTTCATAATTTGTCCCTGTGTGTCTATACAGAATCGCTGAGGTTGGAATCATGATACTCCATTCTGCGACTGGCTGGCTGGCTGGCTGGCAGATCCATGTGGCAGACATTCCTGTAGTTTGCCAACACTAAAATCTTGATAAGCTGAAGGGCTTAAAATAAAGATCCATTTGCAAACTCCAATTATACTTTGCATTTACTCTGCCATGTGCTTGTAAAAACAACATTACTTCAGGAAGGTTTCATTGCATGAGCATGGGGTCATTTGGGTTTTTACTATCTCAGAAAAACAGCGGGGAAGTATGATCAGTGCTTGACAGCTTGGGTAATTCAAATGCAAATGTATAAACTCTGTCAGTCATGGAAGAAATAGTCAATTAAATAAAGACATTTTCCATGACAAGGGCAATTAAATGGGCTGATTTTCCTCTTACCTCACCAAGACATTTTTTAATTCCTTATTACTTGCTGAGCCAGTCTTGGCTTTTCTGCCACCTGGGCTAGCAGCCCAGGTGCATTCACTCTCACAGCACACCTCTCCACCCCTTACACCTACAAGGAGGGCAGGCAGGTAGGCAAGCACACTCAAATGCCCAGCTTGTGGGGTTGTGCTGAGCACTAGCTGAAGAAACCTTCTGTCTTGACAGAGCGGAACAACAGTGCAGACAGATGTCCTTCCTTTGCCAAATTCATTTAGAGTCTTTCTAAAACACACAAACACACATACCTGTGCACTGACTGCTTGTTCCCTTGCTCTTGTATACTCAGCCGTGGCACCTTATCATTCACGGAGGGTGGCTGTAAGCACACCACAGGCCTTAACCCTGTCCTGGTTGTTCTGCAAATTTGCAACACTGACAGGAAAACAGCTCCCACTGACAGCTCTCACTGCTCCTGCAAATGTAGCTAGACAGATGCAAGTACCATGTAGTCAACAGAGCAGTCCCACAGAACATACATTTGTAATATTGTTAACTCTTCTTTGCCCTTTCTCCCACACTCTATTGAATAATTTCATTTTAACCTGATATAGGCTCATTGTTGTGCACAGAGCTGGCCTAAACAGCCTGAGATCCTTTGGGCTATGCCCTACCTAACCATACCTGTGCAGGTGTGCATGTGTGCATGAATATGCACATAGAGCACCTCACAGACTGGGGGACTCCTACAGCAGGAGGAATGGAAATCAGCGGTTTATCCTGCTTTTTGGCAAAACACAGTCTTTGAGAAAAGTTTGCAAGTGAGCAGTCGGTTGTTTATATGACTGGTAGGTGTTGGCAGGACAAACCTCTGAGAAGCTTTAGGAGCTCTGTGGTGAAGGCTGACACTTTCCTAAGAGTTCGCAGTCACCAGGAGATAATAGACTCAATTTTTTTAAGCCAGCTTAAAACATGAGAAAGTGAAAATGGAAAGAGTAAAAGGGTGCCTCAGAAAGGTACCTTTGCTTATATGATGCGGGCTGTGCAACGTATACTAAAACTGGGACTAGTCATTAGAAGGTGATCTGAAACAACGGAGATGATTTGTAGCATTGCCATAACATGTAGCCTATTTGTCTTACTGCTCCCTCATGCACTTATCTGCTCATCACCCACCACCTTTCATCTTGTGTTTGGATGGGAATCTATCTGGTAAGAACTCTGTTGTATCACACTCCAGTGCTTTCCTTCACATGGTTGATCTCTCATCCCAAAGATGCCAGGTCTTTCTAGGCACCACTATGATATCTTTAGTAATGCTAATAGTTTTTCTCACTTTCTTTTGTTAATGGAAGCTGACTGGAATTGAGGTTATTTCTTTGCAGAATTATGAATTATGGACACAAGGCCTGTGGTCCCTTTCCATGGAGACAATGCCATGAAGTGCAGTTCAGACCACATGGGATAAGAGGTTATTCTCTCCAGGGTCCATTGTTTCAATTTTTGAGAACAGGTTAATTCAAATGCCTCATGGGAGCATGTCAGGTAGGGCTGACATCACTCAACTTTAGCCATCTCAAATACACGCATCTAATTTATGTTAAACAGCAATGCTACCTCTATACCCAAGGAGAGAAATAGGGACCCTGACACAGTGATTTCTCCCAGCTCCTCAGGAGGAGTTTCTCTCTATGGGCCAGAAGGCATCTTGCTGACTAGCTTGGAGTAGCTCTCACTTCAGACTGCAAAAGCCAGGTGAGATAAGATGTTCCTGAGTGGTGTCACCCGCCAGGCTCCTGGCTCCTCACCTTACCCTGGCCATGCTGCAAAACACACTGGCTTTGGCAAGCATTTCCAGAGGGCTCTGGGGTGATGGAGGGATGGCTGGGAAGCTCCTTCAGAGAGTGCTGCTTCCCATCCTTGGCACAGCAGCATATTTGAACTCAGAAATGAAATAATCTTGGGTGCAAGTGTAGTATCTCTCCATGCGGTAGGTGGCACAGCTTGTCCCCAACAGAGTACTGGGCTGTAGGTCCTGTTTGCAGACTCAGGAAGGCATCACAGCACTATTATATTCAAGTCATGTTTGGGAAGCTTTCTCTGTACATTTTAAGTTTATTTTCTTAATGTTTCTGACATGATTTTTACTGGGTCCTAGAGTTCAGGATGACATTTTTGAGAAAATGAAGTTAGACTAATAGGCTGTGAACTGACAAAATGTAGGCCATATATTTTTGCAACAAAACCATCCCACAACTGCTGATAATATACCAAAATAGAAAACTCGGTAAACATAACAGATAAGGCCCATTTGTAGTTCAGTGCACAGCATTTAAGCTTAATAGATCTAAAGATGGTAGAAGCTGCATTATTGTCTCCTTCTATAGTAGGCAACAGATACATTAGAATAGGGCAAAATGGTCCCTTAAAAATGGGAACATTAACTCTTCCCCCCACATGCATGCCTGCCTCTCTTATGGCCAAGTCACATTTCAACGTGTTGCAACATTTCACTGCCAGTGCAGCATGATGGTTAACAGGGTTCAGATAAAGCTGAAGTTGAGAATTTCAAGTCATCAGAAAGCAAGTTTGCTACAGCTGCAGTTTTCTGTTCTGTTCACTCACTTCAGACAATAACTGCTATTGATGTGCTGCTCAGTAAAAGCATTTGCAGTGTTTACTTTATGTAGCACGTGATCAGATAGCAACAAATCTTTTCAATATAATCTTCTTCTTTATGATGCATTTTTCTTTTCCTGACATTTTTAAAGCAACTTACATTACAGCTTTGGAAAGACCAATTTCCTAGAGAAATATTTATTATTTTCCTGACATTTTTTTCAGAATGGGCAGTGTTCCACCTGTCACATGAAACTCAAGAGTAAAAGTGTAGGTGATCCTTTACTAGAAAATTTGTATAGTTTTCCTACTTTCCCATCCCTTTTACAGTAAATTGCTTGAAGATTGCTATCTGCACATAGGCATGTTTGTCATCTGCTATTGGGGCAGAGAGTGCTTTTTTTATATGTATACTTAAACAGAAGAGTTGAACCAATGTGGCTACAAAACATAGTGATCGTTCTCCCTGACTCTAAAGCACTATGGAGTGACCTGCTTTCACTGAAGCCACATCCCATTTATTGCAATACATGTATGAACTCCCTTTAAAACTGAATGGAAAGAGTTTTAAAATGTTTTAAATGTTTTAAAATGGTAGGTTGGGAGGAGACAAACAGAGTGGCATGCAAGGGGCTACCTAAAATGACCTATTTCCACTTCCTTGTGACCAAGAAATACAATCCCTGTGTGTTTTTGAGCAGGACAAAACTGAAGGAGTTTTTCTCTTCAAAAATCTTGGCACTTCTGTGAGATTTCATAACTTTAACATGTTGACATATTATTCCTTAATCTCTTCCTGAAGCACCAAAATTACGAACAAGGTATCTTGGCCTCTTTGATGTGGATAGATGTTTCTATAAAAGCGAACAGTACAATAAACACCTAAAATCTTTTCAGGAAGGTAGGCTGCATCCTTTAAAGTAACATTTAAATTCAAATGTCTTTTGACATTGAAATCTGAATGCTCTGAGGTTGATTTCAAAATCCTCACAGAAATCTAAAATAGTGCTCGAGTATTAGAAGTACATTGTCTGTAAAAGTCAATCCTTTTTTATATATTCTAAAATAGCATAGCTTTTGCATGTGATTTTTACCAAATATTATTGGAAGACAAAGTTGCCAAACCAACAGCACAGATCAGTTTTGATTGGATAAGAGGCAAATCATTTGATCAGGGAAAATATCCTGACTAATGTGGATTGAGATGCCTGACTTCAGGCACTCTCATTTGAATATTTTGAACATATTTCATAAACTGTTGCCTTACATGTAATTAGCCTCAAGAAAGCAAGACACTATAAAGAATTGTTTCTAACTGCACTTTAAATTGCTCCTCCAGTGCCTGTACACTTCATGAAATAGCAATTATCTTCCTGGCAAATTTGAAAATGCTATCTTTTAACAGAGCACCCTTTTTTAAGGACTCTTTTCTCTCTCTGGGCTTTAACTTGGTCTGTTTCTGTTTTTCTTTTAATTAAATTAGACTATTAGCTAAACCGTACAAGCATTTAGTTTAGCCTAGAAAAAGTATCCTGCGTTCAGTCTACCTCTTTGAGTTTTGTGTTCATAACCACCAGAAATAAACTAACATTGCTCTTTTTCCTCATTAGGTTAAAAATGCCACTTACAAACATTTTAGCTGTTACCTGAAAATATGCATTCATAATTGTGCATTTTATGGATCTGTACATATCCAGACTTCTTTGCAAGACTACAGCAGAAAGCTTACCTGTCAGCTGAGAGAGCAGTGAGAGTAAAGACTGACACCCCTACGGAAGTAAGTTGTATGAAGGGGATAAGTTTACATCCAATTCTCCCGAACAGCCATTCATCAGCAAGATACCTGCTGGCATCCACAGGCACACAAGTCACTAAAAGCAGCAGGTCTCCTAAAGCCAAACTGGAGATGAACAAATTAGGGACATTTCTCATGGATTTCACAGTACAGAAGATCTTAATCAAAGTGATATTGCCGATAAGGCCTATCAAAATGATGATCCCATAAATGGTGGGGATGGCATACAGGAACGCTGGGTAGAACCAGTCATCACTCAGGATGGAGAGATTTGCACTCTGGTTGACAGAGATGTTGTAGAGAACGAAGTTATCCATTTCCAGGTCTAGCAGGAAGCAGTCTCCAGATGCCATTGTCCCACTTTGTTCTTCTCTGAAGATAATTTTCTTTGACAATCCTCGTATAAAATCTCTTGCTTTAATCTGCTGCTGCTTGGCTGCTTTAAACAGTCTGAAGTTTAAAAGTCATACCACTTTGTGATGCATCTTGAAAATAAAACAAAAAGCAACAACACACTGTTCAGCAGTAGTGTTTCCATAAGTTTAAGAGAGAACATCTTTTAGCATAGCTTGAATCCTGAAACTTGCCTTTTTTTCACTGACTTGTCTTGCTGCTAGGTATTCCTCAGTTCTAAAAGGCCATCTATCAAATTCAAAGACCAACACGTGTGAGGCATTTTCAAAAGCAAAGCTAGTTAAATTCCCAGCTTCAGTTCTGCCGAGAAAAACTGAGTCTGAAATAAGAGCATTACAAAAAGCAAGAACTTTTGATAGTTGCTGTCATTCATGCTGCAGTTCCAATCTCTTCTGGGTTTTAGCACATGCATTTGCCAGCTGGATTTAAAGTGAGGAAAAAGAACAGCTCCTTTGACAACTCGGATCCTATAGGCAGGATCTTCTGGACGTCAATTCTTCCCCTGCTTCACATGATGAGAGCAAGCTTGCTTAAATGATTACAGTAATTCTATGGAAGTTGCAGGCTAGTGCCGGAGAATGCCAGCCACCTACTGGACAATTTAATCACTGCCTGGATATATATATATATATAAACATCGTTGTTAACTCTTTAGATGAAAAAATTTACTCATCTATATGTTGTGAGATGAGGTTCACAGTCTTGCCAAAAAAAAAAAAAAAAAGCTTTGAAAGCTTTGTTTATTTCATGCTGCAAATAACACCATTACAGAAGCAATCACACCTTCTTAAATGAGAGCGCACATATTTTGTTTGCACTTCAGTATTCAATTGCTTCAACGAAAGAGAATAATGACATGAAGCCAAATTCATCCTCCAAGGCAAATGAACTGAATAAGGCCAATTAAGATAAAATCAACAATATAATTAAGGCAGTTAAATGAGTATTGGCCCTATGCAACAGCAGATAACCAGGGAAGCCTGAATTCTGCACATTTTTTTGTTAATGTTGTTTTAATTTGGAGGCAACAAAAATAAGGAATAAAGTTTACTGTTCAAAGTGGTCATTTCTATTTATGAGGTACCTGTCATATGGCATCTATAGGTAATGCACATTTAGAAGAAACAAAGAAAAAAAATACCTAGTTTATAAGGGAATCTGAAAATGCTCTTTCTTATAGCTTAATTAAAATATAACCATGACTGATGTCTTACTGCTTTATAACAGATGATAGACTATTTATGATTACGTACAAGGACTTTCTGGGCTGTGGAGAAATACAGTTAATTCAGAAACCAGACTGCTGAATTAAATGAAGCTGCAATTTACATTTGCCCTTGCAACATTTTTGCAGGCAAAAGAACTTCTACCAACTGCTACAATTCTTTGGAAGTGAGAAGGAAAGTGATTCAAATCAGATGTTAGACAATAAAAACATGATCACCAGCTACTTGATAAAGGAAACATTTCAGAATACGATCTGGAAAATACCAGATACTTGGGAGCTGTGTCCCAGAATGGGACTCTAAGAGAAAGCCATTAGTAGCTGTTTCTCTGCCTCATTCCTGTGACCCAGGTCAGTGTTTTCAGCTGCTTTGCTGCTGTTCACTCTAAGTCAACAAAGGACTTATGTGTACCCTTAACTTTAAGTAGGGATACTTAGATATTTCAAATCAAATACCCAAGAGATGGCTGTGCTGAGAGCTCAAGGGAACAGAAGAGAAGTCAAATTTTATGGTATTCTTTCAGGCAAAAACCTGCTTTAAAAAAAAAAAGGCCCGAGGTTGCCATCGCTAAAAGAAGAGGACACAGAGCTACTGTGCATAGTCTGATCAGTGTGTACAAGTAGAATAATCTCTGGTGGGTCCAGGCTAGATGAGTGCAAAGCTGCCAGGTTGGAGAGAGCCCAGGTAGAGGCTGCGCGGTGTTTGGCACAGCAGGACGTGTCGTAGGCACAGAGAGGTGCCAGGGGGCCACCAAAACTGCCTGGCCACATGGTGCGGTGGGATGCCTCTCTCAGCAGCTCCCCCCAAATAGTTATGAGCCTGGTCGGGGGGGCTGTGCTACATGGGGCTGTCCACTTCCCCTTCTTTGCTTTCCCAGCTTTGTGGTGAAGTTGAAAGGATGTTGCTGGAAGAGAGAGAAAGAAGTGGGAGCAGCCACTCAGTGTCATCCTGATGGGTGCCCTGTCCATCTTGACTCTGCCCTGAGCAGCCTGGTCAGTGGTGAGTGGTGACCCTGCTCTGAGCAGTAGGTTGGACTAGTCACCTCCCAATGGAGGTTGGACTGGTCACTGTCCAGCCCGAATGATTCTGGGACTTTGATTTATAAACACACCACTCAGAGCTGTAACAGCTCCAGCTCTCATCAAAATCCCTTATTTTTCAAACTGAACAGAACAGTTTGCCAGCCAAAAGCCCTCCAATATAGCCACCAAGTCATAATTTACCACAGTTTAAACTGTTCTGCTCTGAAATCTTTCATACTGTTACACAGCAAACTCTGTGGGATGAACAAAGCAAGGAAAATAAAGTTATCTTTGCAGGTGGTTGTAGGCAGATCAGCATGCCCCACACCTCTCCATCAGTGATGGAAAGGGCTTGCATGATCTCTGTGAGGATTGGCTTCAACTTAATCATTGCAAGGTAGATATTTAGTTCCAGGAAGCATTTCAAGTCTAAAGCTACATTTCTATTTTTGTTTTTGACAAACCGAGGCTTAAGGTTTTAGGACAGCCTCTTTTGGCCACAGAGAATGGGAAATTGAAGAGAGAAATGCAGAAAAGGAAAAATCAGATCCTGTGAAGCTTAGTTTATGTTATAAAAAAATTCATTGTTTTTGTCAGACTTAATAGACTGTTTTGGGGTTCCAGAATACATAACTAATACTAACATACAGGAGACAGGTTTTATTCACAATTACCTAGCCTATGAACATTCCACAAAAGTAACTTAGAAACACTGAAGATGTTTCCCAGAAATGTTTTTGTCTTGTCATAAGTTGCACATGAGAAGGTTTTTTTTTTAATATAAATTGTGTGCTTTTTTCATCACATTGCTCTTTTTCTCTAGCAGGCAAAAAGCTTGGGCATTTGTATGAGCATAGGCACCTCAGCTACAGTTTTCATTTCAAGCTCCCAAGCCTCCTTCTAAAGCAGGTAAGCATCATTACCCATATTTTACCAATGGGGGAACATTCATGCACAAAAAACAGAAGTGACTGGCACAAAGTTACTTAACAGGCTGTTGGCAGAATTGCAAATAGAATAACACAGGTCTCCCAAGCCTGGTTCTGCATTATAATGTTTTTCTGTTGGAGAATGAGAGATTCCACAGATACTTTCAATAGATGTTTTTTAAGCTCTCAACCTTTACCCAGCCTCTAAACGATAGCTGCGAAGAGACAATCTTACTCCTTAACTGCACACAATGGGGGAGATTCATAGAAGAGCTCAAAGGGTAACATTTTCAAATGCAGTCAAAGTGTATTTGAAAGGTAATGAATTTTAGGCTCCTAAATTGCTCATGAGCTCACCCCCCAGAAAAGGAGCCAGAGTTTCAAACAAATGCAATTCACATTGAGAAAAGTACATGAGGACCGGCTTTTCAAAGGAGCTCAGCAAGCTGCAGCTGCCACAGTGACAGCTACAGGCAGATTTTCAAAGAACCCAAACACCCAGTGTACTGACATCTTTTGCAGGAGGCTGATCATCTATTCTTCATATTTAAATGGGCTTCTCTGAAAAATCTAGTCCAGTCAGGATTTTCACAACTCCTTCTGAGGTGAAACAGCACTAACCTGCTGTCTGGGTCTCAAGATTGGGGGAAATTTTCCCCTAGAAATTAAGACATGGGATCCCTCCCAACTGGCTGAGAAACCTGGATCATGTCAGAGACACAGGCTAAGCAAAGCCCTGGGAGGTCCCATGGGAGACACTTGGGTGCCCTGAGCTGGAGGATGCTGTTGTGGCCACCTGCAGACTTACTGGCTGGCCAAGGCAGGCAGAGGGCAGGGGCATGCTGGCACCCCAGGACTGGTGGCCTGCTCAGTGGCCTCCACACCACATGGCTCTGCATCAGCAGGAGGAGCTCAGATGGGGACTTTCACCCGAAGAACAAGGCTCTTTGCCAAGCATGTTTTGTTTGCTATCTTGCTACAATATGACTTTCCTTTGTAGTGGCTTCTTATGTATCACCTCAGAGGAGATGGATAAACTTCATACCAAAGTGTCAGAAGGAAATCCTTATACTTAGGTCCCAGCTATTTCCTTATAACTGTATTACTGGGGCTAGGAGCCAATGACCAGGGAATAATCCCTGCTGATCTCGTGGAATTTAACATCTGCTGCTTTACCAGATATTCTCCTTCTGCAAACTAGACTTCATTTCCCAGAGGGAACAAAGTGGTGGAAAACATCCTGCCTATGATGTGATCAAGCAAGTTCTTTATTATTATTACTGTCACAAATACCAGCTCGCGTCATGCTCCGCATCTCAGTTTGCCACTCTGTTTCAGTCACCTAAGTTCAAATAAAGAATTGTTTTCTAACCCAGAAATTCCAGTGATCTGGTTTACAGCACAGCTTCACAGACAGTTAGTTACATTAAAACAATTTTTTGAGCAGTGATCTGGGCTCATATCTGCATAACTAGAGGTCAGAGGGGCTGGGGAGGGAACTGAATATAACCCACAGTTTAAAAATCCCCTGAGTGGATACCCTGTGCTGGTTTCTTGCATGTAGAAATAGAAATGAAGCATTGTCAAGTGTGCTCCATGATCAAGCAGCCTTGGTGATGTATACCCTGTGTTGCAAATGAAGATGCAGGCCACAGAATGTGAAGCACTCCCACTGTGCCTTTGAAACCAGCTTATTCATCCTAAATTAGACAACTCCTTCTGTTTGTTACTGAACTGCATAAATCCTATACTCACTCCCAGCATCTCATCACAACTAACACTTGACACAAAGTCATCAAAAACTGACACAGCTGGAAGGGATGCCTGAACTGGATAACACCTTCCTTTCCTACTGTAGAACACTTGCTCACAGAAAAGGAAGGATTTGAAGGGGGGAGCATGCAGCTATTTACAGGGGTCTCCTGACAGGCTTGAGAGTAACACAGGCAAAAGCATAACGCCATCTGAAAATGTAGCACGTGAGAGATGAAGGCTGTCTTATGAGCCGGGGGAAGAAGAAACCAACCTTTGGCTGATAAATGTTGGATGAAAAGGGAGCTGAGAATGAAGAGAGGTGCTCTTGAGAAGGGAACATCAGGAAAAGGTGCACAGTGAGTGCTGGTGTGAGCCAATAGCAAGGAAAAGGATCTTGGCAGCAGCCTTTTGAACATATTGGAGGAGCAAGATTGCATATTTCAAGACCAGAGAAAAGAATGCTGTAGTAGGCAAGAATGAGTTCGTGAGAGTTTGGACAAGAGACTTTAGCTATAAAAAGGATAGGAAAAATCACATCCTAGTCCTTTTATACAAAAACAAAAAACAAATAAAAGCAAAGAAACCCCTGCAAGACAGATAGCCATGAGGATGCAGAGAAGTACAAAGAGAAAACAGGCCTTAGTGATAAGCAATCAGGAAAGGTGGCAGCAGAGAGATTTTGGTGCAGAGAAAACATTAAGATTGCTCTATTAACCATGCTAAGCTTCTGCTGGCAGCTGATCATTCCCAAGGAAACATTGTGGACAAGACTCCTGTTCTGACAGAAGGAGGCAAACCAAAGTCAGAGAGATTTGTGAGTCATCCACATAGAAGAGATGAGTCTGTGGTTGTGGACATCTTGGAGGGGCAAAGAAGGATACAAAGTGGGGAGCACTCTGAAACCCCACAAAGAGCTCAGCTGGGATGAAAACAATCTGTCAAAGATCCTGCAGAAGAGAAAAAAGATATAGAAGAAGAGAGGGCAGTTGAGGAAATTAGGGGAAGACAAGGTTTCAGGATAAGTGTATGATCAGGCATATCATCATAAGTAACTAACTGGCCAATGTAGGTAAGGATAGTGCATAGTTTAGGCTAGATTAGGCTAAAAAGAAATAATTAGAGACTTTGATGTAAGACATTTCAGTAGAGTGGAAGGAGAAGAAGCCAATCTAAAGGTCTGAGCTAGAGCTGAAAGGAAGGCGTTTGAAGTCTGTTTTCCAGGGTAAAAGCAAAAACAGAGCTTGGGTGAAAGAAGAGTAGGTGCAGCAGCATTAGAAAGGGCAAAGAAGTGCACATCCTCATGCTCCCTGATCCCATTCTCAGCTTCTTCATGCTTCTTGGAAGGCACACTAAGGCCAGGCACTTCAGTCAAAAGTTACTGGAAGAGGTACGTCTCCTGCTCTCAGCTTTGAGCAGAACCAGCACTTCCCTGCCGGTTGCTGGTGCTTGGCTAGAACACAGAAGTATTTCCCTGGAGAGACAGCTAGAGAGAGAGAGCAGAGCATCAGACAGCATATGTGCTGCAAAACGAGTAGTCTCAGGGCTGTAACACCAACCTCAAGGCTACAGTCCCATCCTAGTAAGACTTTTTTAAGGACCTACTGCCATAGAGCTCTGAACTCAACTGGCACCATTAGGGGTTACCTCAGTACCCATTTAAAAGTCTTTACTTGGGTAGATGAAAGCTGGTAGGGTCAGCCTGAGTGTTTATTTAGATAATAATTTGATAAGGCCAGCTAGCATTGCTAAAGGCCATAACATCCTCGTTGAGACCTCAAATTGTGAGCATCAGCCATTAGCCATATCAGTTTGCAGCAGTCTACAGGTGCTGATTTATGAAGAATAACTCTGCCCTCCTGGTCCCAGGATCAGCACCAGCATTCAGGATCTACCAGCCCTTGTAGATCCTTCCCTGGGACTGAGTGCTGCCTGAGTTTCAATCCCAGTTCACTGACTCCCTGCCACATCCCAGTGCCCTCCTGTGGGCTCTCAGGCCTGGAACACCTTTTCTTCCAGTGTTGTCACTGGCAAGCAGTTGGTGCAACTAGTGATTGCCAAATGCATGTTATTCCTTCACTTTTATAATGAAAGATGTGCAGAAGATGTACTTTTTTTTCTCATCTTAGTCATCATGCAACAGGACAATTCCACAACTAACACAAAAGGCAGACAAAAATGGCAATATCATTATTAGTAATAATAAAAGTGGTACTCTGTAAGAGGGGGACAAATGAAACACCATTGTGTCAAATACATATTTTAAGAAAAAAATTATGTAAAATTCATTGTCACCAAGGCTGTTTAAATTTATTTTCTTTAAATAAATGATTACAAAACTACCTGGCAAAAATCACAAATAAATGTACTGGAGAAACACAGCAATGTAATATTATTATTTACCATTTTTATACTGTATTTGAGGGATATTTGAGAAAGCAAATCACATAATATTGCAGAGGTGTTCAATAATAATTCTGAACAAATTGTTTTTCTCTACATCTAGTATCCAGTTTGCTTTCTACTATCTTCTCTTATATCAGAAGCAGAATAAATCTCAAATAAAGGCAATGATTTCCCTCTTAAGTTAAAATTGAGAACAGTTGCAGTTGCGACAAGTGTTTTCTGAACTGCAGATGTGTAAGAGGGAGTAGTCTGCTCTAGCTCCCAGCGCTCTGGATTAAGCCCCCAGGTGAATCCCAGTATCAGCCTCGCACCTGTCAGCATAGACCCACATTTGTGTAGTGTGGCACAATGGCTTCACATGGAAAAAAACCCAAGCCCTTACAGAAACACTGAGGACAGGGGTTTTACTTGAGAAATTCCTATGATTTAGTCATGTTCATCTGATGAGAGCCCATGAAGAACTCAGTGTGAGGAGCCATACCTACTTCATTTCTGTCATCAAAGTTCAAAGCATGGAAGTGAGTATTTGCCTTTCTCCTGAGAGGATACTAATGCCCATGCACCTCAGACACCTCCCTTGCCACCCTTCTTGGCTGATATGCATATATGGCCACTAGAGGACATGTGTGAGATATTCTGTTTGCTGAGCAGCACTCAGATATGGTATCTGCTTTGTATTAAGATATATGCTATATGTTTTGCTCCTTCACATGAGTGACCAGGGGCAGAGGCATGTGGATACAGTCAGACTCAGGTTCCCTTTCTGTAAATGAGACGTGATTGTGTAGTGAAAGGCAAGCATTACTGCAAATCTGAGGGACTGTTGCACTCCTGCTGTATCTGCAGAGCTCAGCAGGGCTGTCTTTTAAGTATTCTGCAGGTAGACTTGCCTATCCCCCTGCTAGAGGTGGTAGGATGTGGACATAGCTCCCCCTGCTCCAGAGCATAGCACCTTGCAAGATACAAATTTTCTCACAGAGCAGCAGGCCCTGGAGACCAGGGCTGGGTGATAATCACAGGGACTACTTCTGCCACCCAGCCAGAACAGGAACCCAAATATTGACTGACTCCAGGTAGCATGAGCAGACTCCTTGCCTGGGGGAGACTGCACAAGTGGGTAATTAAAGACTGTGCCTTTCTTGCAGTCAGCATATCTGCAGGAGAGATAAGCTGGCAGAGAACAGTTAGCAAACACTAGAGGACAAATAGAGCTTTAGCAAGGTCACAAATAAAGCCAATGCAAGAAGGATGGGAAGTCATCTGTGAAAATGTTTGGAAAGCATTCCATGTGAACATCTGAGAAGCCTCTGGGGCAGAGAAATGACCAAGGGGATGTCACTGTGCTCTCAGAAGGACACAGAGACATGGAAAAATGAGATGCCAGCAAAGTGCCCTGTTGCACTGGGTTGATGGGTGCCCTGATTTGGAGGAGCCTCCTACAACAGTGTGATGAACAGACAGAGGTTGGACAGAGCTTCCTCTCTTGACTCAGTTTAACTTATCTCCAAGTTTAAGTGGTGGATTGTGTTCCTTTACCCCCACCACCCATTTGCAGGTTCCATCTCAGTGGTGTTGGATAACAACAGAACATGTCCCTGACTGGCTCCATCCTTATTGCTTAGCTCCATCTGAACTGGCTAAACTTAAAGATGTGAGAGCACAACTTAGTGTGTTTGAGAAGCAAGGGATGAATGGGATTTTCTGAAGAGCAAAACCACATACCAGTGGAGTCCAGTCTCTTAAAACACTTCCTATGAATTTTGGATTTTGTGCCAAGAAATGGTTTTGTTTTGTTTTTTGAACTGATGTATTTCAAGTTCAGTAAAATATGCAGTGTTACACCTGACAAGGGGTAGCAGGAGGAAAGTTGATGCAAATATCACACTAATGTCCAGAAAATGTGGGGAGACATCTAGGGTGCTGCAGGACAGACATCTTTCTTCTGTTCTTGGCACATTAGAAGACTACAATAAAAAATAAAATAAGTAGCCATTTGGAGAAATGCAAGATGTTGTGGAAAAATCAACACAGCATTCATAAAGTGAAGTGATACTTCACAAACTTAATACAGTTTTATTTAGGAGTCAGTGAGGTTGTAGATAAGGGTAATCAGATGATCCATGTGTACCTGGATTCTCTGAAAGCTTTCAGAACACAAGCAGTTACAGATTAATAACAGTTAAAAAGTGGGAAACCAAGAGTAGGAATGAGTCACTCTTCATGGAGAAGGGACACTCTGGGGGGCCCTCCTGGCAATCTGTGTAGGTCAAAATATTCAGAAGTGATCTGGAAAAGGGAGTGAGCTGCGAGGGGACAAAGTCTGTTGATGGTTCTAAGTTATTCAAGACACTAACAGTAAAAGCTGATTGTTAAGACTGGCAGAGGATTTTGCATTTGGGTTAAGTGGCTGAACAATAAGTGACAAGAAACACAATGTAATAGTCAGAAGAATAAATAATTTTCACTATACATACCTGTATTTGATGGGCTCTAAATGACCTGTTTTCAGTAGGAAAAAGCTTTGAAACCCTGTGAATAATTCTTTGAAAATATCAGCTCTCTGTACCTCAACAGACCGAAAAGTAAACAGCAAAGAAGGAACAGTGAAGAATTAAGTAGGGAAGGAGTTATTCATTTAAATGTCTTGACTTCCTGTCCCTTACAAATTGTACCAATAATTGTGTTAAAGAACAGGAAACGTTCTGTGTGGCATGAACTGCTTTAATCTACATTTGCCAGCAATTATCACATGATAGTGTTTGAGGCTGTTGGGACATTTTAACTATATTTATGTGCAAGACAGCAGAAACTGTGACAATGTTGAAGCATTGGCTGGCAGTCTTTAGTTTTTAGTGCTTTCCAATGTAAGTATTTATATTGTCCCATGCTGAGAAACTAGTTATGTTCTACCAAAAACATAGAAGTTATTGTCATAACATAACAACTGGACATAAAGTCAGATAACTACCATCGGCCCATATCCTCAAAAATATTTAGGAAGTCCTACTGTAATCAGTGAGAGTTAGGTATCTAAATGCTTTGTGAATCCAGTCATCTGCAGCTGGCTTCTTATTGCCAGCTAAACATTGATAGAACACATAAAATCTGCATTAAATTTTATATAATGATGTTTGGATGCTCTTGACATTCTCGTGCTAATTAACATATTGACATATTCAAGGCTTACATGCTCTGATGCAAACTCATATTTCATCTATAAAGACAAGATGTGAGCCCTGGGCTCTGCCAATGTGCTAACTAATGCATAACTGTCAAGGGCATCCCAACATCATCAGAATCCAACTTGAAAGGAAGGTTACGTTCTATCAATAGTCATCCTTAGGCTCAGAGGACAGAGTTGATGTTTGATGTAATCAGCAACTCAGTGACACTTGAAAGAACTCCACAGCTCTGCTCATCAGTGAAGCTGACATCAACAGCTAAACATGACATATGCTTACAAAGTCAGAATATTAGAAAAAAATTTAAAAGTCAATATCTGCTATCACCACTAGCAGATCTTCTAATTAGCTAGACAGAAAGACAATGAAAGGGAACTGCAATTTCAGACAAATATGGATTTTTGTGATAGCAACTGTGCTTATTCTGATGAATGAAATCCCTAGTATCCATCATAAATTGGGATACTTTTGTCTCTTTTCAACCCAGATGGGGACAGTATCTTGAGAAATTTTTGTGCAACCATAAATTCTGAATTTTTTTTTTATTTGGATACATCAAAAACATTTCATATCAGTGTTTTCCAACAGATCCAAATTACTTGATTTCCAGCCAGTTGAACAAGTAATTGCATTTCCCAATTTGTCACATTACCTTGTGAAAGTTTTATTTTAGGAGCTGACAGTCATAACTCTCTATTGTAGGCCAAATCTTATGGCATCTTCCATGCTGCCCCATATAATCCATTCAGAAGAAAAAACACATTTTCATTCTGGAAACTAAAGCTGTTCCCGCAAAAGAGAATGGGACCTCCAACCACTCCACACAGCAAAGGACTGATGTGAAGTGTAATTTAATAACTTTTTAATAATTGATTCCAAATGAAACATTTCAGATCCATTCAGGAAAATGGAGCATTTCAGGTTGAACTAATCCAAAATTAAAGACTTCATTTGGAGTTTCCTGATAGGAAATTTGGTTTTCTATTTTCAGTCAGAAAGTATTTCTCATGAAAAATGCCAGACCACCTGTAGCATGTTGTGTAGGTTGTGCTGTCCCTGCCCTCACTGTAGAACCCAGAATCATCATTCTACTCTTGAAGGGGAAGAAGATGCAGACCCAAATGAATAAAGCTAAGACATTCTTCCTTGAAAACAAAGCAGAACTGAATAATGCAAAGGAAATGCACAGACCCTTGAAATGTTTTGTATTAACTGACTTGAATGTAGCCTGCAACAAACTCTCATTTATCGGTTCGTGAACAGTTGAAGTAAACATTTGATGACTGTCCCAATGATTTAGTTGAGTGGATCTGATAGCAAAGCTGTCAAAGAAATTAGCAACTGAAGATCAGCTAGTTTTGGTGGGATCCATTAACCAATGAAGACCACAAGGTAACAGGAAACAATAGGGGATTTGGGAATTTCTAGAATTTAAAAACTTCAGAAAGTGGAGGAGGATTAGAAAACAAAACAAAAAGTTGGGAGTTATTAACAAATGAACAATTATTCAAAGGCAAATCAAAGTAATGATTTTTTTTTTAATATGTCAAAGGAAAGAAGGATTTGAAAATCAAGGGAGGTAGGAATAATGGAAAGAAACTGGACATAGATGAGAGATTTCTGGCTACTGTAAGAATTAGATGAATGCCAGTGCTGGTGCAGAGGAGTAAATTATATGGGTGCAAGTGGATGGGACCTCTTCCTTTCAGGGGCAGCTAACCTTAGATCATCTATATTGAATCACGTTCTCAATTTAATAAAATATTCAGTAGTCACAGTATGGTGATGAGCTGCTAACAGGCTGGTAGATGAAATGATCTTACCTTACAGTTCTGTGCCTACCCTCTCTGATGTAACACCTAGATTCAGTTGCTCCCTGATACAAAGCATTGGGGCAGCACTGTCTTCAATAATTCCCCTTCTCTCCACTAGCTACGTCTTCCCACCCTACTGCTAGAGCATGTCTCCTCCTCCTTTGTGTGCAGAAAGAAGAAAAAGGTGGATGAGGAAAACACAGCATAGCTGAGAGGCAACATGCACTGGTGTGGAGTGGAAGTAAGCAACTGGAGACTGGGACTGGTGGGACCTCCTCACATGGGTACCACTGCTGCAGCCTCCCCCATGTGAAATTTCACCCTCACTTCAGGCTACCAGCTCTGAGGTTTCAATTGAAGGAGAGACTCGTTTAGAGGAAGGCAAGGCTTACTGGCCAGAGAAGTGCTTCTTGTGAACAGCTTCTAAAAATAAATGGTTTGAAAAATATTCAGAAATGGTCTTGTGATACTTCTGAGCATCTATCATGTGATGAACTAATGAGGGAAAGAAAAGGGGCAAATCAATCTTTTGCAACAAACAATTAGATTAGTTACATTGAAGGCAGAGGGAAGGTGAAGACATTGAAAGAGAATTACAACAGTGATATAGCATAGTTTTTATCCCCAGAATAGATATTGCACCAGAAGAAAACAAGAAAGTGTGATATTGGTCAAATTTTGTCTTATTTGGAGCATAGCTTCACTTGCAATGAGAGAGAGACAATTCTGATCGCACCCAGGTTTTCTAATGGCATAAATTCCCTGACCTCAGTGGTTTACTGTCTAGATTTACCATAAAAATGCTATTCTGCATTTATAGGAACTGCAGAGAGAGGTATAATTTAGATGCAGAACTATGCGTGCATTTAGAATAGCTGGCCTTGAACCAGGCTGAGAAAGCTTACCACACTCAGTAATTTAGGAAAAGCACAGTATGCTATTCCCACTCAATCTATGAAGAATTCATTCATAAACACGTTCCTATACTTCACTGGCAAATCAGGTTACAAAAGGTTTGTAGAGGATGTACATATAGATATGATTTACTAAGACCTGAATTCAATTACATCTTTCCACTACTTCTTTGGCCACAGCTTCCTACACTGGATATTATCTATATGAAATAAGAGAGACAGATCCCTGGAGTTTCCAGGACCATCATAATAGCTTAATAACAGTGGCTGCAATGCTTTACTATGACTGCCAAAGGGAAAAGATCTTTCAGAAAGATGCATATACCCTCAGCTAAAATCAATTCAAAGCCAGTTCAAAACAACTTCTGTATTCATGTATTTACTGACAGATCTCAACAATTCTTCATAAGTTTTGGTCAGTCAGTGTCCCATCTTATTTAACCGAATAAAAAAAAATAGTAGTTTTCTGGACAAACAGGCAAGTGATGGGGGAATAAATGACTTGCAATTATTTCTCAGCGTATCACTGTGCTTCAGCAAGCAAGCTATTCATAGAAAACCCAAAGTGTCTCTGCTACAATACAACAGCAAGTAGAACAACTGCTTTTTCTGCAGTTTCATGGAAGTAATCCTATCACCTGCCAGACCACAATGTTAGAAGAGATAGGAATTCAAATAAGAATTTGAATATATCTCCCTGGAATTTCAGAGAAACTTTGAATAAAGAGAGGGACAAAAGCTTCTGACAGACATTTTGAGGATTCTCTATCAAGAAATGATTCAATGCAATCATTCAACAAGAATTGTAGTTCTGACACCTTGCTTTGACACCTTTACTTGGACATGTGCAAATAGGATATTTGCTCACTTTGGAGAGATTTTCATCCACAAAGCAATCTGCTTGTTAGCACACATCTAGTTTGCCTGTATTGTTAATTAGGATATGATATGCTATGCTAGAAACTGCAAAAGAGCTGTTAGGAGCTGTCAGTAAATTTGTGCTCACAGAGATTGATTCCAGCTGAATTAAACTGATTTGATCATAATTTTGCTCCTTTTCACTCAGTGTACATATATAGGTCACTTTTAAAAGAGCATCTCCTTTTATCAATCATAGAGCAGGAGATACAACTTACTAACACAACACAGACCTCCCAGGGGTAGGGGACCTGCGTTTTTTTACTGAGGCGCTGAATATAAAATAACCACCCTGAGTAATTTAAACTGATCATTGATATTCTCACTGCTAATTGAATTCCCTCTCAAACTGCTGTGAACAGCTGGGATAGGAGAAAGGGTAAGATCGTGGGCAGGCGCTGTACCATCATGTACATGATTTCATCTAAAAGTACAAGACATCACAGGTGAGTAAACTGAGCAACAATAAAGATATAGGGTGGCCAAAAGGCTTAGCTCCCCAGTTCATTCCCAGGTCCTGGTCCACTGATTATCCATGCTGCACAGAGCATGGCCCCACGGCTGAACCAGCTAGTTCCCTCCCAAACAAAACCAATACCTTATTCTAGGGACTGCTCTCAACAGCCAGCACAGGTAAGGCTTCATTATGTGTGCCTACTTTAACCTGACACAGTCCTTCAACACTATTACTGCGAGTTTGGCACCCTCAGGTATCCTCCAAATATTCTCATGCCACCACATCCCAGAGCATGTCATACATGTTCTTGGTGTCCCACTTTAAAAGTAGCGCTCTGGTAAGCTCCAGCCCAGCTCTTGCTTCATTTCAGACACTACTGAGAACTGAGAAAACACATGATGGAATACTGCTTATGTCTTACAGCCATGAGCTGGGATCCAAAGGAGGCCTGCATCAAGTGCTGTACAGTGTGGATGCACCAGCCAACTTGTAGGGGGCTGGCTTGAGTGGCAAGTGTGTTAGGCCCTGAGAACCCTGGGGATCAGAAATTGCTTCCCAGACCAAGAGCATTTAGCAGTGCAGATAGCAGCAGAAAAACAAAAACATATTACACATTCATGAGAGGCACATTATCAACCATAAATACTGATGGTCCCAAAAGGCTGCATGTATTTTTATTAAAATTAAATAAACATCAGACTTTCTTGACTGATACATATCAAAGTGTTGGAGTTGTCTGATTTATTCACTTCTCTTTAGATAAAGAAGTTAAAATCTAACACAATCTGAACATTTCCTGGATTGTGTGAAGAACATCTGGGCCCCCAGCTTCCACATAGCATATCTTACAGGAAAGATAAGAACTTCAGCAGGCACATATTTTCCAAAGAAATTGTCACACAAAATAATTCAGAATCAGAAGAGAGAGTAACCAGCCTCAGAAAAACAAGTATTCTGTTAGGGTATTTGACACAGAGAAGAAAGCAGTCAGAGGAATCTGAATTATCAACATCTTTAAAAAAACTGTTATGCTATCACACTGCAATGCTTTCTAGGAACTCAAGCTATGGCGAGAACAAGAGCATCCTTCACTCACTCTCTGTGAAGTTAAACTTTCAGGCTAATACAGTCTGATCTTCTGGGTTTGCCAAAACAGAGATATTAGACTAATGCAAATAATGCTATGGAAAGAAAGAGTAGAAATAATTAAATGTTTTGCCCTCCAAATCTAAAATCTTCATCCCTTAGAGGAAAAAAATCAATAGCATTGAGAACACATTTTACAGCATTAACAGTTCAGGCTGCTTTCTCTGATTTCTAATGAAAATGGACCATTTCAAGTGAGTTAATGCGATGGAAGTAAAATGAGACTATGGCCATAAAGGCGTTTGGAATAACTTTAGACAGACTCCACCTAACACAGCTGTAAAGTTTCAGCCACATCTAGAAAGGCAGTAAAGACTTCATGGCTCTCTTCTAAACTCACATCAGTCAAACAGGAGGTTTTCCATTAACTTTGGTAGGCTGAGCTGTGAACACTTTCAATCACTACCAAGTCAAAGTCCTTTTCCTGCCCTCAAAACCTTGCCTAAACTGGAGACTAAAAAGTAGCAAGTTACTTGAACACAGAGAAAACCTCTACATTTCCTATCTGAAAATTTCCAGTTTGAGACTAAAAAAACAGAAAAGCTAGCAAATGCTATTATAAAATCTCTGTGAGGGAGCTGACAGATGAAAATATCATTTTTGACAGCGACCACCATATGGCTAAAGGCAATTTGAAGTGCTCTTTTTATCTGGGCTAGCACAGCAGGTGGAGGTACTTCAGCTCACTGCCCAAGCTGTTCTTTCATTCAGAATGAATATTAAGAATGTTTATTCAGTGTTTCATAAGGATAAACTAACCCACAATACTAAGATACATGAAAAAGTCTTCCTCTGAAAAATCACATTTCACGAACTGACAGTATAGACAAAAGACTATACTCAAAAGCAGTAGGAAATTTGCTCCGGGTTTCAGTACTTCTATGAATGTTTCTAGCCCTATAAAATCTAGTTTTAAAAGTGTAATCTCAGCATGTTAGTTCCATAAGACTGAGGGGTTCCCAAGGGGTCGAGTCCACTCGACTGAGCTCAGAGCTCAGTCTGAACTGGTGCAGGTGCCAGCAGTAGATGCGGGACCCCTAAATGCTGCCAAGCTTAGCAGGGACAGCGGCAAAGCTCTCCCAGAAGTCTTCAGCACTGAGTTTTTCTCGCCTGTAATCTCTTCATTTTTGAAAAATGCGGCTCTCATCTTTCTGCCCCCAGGAAATGATCAGCAACAGTCATTAGTTTTGGAAATAGGAATGGCTGGTGAGAACCTGGACCTACAGAAATCAACAGCAAAATGCACACTACAGCACGGCCAGGATTTCATTCCTGTAGCCATGAGTGAAAAGCACCATATAATTAAAAGAAATAACGAGGTTTCTGTGGCTTGTTTTGTTCCTTCGTGGCACATTGAAAGAGTAGACCAGTGGGAAGGTGGGGAGGGTAAGCACTTGTTATTGGGGCATGGGCTCCCATTTCACTCCCTGGACCAGGGCCCACAGCACCCACACAGCACCATGACTAACCCTGACTTTTTCTGTTTCTCACCCTGACTTTTCATCTTCTTTCCATCCTTGAGACTTGTACTCTCTGCTAATGCCTTTGGCTCTGCACCTTCCCCTAATGCAGCAGCCATTGCTCCAGCCATCCCATCAATATTAATTTCCCTCATCTTATCCTTCTGTAGCTGATTCAATAGAGCCATTAACATTTTCACTGGAGTTGGCCCAAATGGCCCTAATCAAGAGGAATTGGCATGCTGGCAAATTCTCCGCAGATATAAAGCAGACCAGATACCTGTCAGGGATGATGTAATACCACCTCTTCTGTAACAGACACCAGGATCTGAAAAACTACCCATTCCCTTCCCCAGGTTATTTATGTATTAGAAACAGTGGAGTGGATTTTGGATGCTTAGATTAAGGCCTTCGGACCCCTTACAACATGGGGAATGGGAAAGAAAGTAGTGAAACCTTTAGGTTTTGCTGCTTTTGCAAAGGACACAGGACATTCTAAAGGCTGCGGGGAAGATTTTGGCTAAAATAGGCAGAATAGGAGTTAAGGGAAATAAGAGACATGACTTGAACGGATTTTGACTTTGGCTGAACTGTAATGTTTGAACAGAAAGGCTTGTTTTTCCCTTTAAGGTTGACTGAGACTATCCATTGAATGCAGGTTCAATGTATTGAATAGTTTCCAAAAAAAAAAAAGTCAAACTTTCAACTTTTTTGAGTGTTTTCCATTTTTTTTTTATTTTGAAAAAAAATCATTTTGAAACATAACTAAATATGAACATTAAGGTCTAATACACTCTGTTTCATTCAGAATTAATAAACAGGAAAGATGATAATGATATAAATTTAAAGTATCCTGACTTCCTCTTTTACTGAGGTATGAATAGGTCTGAGAAATCTTAGTAATCCACATAGCCTTTTGTTATTATATCACAACTACAACAATGTCTAACACCAGACAGGACATCTCTTAGAGACACAGGATATGATTTATGTTCCTTTTCATAGTTTATTTTTCAGGCCTAAAATAGGCTGATGCTTCCTTTTAAATTCAGGCATCAAAGCCTATAAATAAAGAGACAGACATCTGTTTGATAATGGGTTGTGCACTGAAAGTTAAATAACTTCCCTCATAAATGCAGTTCTTATCAACCATTGGGGAGGGAAGGGGGAGGTTTAATTCTGGTATTGTTGATATTTATTAACAAGTTATAGAAATACCAGCCTCAACCAGATAAGCAGCTCCTTATCAGTGTAATCATTCAACAATTTCATGGTCACTGGAGCAAACCCTGTGAAGTGTGCAGCAACTCACTTTTCTTCCACTGAAGACAGAAATAGACAATGATGACAGACTGAGAGACAGTCCAAACTTTACGCATCTCCCTGCAAGAAAATTATCAAACCTAGGTGTGTTACTTTTGGCAGAAATGATTGTTAGAACAACAATTCATGCTGTATAAGGGATTCAAAGAACAAGAAAGAATTACAAGTGAATGCTGCTATACAGTGACCAGAACAAAGTCATAAATAAAACTGATAACGACTCTGGAAATAGAGACTCTTCTCCTTTTGAAAAAACTGTAAACCGTTAACATAATCCATACTCTGTCAAGGCTCTCCTACTGAGTGGTGTTTTTCACAGCACAGTCTCTAAAATGAACAACGTGTTTTTTGGAAGGAATCTTTTTTTTTTTTTAGTAACCAAACATGTATGAGAAAAACACAGCAGGTTCTATAGTACGTTTTTTCGTGTGAATTGCGATTAGTCAGACAAATAAGTTATCTGGTATTGATTTTATGCCCACTGTCAGCTGACCTCATCTCTCATGTCAGCATTAGTCAGCAGAAACTCATGACACTGTCTGTATGAGGCAGAGTATTTAGGTCAATGTTGCTTTTGCAAAGGTAAATAGTAAAACATAATCTATGGCAATTTTCACCAAAATGTTCTCATTCTTTTTTACCCCCTCAAAAGAATTAAAGAACAGCTTACTCTCATAAATAGCTGTTTGGCAGAAATTATTTTTCATTCAGCTAAAGCAATCTCTAATCCCAGTATTTAAAGGCAAGTAAAGAGTATATGAAGTTTGAAAAGAAGAAGAATATCTAGCTCCAGCTTTCACTCATTTCTCAGTGACTGTAATCAGAAAAGGCATTACACGGTCAAGATGGTTTCTTTGTAATGTTAGGTATCCTGAATTCTCATTTAGATCAGTGAGATTTGGGAGTGCTCAACACTTTGCAGAATAAAGCAAAAAGTCTTCCTTTTAAAAGCCTACACTAAATGATATCCATGGACAAATCAAAAGAGGATCACCTTTTCTGGATCTAAAATAAAGAGACACACAACCAATTCCATCTCAGTTTGCCTGTTAGCAGCACTGCAAGAGAGGAGTCTCTCTCACAGGCCATGGAAATGACCGAATCCATGGAAATAGCCACAAGCGCGTTGCATAAAGCTAATACCGCCTTGCTTGTGAAGCTCCAAAACATGAAAAGGACAAAGGAATCAGCACAGAGAACAATAACAACACTGGTGGTGGGGGAGCAACTTCCCAGTAAAAGCAGTCACTTTGCAAGAACAAAGCACAGGCCACAGATGGCATAGAAATAAGAGTGCCTTCACTCCCAGCAGCAAAGCTGGGTTATAACTTTAGATTCACCAGTCTAAAAGACATCCAGCAGCAGCCACTTATTCCTGAGCATATGTTTTGAGTTCATAGCCAGGCAGCAAGCAACACAGCCCATGGACAGCTGAAAACATACTTTTAGCAAGCTGTTTCTCAAAGCTCTGTCAGATACTCTTTGGCAGGTTTCCCCTGTCATGACCTCTGGGCAGCTCTGTTTCACCTGTGTAAAGGAGACTATTTTGATTTAGCTACACTTTATTTCCACATCACTTGAGTGCATTTTGATTAGGATCAGACTGCTATTTTAGGTTCAGAGCCTAATATAATCTCAGTCTTTTACCTCTCAGTGATGCTGGTTTAGCTCCCATCCCCACTAGGGTCTCTATGGCAAATGAGGCTGCTGTACTGCAAATGCTCTAGGCTGAAATAAGTGGAGCAGTTGTCAAAAGGGAGGCCCTGCCTGCCCATCTGTTGGGCCATGCATTTTCCGCTGCTATCCTTGCACTCACATGAGCACTTATGCAGCTGGGCTGCCTCAAGAAGCTGCCAACAAGAGCAGCAAGAAATGAAGAAATGCATTTTTAATCCAGATTACCTCCTAGCCATGGCTAGAGAAGGCCAATAGAGCTGGAGAGACTTCAGCGGGCAAGCACATGCTGCAGGATGGGCCTGAGCACTCTCACCCACAGGATGCTGTAGGGGGTGAAGGGTCTGTCCCAGGGAGGTACCATGCAGCTTTCAGTACATCTGAGCCTGCCTTGTGCTACAACATAGGGGACAGGATCTTTCACCAGCCTATGTCAAGTGCTGTGTGTTTGAGCTACCAGATACTCCATAAGAAACGAGTTACAAACTAGGAAACAATGGTCTTCTGGGATGAGCTCTGGAGAAGGCGTATTGGGGTACCATAAGGGGGGGCAACAGGAGCCCTGGGAGTGCCAGGGCAGTTGGGCTGTCACCCTTAAATGCTGTAACAGAGCCTGTGCACAGGAGGCATGTCAGAAACGTTGAAGAAGGAGAAGGTGCTTCAGCTTTCGGAGGTATAGAAAAGCCCCCAGCACCTGACCAGATCTGTGACAAAAAAATTTTCTCCTTGCATCTCAGCACTGCCTTCACTTCCCCATGCCATAACCATCCCTTTGAGGCTGGAAGTTGCCCAATGAGACACCTCAGTGAGGGAGAACATGGGCAGGCAGGGGGGCCTTTCAGGGGGATGTAGCGAAGGGCAAGCAGGATGGGCGACTGCACAACACTAGAGCACCAGGGGAAAGTGCAGTTCTTTTCAGGGCCTTGCGTGCTCTGATTCTGGCTGTATGGTGCTTTCCTCTTGATCACCATGACAGTAGTAGGGAAAAGATGTACTTACGGTGCCCTGTCTAACTGTGCAACAAAACACAGCCTGCTGTAGTTGCTCCCTCAGGCGCTGTCTCTCCAGCCGAGCTGTGAGCTCTGGATGCTCCTTGGAGTTTCTTTTTCAACAGCAATTATTCCTGTGATAAAAAGCAGTCTCTAACAATGGCTTTTTTCACTCTGCTGCCTTTACAGCAAGGCTATAAATCATACTAAATGCCTTCACAATATGTAAATTGGCTTCTTTGCATAACATTTTTTCATTCAGCATAAACAAAGCAATTATACTCTTTGATGATTGCCCCAAACTGCTATTTCTTTTACCCTTTCCAAAGGAGGACTTTTCACTTTTGTCATCCTTTTATTTGTGTTATGCATCAAGTGAGAATGTCCTGCAAATGCTTTGTCAACACCTCCTTCCTGAAGAACAGCTGTATCTTGAACTGCTGTCTCTAGCCCTCCTCCTAATGCACGTCCTTTCCACCAGTCCATTCAATCTTCTTTGCTGGTTGTTCTCTCCCTTCATGGATTTGGGGATACTCTCCCTTGAAGTTTCTTTCTTTCTTTTCTGAGCATCTTTGCTGCTTTGATACAGTGCATTGTAAAGGTGTTGTCTTCCAGTATATCAGAGACAAACTTCTCAAGCAGCTCATTTTATGTCAGTTCATTCATCATTTTGCCAAGGCTTCTCTAGGTTTCTATACTGCTCATCCTAGACATGCCTATGATGCAAACAGTCATGTACTAGAACACTTCTGACTCTTTGTTGCATTGTTGTTGCATTATGAGCTGCCTTCATATTGCATTAGAGCTACTGATAGCAATGAGGTTTTAAATCTAAAGATCCAAGGGAGTCTGGATGAATGAAATAAGGACAATGAAAAATTCCTCATAACAAATATCTCTGGTTCTCTCTGTTCTTCAGGAACATTCATATTTTCAACATGAAAAAAAATCTGGATTTTAAAATTATACTATATTTAGCAATTTAGGTTCACCATGTTGTCTGCTAAAGAAAGAACTCCAGAACATAGCTTTAATAGGAAGGTAGGGGAGCTGCAAAAATGCAGCAGAGCCCAAATTTTCCTATGGTACTTAGAGAACATCAGAGATAAACAGAGATGAACGTTCTCAGTGATGAGTTTATTTTATCTAGTTAATGATCTAATTAATTATTGAGAATTAAAATTAGATTTATGTGTCATTTTTATATACTTCAAACGTAAGGTAAAGGATGGTTGGCTTTGAACTTCTATGATGATTGCTGAGTCTAAGTAACAGTGTAGTAAAGAAACTCCAAAATACTCTTGTTAAAAGGTAAATTTTGTTGCAGTTAAAGTTGGATAGGTCTTCATTGCTATAACTAGTTTAGACTGAGAAATTAATGATGACAGTTTGCTGCTTTTGTATCATTTATTTTCTTAATTGTTTTCCTGCAGTGCTTCCGTAATAACAGAGACACACAGAGTCAGTCACTGACAAATCACTCTTTCAGTTAGCAGTATTTTTCAGACTGGCATCCCTACAGGTGCTACTAGAAACTCACTGTTGGTTTCATCCCTACAGTTGTCATCCTTTTTGTCCTTCTGTCAGTCTGTTCAAACATCAAAGTCAAGTAATTCTTCTGCAGCTATAGTTTTTGCCTCAGATTCATCCACAATGCTGTAAATTCTTCAATATTTTTGAAGCTAAAGTAACAAACCATGCCAGTTTTTCTCTTGGTCAGCATCTGCAGTGCATATTTAATTGATAAAGACTCCATTGCTTTTTTCTAAAGAATAGTCTTTATAGTCTTTGTAGGAAGCTTGCTACTGTATAATCATTTCAGTGTTTCCAGTCTCAGATGAATTGACCACACTGACTCTGCAAAATTTACCTCAAAGTGAATTTTTGGTGCTACAACTAATCTTTTTATCTTTTTTTTCCAGCTAATTAAATAACACCCCAATGGCTGGAGGAAATACTCACTTTGTCAGTCCACATCACAGCTCTGGCTAAAAACTTTGGTATTTCTGCACAACCAGGGCTCTGCTGAAGGAGGTTTGGTTCAGTTCAGTATAACTGGCTGTTAAAATCTCAGCTGGCTTCCAAACCAACTGGACACCTCCAAGAGACTCCATTTTTTTGCTGTGATCTCACCATCACAGCTGTATTATCTGGTTTGAGGCAAAAGGCCTCTTCTTTTTCATCTTCTACCAGCTAAATCTTTATCCTTAACCAATCTATCACACATCCGATGACCCTGTTCTTGGAAATGGCTGTTTTTCATTCAGTAACACATGGCCATGAGAAATTGTCCTCAAACAGCCTGGGAAATTTACTGGATGTTTTTTGTGTACAGAGAAAGGCAGATTACTGGTATGCTTAAAGCAATTAGGATGAAGCTCACATTGTTTTCATGTAGATTGTCCCGCTTGTGTGTTCTTTTTTGTCTTTTTTTTTTGTCCTGGGACAATTTTCTTTGAAGCTGTCCTCCCACTTGAGGTCTCAGTTTCCAAACTTAGCCAGTCTTGCAAGAAGTGGAGCTTTGCTTTAATCTGAATCTTGCATTCATTAAATTAATAAGCCCTTGCCTTAGTGGGTTGAGTCATTTGACCAGTGCACAGGGTCCTCCCCGAATGAGTGAGCTGAGGAACTCCATGTCTTTTTATAAGCCTGTTCGACCTGGTACAGCAGATAGATTTTAAACCATCAGTAATCCCTATTGATAGAGCACAGAATTAAGAGAAATTGAGCAATTGAATTGTTGAGAAATGTCTAAGACTTATCATGAATCCCATTTCTAAAGTCAGAGGTAAAGCAGGGAGGTGAGCTGCTGTCAAGATCAGTGCAATGAGTGAGCAACAAAACAGAAGTGTCCTAGGCTCCCAAAGGGATCCTTCTGCAACAGGAGGGGAACCAAAGGTGTGGGCTGAAAGACCCAGTTAAGCAGCTCTACCTTTCGAGGGGTATTTGAGATGATGAGATGCCCAAGCGGAACAGGAACAGAGAAGGTAAAACTTTTCAGCCAAAGTAATAAATAGCTGTCTACTACATCTCATTTGTGAATTGCTGCTGTGAGAGGTAAGCAGCGACATTCAGCCAGATGTGCTAGGGCTGTGAGAAGGAAACACCAGGGGTGAAAGCCAGGAATTTGCCTCAAGCCTTGAACAATCTCTGGCAGCTGTGTTCAAGGAGTCTGGATAGAAATATACCTAAAATCTTGTACTGTTCTGCATCAAAATGTAAAATTTACCTGTCTACTGGCAGTAAAACTAGAGATATTAACTACAAGCACTGACTAGTTCCAATATGATTGACCTTGTCCATGCTTTAACTTTGCTTGTAAGGATTTTGCATAATGTGTTTTCCCAGGAGAGCCTAGGCCTAAGAAGTAGAGGAAGAAAGGAAAAAATTATGGCTTTTAATCCTCTCAGGATCCCCAGCTGACAGGCTAAGGAACTATCTTCTGTAAGAGTTAGTGTTTACTACCTTACAGCTCCAGAATATGCCTTGTGACCAAAAATGTGTGAGGTGTTTATTTAAATGTTTAATACCAGTGACAGTTCTTTCCTTCCCCATTACAGAAGTTTTAGTATCCATTATTTTATTTGAACGTGCTGCAGGCAAATCATCCTTGTTTGCCTCCATAGCAACCATTTCTAGCTTTCCTTTTCTGTCCTTAGAGGAAGAAACTGTCCTTTTTGTTGGGCCTCCCAAAACCACACTGCCAACATGTAAGCAATTTCAACACTGTGTTCACCTGTTAACCAAGCACTCCTGATTCATTGCTACTGTGGCAGCTATTAGAAGCTGTTCTTGCTGCCTATGGGATATGTATGCAGAAGAGAGGAAACTTGTTTAAAATAAACCACTATGAGCGCTCACTGGACAGGATCTAATTATGTGGTGATTGTACTGAGCGATGTTGCAGGGCATCAGAGATATTATCTATCTTCCTAAAAGTATTGATATTAATTTTTACAGAATAATGTACTCAGCTACATAGCTCACACAAACCCCTTCTTATGCTGTGAAAGAGGCCCTCCAAACCTAATCCTAAGGACAGGTGAAGAGTCATTGCTCTCATTTGGGCTTAACTGTGTTTTCAACTAGACAACCTGAGAGAAGAGAGCAGCTTGCCCCTATGGAGCAGGTGGGGGTGCAGTTAGAAAACTGAGCGGTAAAAAGATTTCCTGTGGGATGGGAAGGGAGACCTGTAACTCAGGCCTGCGGAGTACTCTGGGGCTCTCTCTGAGCAGGTGCAGTTAGGGAAATTTGCAACACGCTACAGAACCAACATCCCCCTGAGACCAGGATTTCAAAGGTCAGCAGAGCTGTGACTTTATTTCCCATGCTTGCATTATAAATCTTGCCTATTGCTAAAGTTTCGGCCACCAGCAACGATCCCTAGTGTCAGTGTAAGTCATATGTCCTAGGAGCAAAATTTGCATCGGAAGAGAAAAACTGCTCCAAGGTTTCTCAAATGGAAATGATACCACTTTAATCCAACCTTTTGGTGCACACTATAGGGTTGGGGCAGGACAGTTTCCTGGGGACTGAAATTCCACCCTAGATGAAACCTCTGGTAAAAGACAGGAAGCACAGCTATTTCATGCATAATGTTTAGACACTCCGGATCTATTAAATTGTAGAAGTATTTAAACCTGTCTCATTACTATGAGTGATTTGTGACTCTTTTGAGGAATAAAAGCAGTGATTTAATTTTCATTTATTTTCATAATGATATTTATCACAGCTTCTTGATATTTGGGAAGACCTTAATGAATTCTTACCTAATTTTATGAATCATTGTGGAGCCATAATTGTATTTCAGACATGTGGAGTCTGTTAGTCATTATTCACCTGCCTAGAAATTTCAGTCAACAGCTCTAGGAGGCGGAAAAGTGAAAAAATATTTGTTGAAATATGTTCAGATAAAACATTTGCTCCTGCTTACAGAAATTAAGTGTTTGTAGAAAATGGAATGAATCTGAAAATGCTTCACAACAGGATTGAATTTACTACTATTTTTACTTGCAGTGATTCAGCCATCAGATAATAGAAGTAGACACTTTATGATAAAAAAAATCTGCTAGTTACAAATATGATTTTGAAAATTTATGCAAAGACAGTCTTGATAGAATGGCTTGGCTATTTTGCATTTAAAGTGGGGGAGGATAAGTGGAGACCAGAATCTCTGGGATATATGATTCTGTGATTGAATCATTTATGGAGAACAGGGTACTTACAATAAAGTTTTGGGGAAAAAAAGGACCTTGCAAGCTGAAGATACAGATCAAGGCCAGAAAAGATGGGTGCTTCATAGCATAGCATTACATCAAAAACCTGTAAAATTAATTATATACTCCCCAACTGCTCAACATCACTGAGTCCAATTGATAATAAATATAACAAGGACATGTGTGTTAACTAAATAAAATTTATTTTCTTCCTTTCTTTCTCATTCCCAAATGGAGGACAGTAAAAATGGAAAAAAAATCCCATCAAAAGTCAAAGAGGCAAATGCAATTTCTTGTCTGGTATTCTAAATATTTTAATTTCTTTTCTAAACTGCTTCTTTCCCAAATCTTTCAATTAAATTCAAATGAAACAAATGAAACTCATGCAGAAAAAGGTTCAAATGAAGTATGCTGATAAATATTGTGACAGTCCAGAAAATTACTGGATAGTTCAGAAAGTCATTGGTGTCTTCTGGCAAATCCTTTCAGTGCAGAGCGGGACTGATTGTAGTTATCTTTGTGTAAATTTATGTCAGATTAACTTCTGGTGAGGAAAGTCAATAGATGACTGATGGCTATATAAAATGTAAGAGCACGCAGAAGTATGAACTTCAAAATGCCTAAGTAGAGAGGGATTTGATCTGAACAGTTCAACATCAAAACTATCAGCTCTTTGCTTCTTTTTGTCTTTTTTCTTACAGAAAAATTTCAGCAAATTTTATTGAATGCCCCCCAAATTCCCTTTGCCTAGACTTTCAATGATTAAACAGGTTTTGAAGTGCCAGTCACTTATTAGGGTCATTCTGTTAGGTGAGGATGTTCTGAATAGGTAGAGCAAGAGTTAGATCTTCACTACACCCTTGTAATAGAGATCAGTTGGCCTGTGTTTTTGTGCTAATCCTCACTGCTTTAGCAAATCATTGCTTTGGCCTTTTTATGCCATATCTTGTTTGTTCAGCAAGCGTTTAGATTTTGGGTATGAGGAAGTAATCTCTTTCTTTCTAAGTTTGTTTCTAGTGTAGCTTTTTTCCTCTAAGAGCAATCACCTTAGAGAGAGGGGTAGGTTCTGTCTCAATATTTGAACATTGGTCAAGTGTTAATGGTATTTGCCACTGGACAATACTTTTAGCATTGTCAGGAGGATGTGGCTTGGGACAAGCCTCAGGATTTTCATCCTTCAGGAAGGACAGAATCCAAGTAAAGGAAAAATGGAAAACAGTGTGAAGTCTATGAGAGGAATATTCAGACACCTTGGGCCACCCTTCCCACTCCAGTGGTTTGTACTTAAGTGAAAGCCCAGCCCCAGGGGCCATGGCTCAGCTCCCAGGAGCACTTCTGGGACATGGCCTTGAATGGTCAGCAAGCCCAGGGGCTGCGGGAGCTGCCTTATGCAGGGAGACGCGAGAGAGGAGATGGTGCAGCTGCACTTCCCATTCCTCCAGCCTTCCTTTCATCACACTCTTCTTCAGCAAGGCAGAAGCTCAGGGGCTGTAGCACCGAGAGCTTGGCCTGTGCTTCTGGTACCTCACCTAAGGCTGGACTGATAGTCTCACCAGCTGTGCTGGAGCTGCACTGAAAAACAGATGGTTGATCCTGCGCACGTTAACATTTTTATGAGATTTCTGTTTGCTTGTTGTTATGAGCCTGTACTGGGGCAAGAAAGGGGTGTTATTAGTTATTTGTGTGTGACATGAGGAGATGGAGATGTCCTCTACCCTGAGCATTGATAACATTTTGGCTTTCCTCTCAGAATCCCTTCTTACTTAGGATGTGCCAGACCAGTGATCTGTGTCTCTTGATTAGTCATCCTCTGAAGCCACTTTATAAAGGGGCAATCATTCAGGTGGCTAATCAGTGCTAGCAAACTGGCTCCCCTGAGAGCTAACTGTCATGTGTTACTACTTCAGCATTAAACACTAAAAGAGTATCAACAAGGATTACACGACTGGTTGTGAAATTCATTAATGCCTTGATATGGAGCCCATAAAAGGCTCTGAATCACAACCCAGTTCACAAGCCCCCCTTTCCTCCCCCCCCACCAAATTTGTATTTATACATCTTGAGAGAAATGTTAAAAGACATTTTCCAAGGCAACACATCTAGAATATATACGTACACAGGCTTTCTGCCAGGATGTCTCTTCAGGTCTGTGTAAATGTGTTGATGATTATGTATTTATTTGGGACACATCTATACCACAAATTAGGCACAGTACAGCTCTGTTTGGATGTACCAAGTCACTTTCCAGAGCAGACTAAATGCATTAGGTCCATCATGTGCTGGAAATAATAATGTCTCTCTCTCTAAGCAGTATCTATTAGCCTGAGCACTGAGCACTGCAACAGGCTAATGTGGCTAGAGCAGTATTTAAGAGTGTGGCTCTGTATGCACTATGCAGTGCAACTTGCTCCCATTACTGCTCTAACTTCTTATAAGAATGACCCTTAGCACTAAAGCAGCATTTAGATTAAAAGGAAACTGCGCTTAATGACATACAAAATTTAACAAAGAATTATTTACCAAAGAATATTCTTTTCATTAAATCCTTTCTACCAGGCCCTAGATTATGGTAGGAACTTTATCAAGCTTTATAAGACATACTCAGTAGTCTGCTGAAGCAAATAGGAAACTTCCTCCAGACTTTGAGGTATTCTTATATTAATCAGGAAATTCTCTTTGTTATACCATCAGAAAATTATTACTTCTGTATGTAGTTTTACAGAACAATGTAGAGTGTAATTCAGTTATTACAAAATTAAAACAGGTTTCAGTTTGCAGGTCTAGAGGAGCAGTTCTCCGTTCTGGGCAGTGAAACCTGCAGGAATCCAACTTGCTAGATGCAGAAATGTAATTAAAAGATAACTTGAAATTTATGAGCATGTATGCATCCTTATATTTCCAGCTACACATGCGAAAGTTACCCTGCAACTGAATATCTTTGCATCTGAGCAAAGAAAGGAGCAAGATGGGAAAAAATGTCTGTAATTCAGAAGATGACATGACCATTTGAATTCAGTTTAAAGTCCATGCCTACAATTTTTGGAACCCTAAGACATGGACATCTGAAATGTAAATGACCCTGTCACTTGAACACAGCTCACTAGAAATGTTTTTGAGCAATTGGCTCTGTATCTGTCTCAAAGAAGAGGTAAGAACAGAGTGTTTTTTAATTTTGTTTTTGATTATGAAGTTTCTTACTCTACTCATTCACCACATAATTCAGCATAATTTTCAATCTTTGTGAAAAGACACAGATTCTACAGGATTGTTCTAATCTTCCATGATATTTGAAAGGCATCTTCTTATTTACTAACTCTGTTTTGGTGTCATGATTAGAAAGTAGTTCATAAAAATACTGATAGAATTATTCTTGTTCTTAGTACAGCACTAGTATATAAAGTTCTTACACATGATTTATATAGTAAAATGTAATAGGAGCAGTAAATTGTTATTTTGCTGTTGCAAATATGGTTGCTAATAGACCAGATTGTTCTAGCTCGATTTTTATCTTATTATCAAAAAGAAAATATAAAACAAACATGATTTTGCAACACATCAGGATTTGTTAATGGTCTGCTTTTGTTATCAATATTACTGTCTCTATAAATAACTGAATACCAATTTCATTGTTCTTGATGGAGTCTGCATAGCTGTAAACCCTGGTCAGGTACATTTAAAAAGTCTTACAAGTATAACCAGGAAAAGAACAGAGAGGCTCATGGTTATTTAAAATCCACATCTGGTAACATTTGAAGAGGCTTTTAAAAGCATGTTGTGAAAACATGTTTCTGTTGATCTTGGTTCAGTGATGGTGGGTTTGTGTTTTTTTCACAATAAGTTGCATCAAGTAAGAAAATTGACATTCCAAGCATCTCTCCAGCTGAGAATCCTTCTCCTTTGAAATATAGCTGTATAGTATCTCAGAATTATGCCATTCAGCCTATGTTATTAAGGTTCTTTTGGAAGACAGATTTTGGATTTGATCTTATTTCCACCAGCTTCATCTTTTGTCATCATGCAGGGGCGGAGGGTTTCAGGTGCACAGGGGAAAATGCACTGAGACAGTAGTTTGGGAAAATCACTTAGCACCATCACCAAGTCTTTCTTTCCTCCCACCAGGATTGGATTCTCTGTGTGATGAAACGTGGGCTCCCATTCCCAAAAGGGGAGGGGATGGCTCTGTCCAAACTGCTGGTTGAAGCAGACGGCTTTGATCCATACTAGCTCCCAAGGTGTGCCTGGGGCCCGCTGGGTGCTGGCTGTCCCAGACCAGAACCTAGGACCCTTCTAACAATCTGCCAGTAGAGATTACCAGGGCTCAGCATCTTGAAGCTCCTTGATGCTGCTTTAATTTGCAGGCACAACCTCACAAATCCCGAAAAAAACCCTCTTTCAGCAGCCAGGTTTCAAATCCCAAGTCTGTGTTTATTGTAGCTAATATATTCTTTAACAATATCATAAATCTTTGTTTTGTGGAGCAGTTGCTAGCTAACACCACATCTGAATCTGTTGCAGTGGCAGTGGTACCAAAGACTATCTCTGATCTTGGAAAGTAGTTAAATACCAGAATGGGAACTGGTAAGAGTAGTATGATGCTATTCAAACTTTGTAGCCACAATGTGCATCTCTAAAGTTGTTGGGCCTCATATCATTTCCTCTAATGAGCCTTTTCACTGTTCTTGTAAAGTTGCTTTAAGCTGGTTAAAAACGTACTTTGTGCAAATGTACAAATTTATTTTCAATTCTTAAGTTTGGGAGGAGAAGTCCCATTTCTTGAGACTGACTGGAACCGTGTAAAATGCTTTTAATGTCAGTAAGACCCAGTCTAAATTACTTTGTTTTGTCATTAACTTCCTGGGCACACACTCAGAACTTACGGTTTATTTTGAAGTCACAGAACAGCCATAGGTATAATATTATATTATCTCTTTAAACTGAGCTCTAAACAAAATATCATTTGTTATATTGCTTCAAGCAATAACTATTTCCAGGGAAATTACCTTAATGAAAACGTTTCCCTTATTCCTCTTATTATTCATATACTTTTCTTATTATTCACATCCTCCTGTGGATTTGCTGACACAAGCACAGTTGTACGTAGCTGATTTGTGGCTCTTTCTTTTGGGATTGATTTGTCAGTTTTATCCAATCCTTTAAATTGAAAGAAACAATAAAAATAAGTAGAAAATAGCTATTACATCTACAAATTCAAAGATGACAGCTCATTATGGGAATTATAGCAAAGAGCTGAAATAGAAAAGATTTTCCCATGTCCCAAAGCTGAATTAATCATGGGAGAGAACTGGATTGTGTGAGTGTAGAGATCTCTTGCCCTTTAATAGCTTTTCCTTGAATAAACCCACCGACTTTTTCACCCCACCCCACAGAGTGCAACAGACACTGTCAGCTTCATGTGATGAAGCACCATACTTACTGGTGGGCTACAACATAGCTCAGTATTGCTTCAGACACTTTGACCTGTTTAGAGGTGTGAAGGGAACTAGCCAGAAGACTGTGAGCCAGTCTGGGCATTCAGCCTCCGATGCAGGGACTGTTCCTTGGTCTTATTTTTCTTTGGTATAGACATGGCCAGTGAGGCTCCAGGGGCAGTTAATCTTGGATCATGGAAACCTCCTGGGAAGTAAGGAGAGTGCTGTCTGAGGTTAAATTGAAATGTTCTGAATAGCTGTGTTTTAAGCATGTTTTCACTATCATTTAAAAAGGTACAGCAATAATCCACTTGGCAGGTTTCTCATCTCCCGTGAAAAGTGTAGTTTGAAATGCCAGCATTAGTTGGGAAACTAGAGCTGCAGCTCCATGCAGCATTAAAATCCTGTGCGATGGGCTAACCTAGAAACCAGAACTCACCAAAATGCTCTTGGTGGTGGTGGGGAAGCTCTCTCCAGAAGCAGTTTCACTGTGTAAAAAGTCTATAGCCTCTACAGAGCTGTGCAATCATGTACAAAAATTACACTGAAGCAAACAGTTCAAATTCAAGTTACTGTAGCATATGGTAAATAAAAACAAGATAAACTTATGTAGCTAAGAATGGCCTAAGATAACACTTCTAGACAGGCTGGTGCAATAGTGTTAACAGTCTAAGAGTAGACCATTTGGCACTTCCAAAGCTTGTCAAACTGTACTGAAAATATTCAGGCACTTTAACATATGCAATAAGGATCAAAAATAAAACAAGCTGTGGTGTCTAGCAGCTGGTATGTCATAGATAAGTAAAAACAACTGAACTAAAATTGTAACTATTGACATAATGTGAGACACAATACTGCCTGGGGCCAGATGGCAAACACAAACCAGCCTAGTTCTGCTGAGGTGAGTGATTTTGTGCTGATTTATCCCAGACGATGTGCTGAACCTGACATATCACATCGATGGGCTGAACCTGACGTATCACTGACAGAACCGAGAGGCCATGGCTGCAAGTCGTGTCAAATCAGAAATACCAAGAGTCATGGCATGGCGAGGCTGGGGGTGCTCCCTGTGGCTGGGGCCAGTGTTGGGGTGGGGGGCTGCTGGCAGGGCAGGGCTGGTCCTGGCCAAAAGGGCCCATTCCCCTGCCCCGAGGGAACAGGGCCCTGGGGGAGCTGGGGCAGCCCCAGCATTGTGGGGCGCTGGGCACTGCTGCAGGGATGGGAATGGGGATGGGGATGGGGATGGAGCCAGCACCGCTGCGGCACCATGGGACAGCAACTGATGGCATGTATATTGCCCATATCACAGCAGCTCCTTGCTATGAAGCTCAGATAAGATGGAATTAGTGTTGAACACTCTTCAGGTTAACCAAAAATGTTACAGGGAGGTTGTATGTGGAATGGATGTTGCACCAGAGAACTCAGGAGTTGGGTACCGAGGAGACCTGTGAGGGTGCATGGAGGAGGGAGCCCCGAGGCACCCCCACAGACAGAGCATGCCACAACTCTGCAGTGCTGGCTGGGGCACCACAGTGGCTGTGGCCTCACAGCGGGCTCAACTGGTTTGTAAAGGTGCACACGAGTTTGTTGTAACAGTGATGGTTTTTTGCATGAGAAACAGAGTAGTTGAATTCCAGCTTTGCTGTTGAACCTGACCTGGCCGTTCTGGGCTATATCTAGGGTTGATGGCGTTTGGTCTTGATGGTTTCATAAAAGTCTGTTTTTATCAGGCTGCTGAGTGCAACCAGGACAGCTGTCTTGGGAAATGACACCTCAGCTGCCCATTGGGCTTGCACGGACAGTAGCCTCAAACTGGGTAACATTGCTACTGCTGTACAGTACATTTTGTGAAGACACCTGAGCCTTTACAATCTGGATCCCAAGTCCTGAACCTGTTTTCACTTGTATCACTCTGAACCACGGGTAACTCTACTAAGATTAATGGAGCTACAGTGTTGTAAGCTGGTATAAACTAACATCTAAACAGCCAGCAAATGCTGGGCGAAAGCAAGCAAATTAATTGCTTTCACTGAATTCAGCTTCTAACAGTACTAGACATACTGGAGTGACTCTGAGTAGCTGAATTGCAGGTGGCTGTGCCAGGACGGTCATGGCAGTGCCATTTCTTGGTAGGGATGACGTGCCTGTCACTCACTCCCATGGTGGCTTTGCCAGCACTGTGGTCCCACCTCACTCATTCTGAACTCAGTACAGGTGCGGCCCACTCTGCTGCCTGGCTGCTCTTAGGGCACATTCAGTGTTTGGATCTGTGCACACAACTCTGCAGCAATCTGCTGAGAAAAATTAAGGGACATGACCTGAAATGAAATCTCTTCTGAACAGAAAATGAGCCAAGTTAAATGATGTTCAAGGAGAAGCAACTGGGATGGCTCGCACTAGCATTGCAAAGCCGCATTTCTGCATGGCATCAGTAACTGAGGCCGTATGACCTCTCGCCTCTTGATCTTAATGCTTGCAGTTCAGAGGCCACCATGGACTGGAGACCTCTCCCCTCACAGCAAAGTCAGATCCTTCCCTGTGAGACGTGGCAGGTTCCCAAGTGCTGTTGGAGCTTTGAAAGCCATTTCAATTTATTCAGTCTGGTTCAATATATCGTATCTCTATATGTCTATATATCAGTAGATCTGGCCTCAGTGGTCCCCACTGTGCCTGTTCATTCCTGCTGCCAAAATGCATCTTGTTGCTTCTTTCTTCTCCTTGTTTCAGTACAAACCAGAATGTTGGAATAATTTGGGTTAAAATATTTGTGCAAATGTATACGTGGCGCATGTTATTTTTACCCAGGATGATCTGACTTGTGTAATTCATACTGCTAACCTCTAAACATGTGGACTGCCTTATTTGAAAGGGCAGAAAATTACTCCATAGTAGCAAAGCTAAATGGTCAGCAATGAGAACCTCTTCAGCCAGTTTTGTACCTGAGGAAAAATGGAAATATATTCATCATTCTGCATGTTTTTGCAATTGAAGATGAAAAGTCTAGTTTCTGTTTTCCCACTGGCATCACTTCAGCATCAGATTATTATCCTGGACTGCTGCTCTTGATAGGTTAGAAAGAAAATTAAGGTTTTCACAGACAGAATGTCTCCCACTTACAAAATTAAACATCTGGCTTTTCCAGTGATTTCATACAATTTATGTATCTGTAAAATATATGTATATACTCATGCATATATATATCTATAAAGATATATATTTACATACATATTTATGCACACACAGACACACACACATACTCACATACACATATAAATCTAGCAGGCAGAGATACTTATCATATATATGGAATGTCCTATTCAGCCCTACTGTCTATTAATCATTCTTGATTTTTTCCCTTTTGAATGACTTGAAAAGAACTTGTTCTTTTCTGGGGCAGTATTAGTACTATGAGTTCATTCTGTATGTTTTTTTCCTCCAGACTTCTTGGATTATCCACTTAGAAATTAAATGTCAGCACAATTTACATTTTTAAAATTCAGTCAATTTTACCACCAATTAAAGCAAATACCAAACAACTTAGACATTAGGGTGAGGCTTGGTAATGCTAAACAGAAATATCAGATCGCCCCAGTTCTCTCCCAGTTTATCTGCATTTCCACCTGCTTCCCTCTGACTCATTTCTCTCACCAGTTAAGCAGTGGCTGTATCTCTGGTGCTTACAGCCTTGGCATTCTGCAGAAGCTTTTTGTAGTCTCAGCATCCTTGCTGCAGTTATTCAGCTTTGCTTCAGTGAATTGAATTCTATACTGATTCTTTGTTCAAAAACAAAAAAAACAAAAAAAACAACCCAAACCACACCACATCAAGAATGTGTAAGGCAAGTTATTTGCTTTTTTGGCACAGACTGGTAGAAACCATCAGCCTTAATGAGACTATAACCTGAACAACTTTTTTTTTTTTTCCCTGAGTCCCTCAATACTCTGCCTTTAAATTATTAGCTGGTGAGTTTTTGAACAATCTTCTAGAATTTCAGTGCTGTGACTAGCTGACTCGTCATTTCCAAGTGCACAGGTGACTTCAGTAAGGATTGTAGCAAGCACACAGACACAGCACTCGCAGTGATCTGCATCCTGCTCACTACAGCCTGTTTGGATGTCAGGTCAAAACCAGGATTATCATTCAGCTTCTGGTCCAAAAGTGGAGGTCTTTTCCCCTAGACTATAGAGCCCTCTGCCCCAACAGCTGGAGAAACAAAGACTATGGGTTATAGCTGAACTGATTCTATCAATTTTTGATCAATATCATGTATAAAGGCTGATAAATCCAAAACTAGATGAAAATCCTGGATAAGTAAAGCTATTTCTGCTCTTTTATTCATTTTTGAAGTCTTATGACAATAATAAAGTGATGCGTTGGTAGCGTTTATGTAGCGAATGATTGCACGGACTCAAGACATGGTGCATCTTGAGACATTTATTGTTTGTTTCTGAGCATATTTAAAAAGTTAGCTGCTTCAGTGGTTTCACAGATACACTTTGCTAGGCCAATCATCATGCAGATTATGTCACAGGGAGCCAGTCATTACACCGATCACGCATGCAGCGGTCATGTCTTGTACCTTGCTACTTGTTTAGAAAAGCTGTCTTGCTTTTAACCTTGGTTCCCACTGGCTTCTGCTGGTTTACCTGTACTTTCTCAGGATGTATCATTCCCAGCTGCACCAGTGTCCTTGGGTACGTTTGTCTGAGGCTCCTGTTGCTTGCTACTTGCAACTTTCCACCAGTTTAACCCTGTCATGACCCTCCACACGTTTATACCTAATCTGGGTTGTATACAAGTATTCATTCTGAAAGCACGCTGGAATACTGAGATATTCTATAAGAGAAACTATTCTAATAGAGGAACTATGGAATACAGAGGAAGTATCCTGCATTATTTGGAATACTTTCAGCTCCGCTGGAATTTCTGAATCAAAACTAATTCAAATTAATCCACATACTATTTTTAAAACAATAAGATTATCAGTAACCTTTGTTAGCTGCAGCTAGAGGTTTACCAGATAAAGAAAAGTATATGAACACATGTATATAGGACAATTTGATAATGGTGAGTGATTTTATCTCAAATTCACAGCTAGCATGCGCTAAGCTGTTATGATTCAAAGGTAATGTATTCTGTTTATACAAGGAACGTTATTACACAGATACCATGAGCCATGTATCTAAAGGATAAATTCTAAATAAAATGCCTGTACATTTTCATCAGATCAGATTAAGCAGGGTGAATAGCTCCTATGGCAAGATAATAGTGTTTGTTTTATTACTAGTCATCTGTACCACTGATGCCAATATTCAATAGTATTTCAGATAAGTAACAGCAAATATCTGGCAGCAAGCTGGCAATTAAAGAATGTACTGGTTTTAGACATTTGCTGTGAAAGGTGGGTTTGACTCTTCTCCCTTTGAAATGTATTATATGGAACATATCTTACAATTTAAAACCATTGGTGAGATACTGATGAAGAAAACAGGTTATATATTATATAAAAAAAGCTGTTGTTTCAATTTATTTGGGGAACACTGAATGCCAATGTTAAAACTGTAATTATTTAATTCAGTGATGGGATCCAAAATCACAAATGGATAAATGTTTCATAATTTAAACAGAACAATTCATCTTCCTTTAAATTGCTTGCAAATTGATAAAAAAAACAGTGTCTGACAAAAACAAAAGAGTTATCAAAACAGGGGAGAAGGACAGGATTAAAAGAACAAGATTTCTCTTCAGGATCCTTGGAATTATCATTCTCGATCTGACAAATGGACTGCATAGGACTATATAAATGGACTGCTAGGTCTGAATGCTTTATAGTCAAGACACACTCAGTAATAATGCTGAATGCTTTGGAAGAACATAGGTGTTACTGACAGTGCCCAATCAGTCTGTAAGGGAAGGTTTTTCTTCAGGCAGTCAGTATTTGGCATATGTCCTCAAGCATGAGGAATTATGTGCACTATAAATATGTCCTATCTAATGTGATCATAGATGTTCTCATTATATGGCTCTGACTCTTCTGTGAATTACCAAATTCTTGTTCTCAGTGTTACCCTATGGCAGTGAATTTCATGTGCTGTGTGCTATGTGAGAAGTATTTCCTTTTCGCCTTTCCCTTTCATTTAATGTCCCCTTGTTCATGTATTCTGAGAAAGAGTAAATGAGAGTCCCGTGAGTCCTTTGCGTTACCTTCCCTGTATCATTTATTATAATAGGCAGAGGTGGTACAGCTTCCTATTACTAAGTTTGCTTGCTATTTCCTATTATAAGACCCTGTTTTCAGTTGCTTCTAACTTTGTCAGACATGAATGCTCCAGGCTGAAAATATTAGTTCTATGTGCCTGCCTTAAGCTGAATTTTTTTGGAAGATTTCAGGCAAAGCAGATTAGCTACTTCAGAGAAAGAAGAAAGCAAACAAACAAAAAAAACCCCCAAACTGATTTTCAGTGTTAAAAAAAAATTCTGTGATCTTATTTTGGGAGAAAGCTAAAACCTGGGTCCTCTGGCTCAGGGTCTTGGAACCTACGGGCTTTCCATCAGAGATATACCTTTTGCCACTGTGGGAAAATCTGTGCAAATTTGGCTATGACATCAGTCTGAGGAATTTCCATTATTTTCATGTTCAGTAAAGGTCTGGCAGCTTAATATGGTCCTCTCTTTTGAATATCCACCCTCAGACAACTGCTCCGTGCAACCAGTCAGGTCTCCTTCCCTACAGAACAGCTGAGTGCTATTCATCGCCTCACAGCTCCTAGTTCAGACCAGACAGAGATAGGGATGGGAAACATCAGAGTGGGGACACTAATGCTGGAAGTGGAAGAAGGGAGGAGAAAGTCGGATCAGGGAGAGAATAAACTGGCTCGGAAGACTGCGCATACGCATATATCTGACACCTCGGTTGGGCAGCCCCTGGGACTGGGTGTGCAAGGCAAGAATGTGGCAGATATTTCAGAATGTTAGGTGGTCTTGGAGACTGGGAGGGAGATTGGAGGGATCACCTGCTGGGTCAGGAGTCTGGAATTGTAATCAGAAGTGTGAAGAGCAGAAAATGAGACTGGAACACGACAGAGAGACCTGACTACAATAGGACACTATGGAGAGGACGAGATGGGCTGGAGTGACACACAGTGATCGAACTCTCCCTGAAAGCATGGGATGGGGCTGAAGACCTCAGTTTCACCCATCTTACGCTTTTAACTGAGAGCCGAGGGACCACCACTGGAGTGTCCCAGCCCTGCTGTGGTGACCCATGCAAGGCAGGAGCCAGACCAGGAACCGCAGCTGAGCAACCTGCAGGCAATTAACCCTCCGACACCCTGCTGTGATGTGCACCCTCATGCCCAGCCCCTGCACCCCAGCCCCTCGTTCCTGAGGGGATGTGGCAAGAGCCAGGCAGTGGCAGCGGCAGCCACGGGATGCCAGAGATGGGGGAACGGGTCCGTGCACGGCCTCCCACCCGCAGCACAGTAGGGGAAGGCTCTGCAAACCACCCGGCCCACCCTGTGCCTCTCCCCAGCCAGGAGGGCAAATGGATGGCCAGCCTCCTCCAGATCTGCTACATCTGATTCCCTCCTCCCTGCTTCCCTCTTCATGCCCGTTTGAAAACATGTGAAGATCCTGGTACAAGGAATACATTTGTAGTATTTTGATCTGTTATTCTGTTAACTCAAGTGCTTATCAATGTGGGGATCTAAAGATGCATCCATGCTGACAGTCTGTGTGGGGATTACTAGCAAAAAAAATTCTGGATTTTTTTTTCCTATTTCCTTTTCTAAAACCCAAGAATTACATACTGAGGCAATATGTTGGAACAATATTTCATGAGCAAATGAAGTGAAAGAATGGAAATCAAGCAATTCAGAGCTAGGAAATACTAAATTCAAGGTTGTCAGTGCAAACTGATTTTATCTTCCTCGTGTACTCTATTATGAAGTCTTTAGTTACACAATCGGTTATCATACTGGCCAAATGTCATCTCCTCACTCAAAACACTGAATTAAAGTGTTTTAGGGATTTATCTGGGATATGTAGCAAAGGAAACAGCTGTTTGCAAGATCTCTGCCCTGTTTGCTAGAAAAAGTGAAGGAGTCACAGGGGACTGCAGGAGGAAAAAGTATGGTGTTGTGGTTAAGGTAGCTCAGTGCCTCTGTAGAGGATCACCTTCAGTCCTTGCCTCTGCAACAGGGCTCCTGTGTAAGACCAGACAAGGTATCTGGTGTGACTTTCACGCACAGTCAAAAATGGTATGTTCCATATTTTCTGTGATATGTGGTTTGAGACCCTGGAATCTGATTTGTCAAAGCACTGAACACTGAAAGCTGCCATTTGAGTTAAGATGTGTTATATAAAGCTCTGAAAAAATACAGTCCAAAGTTTCTCTAATTGGGTACTCAGAATTTGTGATTTTTTTTTAATTTATTTTTTTACTGTAATAGCTGTGTCTCAGCTTCCTCCCTGCATAATGGAGCCCTACTCATTTGCTGGGAGTGTAACAAAAATATAAATCATTAGCAGATCAGGCAACAATTGGCATCATGGGAAGAAATGAATAATTCTGCCCTGGGTGTGTGGTTTGAGCAGCTTGCAGGAGGTGAAACATGAAGCCAAAACAGTGAGGATGGAGGACAAAACACAGCAATGAAGAGCTGCTAAAAAAGGTAAGGCGTGCAGCAAAAAACAGTATCATGTAATTACCAATGGTGGGTATGTCTACACTGTGATTATTACTGTAAACACAGTCAGACAAATGTATCCCTAAGCTCATTTTATAATAGTTACCTCAGCTACCCGAAGCAGTCTAGTCACAGATCCATAAAACTCAAGGAGGGCTGCAAAGCCTCACCGAGTAGCTGAGGAAATACCAGAGAGATCCTCTGAGCTCCTCGCTGCAGCAACTGACCTGCTGCAAGAACTCATGCTAAATGATGTATAACAGTGTCTGCACTGTAGGCAGTGTAGGCAAACCTGGGGGTCAGACTGAAAACACTCAAGGAACTGCATTCAGCTTGCTTTTCCTAACTTTGAGGTGTTTGACACTGAATCCCCAAGGTTATTCTTTTTACTTAAGTTCACTGTGCGCAGCCTTGTATAAGCATGGTGTGCCTTCATTGCCTCTCTAAAATGAACAGGCTCAGTCTCCTCGATGTGTCCTCACTTGGAAATCTCACGATGATAATTTTCACAATCCATTCTTGAATGCCCTCAATTTCTGATCTATCTTTTGAAACAGAATCACCAAAGTTAATATTCCAGAAAGAGCAGCAGTACTGATTTATAGTCCATACTTAGCACATTGCTGCATAGGTGTTCACTAAGCTGCTTTATTCTGTTCCCTCTTCTCCTCTTCTTACAAATCCATCTACACTGAAGCATTCAAAAACTATGACAAGATTGAAATAAATTTTCCCATCCACTTTTTCTTCCATCAAAAGACCAAGACAAAGAGCTGAATACTTTTTGGCCTGCAAAAGTTCCAGGGAGGGGTTGTTAATTTAAGCATACTATTCCAGTTCTTCTCCAGGTTAGACACTTGCACTAAAAACCTGGAGTCAAAATAAATGACCACGAATTTTGAGGCCTTGAAATTGTGATGTTTTTGTCAGGAGAAAAGGATAGCTCTCAGAAGAAGCAAACCAGAAAACTATCATCTAAACACATTTCAGAATAGTTTCTCAGTTTTATAAACAGTTCATTTGCTTGTGTAGTATCAAAGTGCATTGCAAGTTCATTCAGCTGGAGAGACAATAAAATCTCCTCAATCATACAATAAACTGCATTTGATCACTTTTCAGAATACATACATAGATGTGAGGGAGAGAAAATAGGGATTGCACCAGCACTGCATCTGTACCAAAGAGCCCCCACCTCCATGAAAGTTGATAAAATCAGTCAAATTAGTCTGTTCCTAAAAGAATAATTTCTTCATGAGGTTGACACAGTACTAGCCGGTCTCTTTCAGCACAACATGGAAAAGAGGGTACATTTTGGCAGTGATGTCTGTGGTGGTTCCTGACTTCTGCAGCCACAGCAGCCCACTTACCTCTGAGACGTGCTCAGGGTCCCAGGGGTCTGAGGTCTGAACAACTTCGGCTGTCCCTATGACAAGATGACTTGTGAACATTGTACATGATATGGCATACAGGTGCTGGGAATTCAAACCATACCCTTCTGCCAAGCTGCCATCAAAATGTCTTCCTCACCTAAAATGTAGGCAGGGACTGCCTTTCTCCATCTTCTGCAAGAGACAGTAATGAATAGCTGTGGGTGCAGAGTGTGGTTCAAAATTGCCTCAGAAAGAAAGAGATGGATGGGATTCTCCAGCTGATGGGATGAAAAGATTTACTGCCTTTAGGCAGTAGAGAGAAAGGCAACAGGACAAAATTTGTCTGGCCTATTTTAGATGTCTGTATTAGCATGAGATGTCTCATGCCCTAGAAATGCCTGCTTCTCTCCACTGATTGCAAAGGAAGTCTAGGCACTGGACTCCAACTTAGGAATCTAAAGAAACTGCAAACATCTGAAGTTAAGTGAGTTTAGCTCTGGAGCAGCAGCCTAATTTTATTGTGTGATGTAGACATGCCATAAGACTACTGGAAACCCTGCAAGCTGATGAAAATGTTTTTCTAAACAGATCCTGGCCTTGTGTTTCACTCTACACCAGGTCTACCTAAGTTACAATGAAAAAAAGAGACAGTTATTTTTATATCATCTCAGAAATAAACTCCTCCTAGAAAATATTTAAAAATCTTACCTGTGCTTGCATTTGCAATTGCTGCATCTAAAAATAGTGTGTCACAGTTTATAACTGATCATACAAAAAGGCTGTATTATTCAGCATGTCACCATTATGATTTTCAGGCACAAACAACATTGTTTCTTAGCTTGATCAAGAACCTGTATTTGGAGTGGCTGAAAGATGAAGTTATTCTGCATTCTGTAATGCAGACTGAATAGTAATTATAACCGGGAGTAAATCAGGAAGTGAATGTATAATGTTTGCCCTCTTTTGTTCATCATTAAAAATGACGCCTTTCTTGAAAGATATTTAACAAGCTATTCAATGTGGTGGTGTGAAAGATACAAGTCCAAATGAACCTATTTTAACAATCATTTGAAAAACAGATATTCTCTGCACAATCTAAGACCTCAGCTAGAGCACAACAGAAACATTAATTTGAATGTAAAACATTCACACTGTCAATTCAGAAGTGCTAAATGACAATAAACAGAGTTGTTGTAAAGAGTCACATAGACATATAAAAGTTGTGAAGTGCCATTATAGCTTAATTAATGTTCTCCTAAAGTAGATGGACAATTCATGGCTTTAAAATTAAGCACATATTTAAGAGTTACAGTTCTGAGGAACAGAGACTCACTAGTATTCTGTGAAATGCTTCCAGCCCATAGAGAAGATAGGTGCTCAACTGGACATTGTAAGGGTTAACAGATGTTATGAAGAAGCAGGTAAGATGTTTAAACTGTGAGACATTTACAGAAATAGGTCTCTGAGTCCTGAGTATCTGGAGTACAGATCATATGGAACTGAAAGTAGGGTAACGCTTATGAAAGCTGCAAAATACCTGTGAAATCTCTACATTCATAGCAAAGAAACAGAAGATCCTTGGATATAGCAACGCCAACAGATAGAAATATGGACAGAAAAGACATGGGAAGTACTAAAATTTGAAAAGCAGTTAAGTCAAGAAACTGATAGAGCTAGTGAAAGTCTATACCTCTCCAGCTATTAAAACAAGTAAGATTAGAGACAAACAACAGAATATGCTGTAAACTAATGCAAGCAGCCTGAGTAACAAAGGGGATGAACTGTATTTATTGATGCAAATGACAAAACAAGGTTTTACAGGACAAAAAGGATGAAAAGGAGCATGGTAGAATGAGACAGAATGCATGACTGGAATATGAGTTTTGGGCTGTCCAAGAAATATGAATACATGCTGTGACCATGCTATGGGCAGATAACTCCATTGTATAGCCCTTATCATGCAGCCTGGGGGAACTCCTGGAACAAAATGCAGCTCTCCTGAAACCACATGTCCTGATTTCCTTCTGAAAGGAGGATGATGCATACCTAGGCTCCTCCCACCATGCAATCAAGATGTGATCAGGGTATTTGCTCAGGAAGCATCATCAATATAATGAGCTGTAAAAACAATAAGTAATGGTTAATTTTATGGTCATTGTTTTTAATTATCGGTGTCAGAATGAGTAAGGCACATACTCACATGCAATACTTGTCAGTGCTGGGTCCTATACAAATGCAGACATAAAAACTCATCCTTACCCCAAGAACTTTGAAAGGAGGATCCTGGAAAATAATGTATGTATATGAGATATTACAGGCTGATAATAAAATTTGCTATATTATTTAAAAGACAATCATGTCACAGGAAAAGAAGGAATGTAATAAGCAAACTGAGAGTCATTATACCTAGAGAGAGACAGAAAAGGAGACTAAAACGGAATCTAAAAATGCGAAAGTGAGAAAATAAACTTCCTATATTTCTGAAGACAACCCAAAGGGAAAATCACATCCTCACTTCCTGAGTTCTCCTCAGAAAGCACAAGCAAACCAGTTCTTTCAAGTCCTTTAGGTACACACATGTATTAGCTGAGCTATGATGTTCTTCAGGACAGTGATGGTAAGTGTTGGATGAATCTAATCTTTCCTTTTCTGTATAGTACTTTTAATGTCTACATGAAACCAAAGTGAGACATTAAAAGATCTGTCCATTCTATTCAGCACTGCAGTGATCATATGAATAAATACATGCTCCCACCACTGAAAAAAACAAGTGCATTTAGATATGTTAACCTGCACTTACTCTTAAATACTCTCTCATTTCCTATGTTGACCATTTTTTAAACCTTGCAGAGAAGCAAGGCAGGTGCGAAGAGAAAGTTTTAGACTTTAGCCTGACTATAAACAAAGCTTAGAATACAGTTTATTTAGATGTAGGGAGTGAAGCTGGGGAATAAAGCCAAACTATTACAGGTTAGGAATTTAGAAATATTTTATATATGTATATGTATATACACACCCACACCCATGGAATCATATATCATTTCAATATTGGTAAGGCTCAAATAAAAATTTGGGGTCTAAGATTGACAGTCTGTGAAAAGCAAATGTATCTTGGGAATTTTTTTCCGTATGATTTGGAGAACTGACATTACATGTTTGAAATGGTGATTAAAATACAGAGTTGAAAGAAAAAAATCGTGGCAACTAATGTGTATAGTTTAACAGGAATATAATGCATCGATAATCAAAGGGTGCCTGATGTATCGTGAGAGATGTAGCTTTATAAATCTCAGAATCTGTATGCTGTTCTGCTTCTAATCCTTCCTGTATTCTCTCTTGCAAGCCTTTGAGTAAACTGATTACAACTATCATTTAGTCAGGGGAAGTGAGATTTCTTCTAATCTAGTAACTTTAGTTAGTGACTAATTCATTGAACATAACAGGTAACAAATTCACAACTGCATATGTAACACATAAACATTAGGTGTTGACAAATTTCCAATTGTTACCTTAATATTTAGCATTTTAGAGGGGATGATATGAGAGCACGGAAAAGGCTGAGATGCCCTGAATTCTTTCCGTACAAGAGACTAGCCTCCTGCCTGGGGAGTTAAATCACAATTAGGCTGCCACTTGGAACTTGTAAGAAACCTTTAATTGCAGTTTGATCAGCCTCAACAGGGGAGATTAATGCAGCCCTTTGCATTTTAACAGTGACAAGATTTCCTTGGGCCAGCAAATCATGTCATTCTGTTTTGGAATATGTTCCTTTATATTAGAAAGACACTGCAAGAACAGTCCCTCAAATCTAATGGAAAGCTATGGCAGATTTATATTAAGGTTCCTAAAATGATGTTCTTTGCCAGGTGAGGAAGGCCATTGTCGAGGAATAAATCACAACAGCGTTTTATGTTATCTCATAATGATAACCTTAATTCAACTTTGAACCAGTCAGCCTCAGATTAGTAGGACAAAGTATGCAAAATCTTTTTGAGTTGGCCACTTAAGTTATGACAGAGGGTTAAATAAATGTACTCTAATTTCCAATTGCAGCTGGAAGGATGCTTCATAGGGAGAATGAAGCACTGATGTGAGAACTGATACTAATATTCATGGGCATATGCCTTTGCTTTTCTCATCCCTGAAGGTGGACCCAGGTGAGACTTGCCAAGTCCTCCAGATCTAACTTAATGACAGAGCTTTCATATCACAGGACTTTTATGAATAATTGAAAATCTGGTTTTGAATAAACAACTTAAAAATAATGATCAATATTAATGGTAATATTTCTTTCCACTCATTCAGTTATGTTTGATTTCAGATTAAGAGCACTGCTAACCTCAAATACTTTTAAGGGGTAAGTTCATTTCCTCCAAATTGGGAGACTTTTTAAAATAAACAAAGTTCATTTTCTTTCTTTTCTGCTCTCTAGTATCCTTGAGACACATTCAACCTTTCAGACCTTCTTCAACAGCTATGAAGCTTGAAACTTCTTTGGTAGGGGGAGGCAGGGAGAATGAAAGCTGAGATTCTCACCTCATAACTGGTAGCTCAGAGCAGAGGATCTAAGACCCTGTATTGCACAACTTTCGGTAAAATCATGAGCTGAAAGTATTCTATGCCCAGATCTTGCACTTCTTGTTCTTTACAAATTTAGGTCCACGTAAGCCTCTGGAGCTCTGAGGCTATGTTTATTCTAGGAAATTAAATATTGCCGGAGAAGCTCCCCAGGCACAGAAACCAGATCTGTTATAAATTACTAGAGTGGTTTCTGTTGTGTTTTTGCCCTGAGCCACCTAGCACTCTCCTGGATGCTTCCCAAGCACCATCTGGGAGTTAGGACAAGCCATTTCTAAAAGGCAGTTGTGATGTGGCCACTCTGTCTGAGAGGGGAAAAAGAGTTTCACAGTTTTGTGCCTGTTTGTATCAATGCCAGAAAAATGTCCCAGGAAGATTTAACTGAGTACAGAGAAGGCCTTGGGTTCAGGTGGCAGAAGGGTAGTTCCTGTTCTTCTGACCTCGAAGTAATTTAGTTGTCCTGTTTCACAGCCTACAAACAGTGGTGGTGGGGATTGGTGTTTTTGTGCTCTTAATGAAAGACTGTTTTGGGAATGGCCTCCCATGTGGAGTTTAAAATGGCAGATTTTACTTCCTTTGCAATGAGGCTATGTCCACATTAGCAAACAGTGCAGAGCAGTCGGGTGTGGGGAGTGCAAATGGCTAGTGTGGAGGACCCAGCATTTCCACTATACGCTTTTCAGTGGTTTTACTTCAGTCTAGCTCTCGTCTGGTCCCCAAACACCCACTGGTTTTTGAAGCACATTAGACACACTTCTGTCATGGGCAAAAGAGTCTTGACTTGGGGATTTTCACTTAATTCATTGCCAATCAACATAAACTTTAATTACGGATATAGGTATTGAGAGACAAAGAAGACAGACAATTAAACAGTTAGGAAAACATCTTTCCTCCCCTTTCCCCAGGCTCAACTTCAGCCCAGAACCTTTCCTCCCCCCTTCCTCATCTCCGCTCCCCTTGTTTTCACTGTGGGTTGCACTCGGGCCCTCCTGATCCCTTTGGTGAGGCAACAGGTGGTGCAGGATATTGGAGTTGGTGCCTGGTGGCTTCTTTCTGCTGCCCCCTGCTTTTTACTTGTTTCCTCTCCTCCAGTGCAGGTCCTCCATGGGCCGCGTCCTTTTGGGGTGTCTTTGCCCCAGCATTGGTTCCCCATGGGCTGCATCCCTTCAGGAGTATCCCTGTCCTGGCGTGAGTTCCCTGTGGGCTGCATCCCTTTGAGTTTTCCCTGCCCCAGTGTGGGTCACCTATGGGCTGTGTCCCTTTGGGGTTTCCCTGCCCGAGTGTGGGTCACCTGCAGCTGCAGTCTCTTCAGAGGTGTCCCTGCCCCAGCGTGGATCGCCCATGGCCACAGTCCCTTCCAAGGTGTACCCTGTCCTGCATGGAGATCCTCCTTCCCAGAGCACACCTCCAGCTGTGTCCCCAGCAGTGCTCCACTCCATGTGCCTCCTCCGTTTTGTTTCTTCAGAAGCGTCTCTTCACGTTTCTCCTTACATGTTCATTTTTTGTGCGTCCTCTTGTGTCTGCTCTCACATGCGTCCTCACATGTCCCCTCCTGTGTCTCCTCTCGCATGCAGCCTCCTGTTTCTCCTCCTGTGTCTCCTGTCCCACGTGGCTACCACCTTTTCTCAAATAGGTTTGAGCAGTGGCACCACGTGCTCCTCTGACTGGTTGAAGCTTTGGTGCACAGTGGGTTATTTCCATCTGTTTCAGAGCTGGCTGAGACAGGCACAGGGAGGCTTATGGCATCCTCCATGCAGTGCACCCCCACAGACCCCTGCCACCCAAATCCTGCCATGTGTGCCCAATACAGCTGCCTGGACCACAACTTCCATTTATTTTCAGCTGAAAGGAAGCCAGTTCATGCGCTTCAAAATGCACCCCACAAACCAAAGGAGAAGTAGATATGGTCAGGAGATTTGTTTCAAAAAGTGCCCTCCTGATGTGTACTAAAACACCAATGCAGATATACCATGAGGCAGATTTTAAAACAGTTAAAACATCCCTTTTCTTATCACATACCAGTAATCTCCTCACGCTTCTCCTTCCAACCCTCCTCAAGGACTCCCTGTCCCTGCTGCTCTTCACTACTGTGAAGCAGAACTAAAGTGTCCTGACAGCCTGTTAAATAACATTATCTCCTGAACCATGCAATCACCCCTATGGGAAAATAAGTGTATATTGTTGTAGTCAAATGTTGTGATGAAAAGGTATGTAGGTTTTTTTTAGCATTTGGAACAGATAATAACTGATCTGAGTCTTCCTGAGCAGAAGATGATTGTCTGCGGACATCCTGGGGATATTCCTTCTGGGGATAGTATTTTGGCACATTTGTTTGCACTATTTCCAGTGGGACTGGACATGCACTTGCCATGGGCTGCTCTCATGGTTTACTCCAGACTTTGCCGCTGCCTAGGCACTGGCTGTGGGCCACTGAAAGTGGCATCATACGTTCACCATCAATGTGTGAGTACAAGAAATGACAAGAAATACAGTATGAGGCAAACTACACACCTGATATCCTCACACCATAGCCCACATGCATTTCTTTAGCCCAGACTCTGCTGCAGTTTCCTGGGGTGAGTCATCAAGAAATATGGCATTTCTGTAGCATCCTGAAGGCTATACAGAAGCTTTCTACTTACTGTAAAACCATATCCACTTCTATCATGCCCTTATTATTTTTTCCTCTTCTATGAGAATAAATTTTAACTAAAACAGAGGCTTAACTGACCATCACTTATGTTATTATTATTGCAGTTCATCTAGGATTTCTTCAGATATTTTGTTAATCTTCCAGTTACCTTACCACAAAATGTGCTTAATAATTGATGGGTTCACATGCATGTCCAGATGTAGACATTGCTTATCACTGTTTGTGATAGCTAGTTACCCGTCCCTGCCTTATGGCTTTTTGGATTATCCTCTAACTTTATCCTCAGTTTCCCAGAGATTAAAAATATTTAACTGCAGAACAAGCTAGCTCATGACTTCAGATGCCGTTAGTAATATCTAGTTCTCTTTATGAACCCTCATATTTTTGTGTGAGACAAGGTAGAAAGGGAGAAAATAATAGCCAAACAGAAATCCAGGAGAATGGGAGTGAGTGCAAAGAACAAGACAATAGGTGTGGAAGAATGGTTAAGTGAAAAGGGGCATGATCTCTTAGAAGTGAGCAATCCTGTCTTCACGATGGAGGGAGGATCCCACAGCTATGCGAGCTGTCCTTGAACAGCGCAAAAGAAAGAAGCTACAAGGAGGTAAACAAGTCGACAGACCTCTCCGCGTGGACAGCAATCCTGCACCAATCGTATATCCGCTTTAGGCGCATGAACAAAGGCTGTAAACCAATCATATAGCTATCGCTAGCACATGCTTATTGCCTGTCTATATATACTCTGTAAGAACTTGAATAAAGGGAGAACGATCATACTCACATTAGACTCCGTCGTTACTCCGGGTCTGCCTCCCACTCTGACAAATAGGAACAGATCTTTTTCAAAGAGAAGGAAAAGAGGATATTGGTAAGACAAGAAAAGCAAGGCATAAAGATCATTAAGGGAAAAACAAAGATGAGGAGAATATGAATCAGGAATAGGCAGAAGGATCAGGATTATAGAAGAGAAACAAGAGTAGAAAAGGTATCAACAGTTTTAGGAAGTTAATTTTTAATATGAGGTTCTGCTGCCTATGAGAAGACAATATGTTTCAGTGACATACTCTAAGCAGCTTTAAGAACTGCATGCACAGCTGCCACCTTCTAAATACTTTCTAGCACTCCCTTCATGTATGGGTGTTCCCCTTGACCACAAGACCACAAGAATCTGAGCATTGTACCATGGAGTAACCACGGCCCTTATTATAATAATATATTATAATTATAATTATGTATGTTTTAATTATGATTATAATTCTCATTAAATTCTTCTTTTATATTTATTAAAATAAAAGCTGGGTGCTTGTGTCCATTAGTATCTTTGCTTAATTTCCAGATTGCATTTATTCAGTTATGGATTTTTTCTTCCTAGAAAGAGTTTACACAGTTTATTTAAATGAGTGTTTATTTTCAGTGTTTACTGAGTGACAAATAACATAGAAGATCTTTTCAGACAGATTAATGAAAAGAAGCTTCTTTGGGAAAGAGAGTGATAAATGACACTGTGCCTAAGTGAAAGATGAGCTGACAAAGCTCAGAATGATAGTGGTTCTTTTTAATGTCTTTGCACATCCTTCTTTGAACACAGCTCTGGATCAGACTATTTTTCTTTTCAAGTTGAAATCAGAGATCTATTGAGATGATACATATTCTGCCTACATGAAAAAGCATTTGTGATTACGGTGCATTCAGCAGGGATCTCTTTCTGCAGTACTAAGGCTATTCTCTCTTCCAGAAAGACTTATTTGAAAGTTAAATAGTAATAAAGTGAAATCATGATGCAAGCTGGGACTGTAATAGAGTTCTTGCTTGTGCCTTTTAAAAATATATATATTCAAACTTGTGGAAACAATATCATTTAAAGTAATCTTTCTATGATGACAAGAAGGGAATGACTTATGAAAAAGATTGATTCAGTAGTTTCAAACAATCAAGACACAACTGGGTTGGTTTCTAAGCTCAAGAGGGGTATTTGCTAAGTGGAAGACATACTTGATGCAGTGCCTGGAAAATAGGAGAGTGTAAGGGGACATTTCCTCCATTTGAATTTCATGTTCAGTCTCCTGCCTTGGTTAGCACGATGGGTACTAATCTCACCAACAAGGGCAGGTCAGGGCACAACTAGTCTTGTATCAGGTGTTAGGGGTGGCTACAGAAACCAGAGGTCACCTTCTGTCCTGGAAGGCAGGGCACAAAGCAGGGTGGGACACACTGAACAATTTTGATCCCACCAGCTCAAAAAGTCTGGATCCCATGGATTGGGAGACCCCTTGGGTGAAGCTGGCTTCTTGGCTCATTGGAGTCTCAGCTATGCTGGGCAGGTGGGGGGAGCTGGCAGGGACCTTGGGTGTTTAACTCAGCTGTCCTGTCCGTGACTGGTAAAGAGACAGAGGCAAGCTTGCTGCTTTGTTGTCTTTCCTCCCCTCCCCTATTCCTCTCTTGGAGGACTCTGATCACTGACAGAAAAGGTCTAGACAAACTAAACATGATAAATTATTCATGTCATGCACATTTTAAAATTCATGGCTACATGAGCTGGTCAGTGGCTACAGTGGTCATTGCTGCTGCTGTACCCTTTGCTTGCATACTTTTTCTGTGCAAGGGCTTGCCAGGTCTGCTCAGAGAGTCGTTTACCTATCTTCATCTGGGTGCTCCCATGCTGCCTGTTTGAAGCAAAGAGTTCCTGAGAGCTGGCTGGGAAGCTGTGCTCTGTCACGCATGTCTTTAGGTTGCTCCCTGATGTGCTTCCAAGACACTCACATCTGTGGTATGGATGGGAGATGTGTGGCCATGGTTTATCATAGAAATCATGAGCTTGACCTGAGCAGAGGGCTGGCATGAGGCTGGGAGGGCCTTGCTTTGCACCATTACCATCTGGCTTGATTTTACTTTAGGAGAACTTCCCCTTTTCGGAGCCCCAGTTTAAAAGCCAGGCTCTGCTTATTAGGTCTCAATCATCACATTCAGACTTCCTACCTCAAGGAATTAAGGCAAACACTGAGAAATAGGCCACTCAGACCTTTATGCCTGATGTGTTCCAGGCAGAGCTGTTAAAACTACCACACAAAATACATCAGTGCATCTGGAAAGGAAAAATACTCTTTATCTCTTCTTTTAGTCACATCTACAAGGTGAAATAAATATCTAGGGTATGTTGTTGAGGCAGCTAGTTGGTGGCTGCAAGGCACATATACTTGATCCTGAAGATCCTTCTTTTGGTATGGGTATACTTTGAGAAGACAGAGATGAAAATGAAGGGTATGCAAAAACAAAGCTCTTGAAGATACCAATAAATCCCAGTAAAGACTCATTAAGCCACTGTCCCTCTTTGGACCACTGGAGCTCAAATTTTCATGCCTGAGCTCCTGGAAAGTGCCCTGATACATGATAGTGGAAATTTTACCTTTAGTTTTATGATCAGTAGGTGTGACGTTGAGAATAAAGAGTCTGTGCACCTCAATAAAGCACTAAAAGTGAATGAAAGGTATTCCTAATCCTGAAAGGCAGGGGTAAGAATTTCACTTGTATAGACTGTGGAACTGAGGAAACGATCACCCACCACTCTTTTCGTAGTCAGAGAAGTACCTTGGGGATCTCCTCTTATGTCTTTTCTCCTCTCTCCTTCCAAACACTTATTTATCCATTGGCAATGGAGATAAGCTATTTAGGAAAACTGGAAGACAAGGTGAATAAAACCAGCAATGGTACCATGTGAAATCTTGCTGAAGAATTCTGAAGAGTGGCTTTTCTTGACATGGTATAGCGAAAGCAAGAACCATTGCACAGGGTGGAAAGAAAGGATCTGAACTCAGTCCCAATCTTAATGCTACAGTCTAGATGGGTCACAAGCTACTACTGGCAGCAAAGTCTGTGATGGATTCTCTGAAGGTTTGTCCCAGTGAGCTAGAGAAACTTGTCTCCTAACCCACAACTTGTACAAGCCAGAATTTGGGCTGTTGGAAGCTTCTCTGAGTATATCTCAGGCTCTCTGGGAAAATATTTAACCCTATACTTCCCCATGCTCAATAATGGGAAGAGGTGATTTGTTCTGTAATGTGGTCATGATGTTCCACTCACTAACAACAGTCCATCTATTCTAATTCATGAAGATGGATGCAGGAATACTGGGCTGATATCTTAATTATCTTTATTCAAAAAAACTACTGGTAGGCAGCAAGGAAGAAAAGGCAGAAACCAGGAATCCTTATGGAGGAGTCAGGGAGGGAGGAGAATACACTGAGAATACATCGGGGTCCTCTTGAAACACCTGGCATGGAGGAGCTCTATTAGAGTGGTACTGCTATAGTGAGAGACCATGGGGATGCTCTAGGAATAGAAAAACAAAAAGGCAAGGTTAAAGAATTGCTAGTTTGTGAATATTTTGTAGCTGCAGTCCCAGTCTGGACTTTCATTTGAGAGTGTCACTAGTAGCTGCAGCACTTGGGAAACCTGCTGTGTGGGAAAGGTTCTAATTAACACCGAATCACCTGTCCTCTGCCCACTGTCATCCCTTGCCGGTATGGGGAGCGGGGAACAATAAACAGCCAGCTCAGCGTAGGTGGCTCTCTTTTCTTAGTCAACTGAAGGCTATTGAAGGGAAGAAAGAGAAAAAGAGTGCCCCAGCTGAGAATTAAGCCAAAACATCAATTGAATACGGGGCTGTAAAATGCCAGTAGCTTCTGTAGCTTCTGAGCAAATACCAGTTTGTTCCAATACTGAAGAAGGAAGAACAAACTCTCATTGTTCAGTCTCAGCTGAGTCATTTCTTTCATTGTTGGTGTTACATGAATCATTCCTCTCATTTTCTACTTTGTCATAAGTTTGGGTTGTGTTTTGGACCCTTTTTTTTAACAGGGTAGAGGAATGCTTGTGCATATGAGCTGGTCTGTTCAAAGAAATGATATTCCTCATCTCAATCCTCCCATGGGAACCACATCAGAGATGTGTCTGGGGAAACGTGGACGCTTGGACTAATGAGGATACAAGCAAACAGCATCTGGTTAGAAGCACTGTCTGGGTATGGTGAAGGCACCTGCAGGGAGAGAAAGGCCATGTCTACATTTGCATTCTGATCTAGAGTAATAGCAATTTTGAAGCAAATGTCCTGATCACAGCAAATTACTCTGTGTGTTGGTTTGGTTCTGGAAGTGGTTTCAGAGCAAACAAACTAGATTGATAACTCTGGTCCAGGCAGACATTAAATGAGCCCCAGTCGTTATTGGCAACATAAGGGTCTGAATCGATAATTGGTCCCATGGTCAGCTTTGAACCATATGTGAGGGATGTTAGGATTGGGGCCTTTGGGAATAGATCAAAGTAGACCCAACAGACTGATGATCAAGTAGATGTCAGGGCCTCAGCAACAATGTTTGAATTCATGGATTCACTCCTACTGCCCTGAATTACTTGTTAATGTGAACATAGAAAAAAATTTCAAATTTTACCTTCAATAAGAACAATATTGTTGAATTGTGGGAAATAGGTATTGCTATCACAAATTAGGACTAGATGACCCTCAATAGCATTATCAGGTTTGTTTGATACTGCTTAAGATCATAATTTGCTTCCATCCAAATGCGCTCCACATTCCTATTCTCTTCCTGCTTTAAGCGAGGATCTTATCAGAATATTTCACTGTAAGTTTCAGATACAGAAACAGTGGTTTCTTCAGTGCAGTGACAGAGCCAAGGTGATCCTCACTGATGCTTGTTTCATAGTTTTAATGTAACTGATCCTGACAAACAGAGAACACGATGTGAAAAAGGAAAACTAGAAAGTGCACTTCTGGCCATCTTTCCTGATACTACTGCCACTGTGATTGTGAGTCAGGAGATCAAAAAGGCTATCTCAAACTTAATTTCAACTCCTGGGTGTGTGAAAGTGATGGGGAGTTCAGTGGCTGAAATTCAGCTGTTCTTCTGATTAGTAGTAGGAAAAATTGTCCTGGAGATAGGAGAAAGATACAGCCACAGAGGCATCACATCACCATTTCTGTAAATCCTGCTATCTTATAAGGCAGTAATGAAATGTGCATCTTTTTCATAAATCTGTGAATTATGCACCTGATTGCATTGAGAGAATCACAGAACCACCATCTGTTCCTTAGGTGTCTTTATTCACTAAATGACCCCGAACATGCAATGTTTCTAGTTTTATTTCTCTGGTATTATTTTGGGAGGCTGAAAAATGTAAGGAAGGGAAAAATCAGTGACCGCAAGCAGGAAATGCCATATATCTAACCTGAATGCTGTGAGACCAACTGTCTCCTGATGGGGGACGCGACCCCTGCAGCAGGGCAATCAGACTGATGAAGGGTTTCTGATACATCTAGAGAAAAGAGGCCTGGTTTGTCTGTCACTGCCTCAAATCAGGAGTATTTCTAATGGGAGCCATCAGGTAATAGCAGCTATTTCAGTAGAGATATCTGTCACTTCCACTGCTTTGAAGAGAAGAATCAGACTAATTAAAAGAGTTTGGGTTGTGATCAAGACAAAGGAAATACAATCTACTGATTAAATTGACTCAAAGCACAGCTGCTCGATGTGCTAAAATAACAGTATGAACCTTGGGGCTGTTTTTAAAAACTCCTATATTTTCTTAACTGCGCAAGGCTCAAAAACATACTTCAGCTTACTTGAAAGAAACTGGCTCACTCCAAGTGATCTTGTGAGTGCTGAGTACCCACAGAAACCAGAGTCCTGAAGGATCCAAAACTGAGGTACGTTCAAAAGATTTGCTTTGGTTATCTGTCTTATGGTAGATTACAGAAGGGAAGAATAACTCTTCAATATTGAAGTTACACTTTCTGCATTCTGATCATGTCAAAATCTCACTAACAGAAAATTTTCATTTGAACCAAAGACTACCTCTACAAACCTACAGACCAATTTTAACTGCGGCAGCAAATATGCTGCCAGGTTTCCTCAGACTCCAACACTAGGAATTTAACAAGAGCTGAATCAGATGTCAGTGTAGCAGCACAACCAGTTTCTAATACTTTCTGAATTTTTTGCAAATTAATCCTTTTACCATAATTAAGCTGAATGTTTACTGCTAAATTATTTTCCTAAAAAAAGTCACATTTTTGCATTAAATACCACACTGCAGACAGAAAATTATGTAAAATAGTACCTCATAGATATTTTTCTTATGTTATGAAACACAGAGATTTAAATGAACTGATGTTGCAAGTAATTAGCCTACCAGAAGTTTTGTTCTCTATCTTGAGAGCACTGTCTGAACTTTTACTGTTGTGATATGACAGGAAGATGGTATTTTCAGTTTAGCAGTTAAGTGGTATCAATTAACATATCTTCAAAAATCAATCCATACAACCCATTTTACCACTCACCTCTGATAGAGGGTCCACCAAAGTTTAGAGAAGGACAACAAAGATGATCAAAGTTATATACCAGCTTTTATGCAAGGAGCAACCAAACAAGTTAGGAGTCTTCCATAACAAAAAGAGGTGACTGAAGCAGATACAACAGCTGTCTGTAAAATCATGAGTAACACTGAGACTGTGAATAAGCAGTGACTGTACACTGTTCCCTAGTGTAAAAAGAGGCATCAAATGAAATCAGCAGGATGCTGGTTCAGAATAAGCAAAAGGAGATGCTTCTTCACACATCACACAGTTACACTATCATTGCCACAGGAGGTTGTGGATGCCAAAAGTTTAAATGGGTTGAAAACACAGTGAGAAAAGTTAATGGAAGAAAAATCCATTAAGGGCTGTTAAATACAAAGATCCTGTTTATGGTCTAGAAGTGTCTGAATCACAAATTGCTGGAGACAGAAAACATATCAGGGAAGTATTGCTATGTGCTTTGCCTGTCCTCATAATCTTTTCTAGGCATCCACTAGTACCCATGGTCAGAGACAGGATTTTGAGAAGCTCAAACTTTGGCCAGCACAACCATTCTTAGATTTTATAGCTCTATTATCCTGTTAGAGCCAGGATCTCTTATTAATGTTACTTGCATATAATTAAATCTCACACTATAATTCATATGCTTTTCCGATGAAGGAGGTCCTAGCCTTTGGTCCAGGCTGATACAGCTAGAAAATCTGTTGATGGCATAGAACCCAGCACTTCACCAATAACATTCAAATAAACCATCAATTCAAAATATGTTGAGGATTCTATGTGTTTATGACTGTTGCTGAATGTGAGCTATTTCAGTGAGGAAAGAGGAAGTTGGAAGTGAAAGGAGCAAGTTTAAAGACACAATGAAAAAGCTGTCCTTCCCCTCCTACTGCATAGCTTAGTGACTCGGCCAGCGTTTGAGACAAATCATGTAATGGAAGCTGCAGCAATCTATGTTGGAAAATCATTGTATTTCTAGTCTAGGGTTTTTTTTAAACAGGCACTAGAGCACTGCATCATAGAGTTCTCTTCATCTCTTTTCAGAGAGCAAATTCTTCAGGAGCCATAATTCCTTGCATCTTTATTAGATCCAGAGCTTTAATTCCTAAGATGTCCCTTTCACATGCTACCAATAAAGCCATAATGTATATTTCATGTCTTAATATATGAAGTTAAACAAATTATTAACATAAAGTCCTATACTTATCCTGTGCCCAGCCGTCCTCTCCCAAGTCTTGAGAGAGTATATATATGGAACAGAATTTTTTAATTGCCTACTTAGCAGTTTTTGTTTTTCTCCATCCATAAATTCAGATGTACTTTACAGAGGAAGCATTAACACTGTCCATTTACCAGATAGATCACTGAGTCGCACAGCGGCAGATAAACCGCCTGCCCTCAAGGCTTCCCAATATGCTCACGGCTGGAGATTCCTTGTGGATTGCAAAACCTGTTAGGCCCTGAGAATCATTTAATATCACCCATTTAAGAAATGCATTGGTGTGAGCATCTACCTCTAGGTGTTTGATTGCAAGATATTCCAGAGGCCTTGCCCTGTACCAAGAAATTCAGGACAGTATGTGCACATCAGAAGTCACACTTCTCACCTGTAGCCAAAGATTAAAGCTGTTATCAATTTATGACAGAGAACTTTGTACGAGGTAAAAAATGACAGCCCCCAAGGGAAAGGCGTGCACCAGACCTTGACATTATTTTCTACACAGCATTCTACAATTTCCCATGCAGTGTTTACAAGGCTTTTCGGGCTATTTCATTAGAGCGAATGATCACTAAAAAGCACACACTACATTTTTCTCACTCAGGCAGTCCAGTAAACACCAAGGTAAACTCTGTAAAACAGACAGCTCTGACCTGAAGGAAGACACACTGATACAGTTTAAAAAGTGACAAATGCAAGGCTGCTTTCACTGTAGTCTTTTTTGGACAACAGATAATACCTCACTAGTTTAGATTGCTCACTATCTGTGTTTATACTTTGGTGTCCTAAGGAAATTTAATGCTGCAGCTGCATAGTTTGTTGGTCTAGCTAATGTTCTTTTTCCCCTTTCTTTCTCCAGTATCTGTTGAAGTCCTTGCTCAGCTGGAACGAAATTTAGAAGAGCAGAAATCTCAAAGACACAAAGTGCTTCTCAAAAACTGGCAGCCAGGTAGCAGGAAATTCAGATTAGCGTCCCCACTGACAGAACACTGCTCGAACCTGTTCTGCTTGGCAGCAGCCAACTGGCCTGTCAGTGCACATGTACAGACCATCCAGTGAGACTCTGGTTGCTCCAGAAAAATCATCGCACTGCTGCCTCTTCCTCGGTTTGGGCATCATAAAGGGCACAGGAGAGAGAGGAGGGGAGAGGCAAGGGGTGCCGTTATTGCAAGAGAGGAGAAAATGGAGGGACCCTGGTGCTTATCTGAAACAATTGTTTTTTGCTGTGGAGCTTTTATTCTAAATGAACATCATTGAGCACTGTTAAAACCGCACACTGGCTTGTTCTTGGTATCACCCATATGCTGCTTTAAAGTCAGTCCTATTAAAATTTAGGATTTTAAGAAAAGATTAAGGGGACAGACAGACAGCACTAATTTTGTAACACTCTGATATTTTCCTGGATGGCAAGAGAACCTGAGCTGCCTCATGAATATCACCTTCACAAAGGCAAAATCCCAGTGTTAGGTCTCACCTAAACCAGGAATCTGCCCTAATTAAAGCTGCCAGCGACCAGCCACAGCTGTAGCCATACCAGGCCATTCAGGCAGAGCTCAGTGGAGTGCAAACACCACCAGTGCATGCAGAGCTGGTGTGTCTGTGGCATCAGCTGAGGAAAAGGGTGAGTGGGTTGCAACTGGGGTTCACAAAATCATCAAGGCAGTGAGTAATATGAATGCAAGACTGTTATTCACCAAACTGTGCAATCCTCAAACCAGAGGTCACTTAAGAAGAGCAGAGGATCAGCTTGTGATGTATGAAAGAAAGTATTGTTTTACGCAATGGATAGTGAACTTCTGGAATTTGCTGCCTAGGAATGAGGCAGACAGTGTCAGCAGGCTCAGAAATGGCTTAGACAAATGTGTAGATAACAGGTCCATAAACAGGCAATAAAGGGAACAGGCAAGGAAATGGCTTCCAACATCCCTAATCCAACCATTCTGAATGTTAGGAGTACAAGGGAATATCCTGTAGAAAGTGGGCAGGCTCACAGGCAGTGATGCAGACGAAATAGCTAGATGGACCACTGGTCTGACCCTGTCAAGCATCTCTCATGCTCTTATGCCCTACCTGTGACAACTATAAATCAGGAAAACCTCCAGAAGTCTGCATAATGTCCTAAGTATTGTTTCCCACACAACAACATGCTTATAAGATTTCAGTGCTTATGAGGCTTCTTGAGACATTCTTTGAGAGAATGATTTTCACTCTATGAGAGAATGATTTTCATTCCTCACTGTGTCTTTTTAATTCTTCCCCTACTGCTTTCAGACTCCAGAAATTTCATTTTCTCTTTAAGGGCACATTATAATCCTCTCAGCAAAAGGGAACAGAAGGGAGAAGGGAGTAAGAGTTATTTCTTTGCCTCAACCCTGTGCCGACTAGGAAGAAATGGGGAATAGCAAAGAGCATCCACATATCCTCGCTGTTTGCAGAAGCCTAAATGTTAACAAGCAGTCTGCAACAATAAAAGATGTTTTGATTCAATCTTATTTTCCTTGTCCCAGTTTATTACAAATGTCATTTAATAAAGAGTGATTTTCACTATAAATTTTATTTTTTCTAAGAAGAAAATTACAAACCATTAGCAGGGAAAAATGATTCTGTCTTCTGAGAGATCTAGACAAGTTGCAGAGCTCAGCTGCCAAATTACTATAAAAGTCCCTGGGAGATACCTTTTATGTAGTGTGGAGGAAAAAACATGTAACAGTCAAGACTCTTACAATATAGTTTAAAATAAGGCCTTGGAAATATCTAAGTAAAAAGACAGCAAATTCCTATCTGTATTACTGTCTGCACACTAAAAGTTCTTGACCAACAAACTGAACGGTTATATAAATAGTTATACACTTTAAAAGCTTCCTAAGAGAATCTGATAGCCTATGCAGTTATGTAAATATTTTGAATAAAATATGTGCCTGCAATAGTGTTCAATAGGTGATACTTGAAGGTTAACCTTTATAGGTTAGTTGCTGGAAATGCCTTGCAGAACTGCCTGATTTTTTTTCTCCAGCTCAGTAAACAATATTTTGAAAGCAGGGAATGCACACAAAGGCAAACCCTGTCATGGGTTACATTACAAATTCACATAGTCCACACACAAGAAGTTTGGGCATGAAGTCATCCTAGGGTTTTAAGGGAAATGCTTTGATTGAACCTAGCTATTCCTCTACCATTTCTGTCTCTATTTAGCAAAGCAAACATCTTGATCTGAGAGTTTTTTTCAGTTGGAGTATTTTCTAAATAGTTCAGTTGTCTGTCATAATTTCATTTTCCATACACCGTGCTAAACCAGCACCATTTATATCATCTCTTCCCTTGAGAACACCTTCCTCTGCTCCACAGGTGCTGACTGCCCTGCTCCCTAGAACAACCTAATTCATTAAGAGAATTAAGTTAAGCACAGAGTTTTCAGCGTGACTGAGGCTTGAAGATTGATGCATCTGTTTCTGACCAGTATGGTGGTAGCTTATCTGCTTTTCTAGCTGTATTGTTAGGCTTTTTGCTGCTCCTACAAATCTCAAAGTCTTCCTGTTGCAGATTTTTTCTGTTGCAGATGATCATCCACCTCAGCATCTAGTCTAGGCTCCTGCAAGACACCAGGACTAAAGCTTTACTCTATCCTTTGCATATCAAGCCCACACATTAGGCATGTCTGGGCTATGGCAGTATGACAAGAAGGAATTTAGGGTGCAATTAATTTTTTCTGATTTCCAATATCTGTAGAACAAATGTTCGCAGATGAACCAGTCAGCCACAACTGTCTTTACAGTCAATGGAGCAAAATAAGCACTTCTATGCTACAATTCATGTGATTATTTTCAATGTCCATTTTGTAATGACACAAGCTGAGCCCTCAACATGCCTCTGTCTCTCCATTGCTCATCCAGAAAAAACAGAGTGACTGACTCAGATGTATCTGTCCACGCTGTTGAGATTTGGTCAGACAAGTCCCATCCTCATTGTAAAGTGACAGAAAATCCATTACAATTCCAGGAAAACTGTTCCAATGGTTAATCACTTGCTCTATCTTAAAAGTTTCTGGCTTATTTCAGCTTCTGGTTTTCAGTATGATTTTCTTCCACTAGGTTAAAAAGAAATCTACTGGTAGGCCCATCTTGCCGCATCTGTCATCAGACAATAGCTAGTCTTTAAAACCATAATCCAGTATAACCTTCATTATCTATGAGAACTGAGCTATTGAAATTTGTAGTTGGATGGGTCTGGCAAAACTTTATATGATGTAGGATACATAATGAGTGCCAACCAGTTAGGCAGCAAGGAAGAGTTAGGTCCCCACAGTATGGCCACAGTTGAATACCATGGATTTCGGTGCAGATACCAGGTGCAGACCTTTCTGCCCCAAACCCTTCTGGGAAGAGTGTTCAAACCACGGCTCAGCACTCCCTGCAGACTGAGGGAGAGCACAGGGCTAAAATATCTACTGCTGTCTCCAGGTTAGGGTGGTAAATGAGCTGAGCAATACTCGTGGCAGAGATACAGAGGGATTCAAAAGATCACTAACAAGAAAAGGCAATGAGAGATGGATTCTCTCCTCTTAATGTCCCAGGTAAAACAGGGGAGTCCTGGTGGTACCTGAGTTGTGTTTCTGAGGCCATTTCCTCCAGGATCTGCCACTACATCTGTGAGAACTGGCCTCAAGTCCCTCTGCACAGAGCTGTGGCTGCACTTGGGATTACATCTTCATGACAAGCCAGTCAGTCCTATTGTAGCAATAGTTTTCCTCCCCTTCTCCATCATTCCTAGCTTGGGGAGGGAGGTCAAGCTTATATTTAGAATTTAAACTACTAAGCAAAGGGCTTGTTCCTTTACTTTTTGGATGAAAGTGTCTAGCAGATTTATTTTGGTGTTAGTTATATAACAGTAATAATCTAGCCCACTAAAGCACTAGATAAAATACAGCCAACTAAAAGGACACTTAAGCCCAAACATTTCAAAACTGAAGCTGTTATTTGGCAGCCAAACACTAACACTTCCCTAGCATGTTTCACTGCAGAGCTGCCATAGCTACATCCTCTGTGTGTGTTGCTTTATGACTACAAGGTGCAAAACTGTGGTACTTTGTCACAAAATGTGTTACTTATGCTCATTTCAATCATACTGTAATAAGCAAGCTTTGCTTTCAGAAAAAAAAAACATTTCTGAAAAAAGTCAAATAAAATTAGATGAGAACATCTCATTCAGGATACATTTGAGAGTAACTATTGTCCACAAGATTTTACAAATATCTTTTGTTAATGTGTTTTCCTGGCCTAATAAATGGCACCTGTAAAAGTAAGGGGGCAATCTACTTTGAAATCTAAGTGCTGTTAAGGCAAGAAGAATGGGCTTCTTTTTGGCAGAACATAAAGGACAACTCAAATATGCCCATGAATATTAAACACTTTTTCTCCTTTCAAGACTCCTTTCTTTCAGCTACCAGTTCTCCTAAGGAAATAGCTTCTTATTACTGCATCCTGGTGCCTTCTAAACTAAACCAGTACAGCACCCAAACCAAACACCCTAACTTCTGAAAATGCCAATGAGGAATGTCGTTAATTCAGAATTAGAAAATGAAAGCATTTCAATCAGCTACCGAAGAACAATCAAATGAAGTTGGGTGATTTATGTAACTTATATGTGCCTTTTTTACCTCTTTAAAGCATGATTAGAAGATCCTATATCTTGATACAATTAGAAAAAAAAAATCATTGCACTGAGATAGAGGCACTTTCCTCTGTATAGGTTTTCCCAGACTCTTAGACCTTGTCTTGAGATGAAGATTGATACTATTGTTTCTGGCAAAGACTGCAATTCACCTTGGAGCTACTCCAACAAAAAAATCTGCTTGACAGGCTTATTAGCCTAGAAGGAAGAACATCAGCAGCACTGAAAGGAATATGATTTGGGCAGAACATCCGTATTCTTGCAAGCTGAAGCAGGCTTGGGTTTGGACATAAATCACAGAATCACAGAATGGTTGAGTTTGGAAGGGACTTCTGGAGATCATCTAGTCCAACCCCCCTGCTCAAGCAGGGTCACCTAGAGCATATTGCACAGGATCGCATCCAGGCGCGTTTTGAATATCTCCAGAGAAGGAGACTCCACAACCTCTCTGGGCAACCTGTTCCAGTGCTCTGTCACCCTCACAGTGAAGAAGTTTTTTCTCATGTTCACATGGAACTTCCTGTGTTTCAGTTTGTGCCCGTTGCCTCGCGTCCTGTCGCTCGGCACCACTGAAAAGAGTCTGGCTCCATCCTCTCGACACCCTCCCTTCAGATACTTGTACACATTGATAAGATCTCCTCTCAGCCTTCTCTTCTCCGGGCTAAACAGGCCCAGCTCTCTCAGCCTTTCCTCATAAGAGAGATGCTCCAGTCCCCTAATCATCTCTGTAGCCCTTCGCTGGACTTGCTCCAGTAGCGCCACATCCCTCTTGTACTGGGGAGCCCAGAACTGGACACGCTACTCCAGATGTGGCCTCACCAGGGCTGAGTAGAGGGGGAGGCTCACCTCCCTCCACCTGCTGGCAACACTCTGCCTGATGCACCCCAGGATACCATTGGCCTTCTTGGCCACAAGGGCACATTGGTGCCTCATGCTTAACTTGGTGTCCACCAGCACTCCCAGGTCCTTCTCCGCAGAGCTGCTTTCCAGCAGGTCAACCCCCAACCTGTACTGGTGCATGGGGTTATTCCTCCCTAGGTGCAGGACCCTGCACTTGCCTTTCTTGAACTTCATGAGGTTCCTCTCCGCCCACCTCTCCAGCCTGTCCAGGTCCCTCTGAATGGCAGCACAACCCTCTGGTGTATCAGCCACTCCTCCCAGTTTTGTATCGTCGGCAAACTTGCTGAGGGTGCACTCTGTCCCTTCATCCAGGTCATTGATGAAGAAGTTGAACAAGACTGGACCCAGGACTGACCCCTGGGGGACACCGCTAGCTACAGGCCTCCAACTAGACTCTGCCCCGCTGATCACAACCCTCTGAGCTCTGCCATTCAGCCAGTTCTCCATCCACCTCACTGTCCACTCATCTAGCCCACACTTCCTGAGCTTGTCTATGAGGATGTTATGGGAGACAGTGTCAAAAGCCTTGCTGAAGTCAAGGTAGACAACATCCACTGCTCTCCCCTCATCTACCCAGCCAGTCATTCCATCAGAGAAGGCTATCAGATTGGTTCAGCATGATTTCCCCTTGGTGAAGCCATGCTGACTACTCCTGATCACCTTCTTTTCCTCCACATGCTTGGAGATGGCCTCCAGGATGAGCTGCTCCATCGCCTTTCCAGGGATGCAGGTGAGGCTGACTGGCCTGTAGTTCCCTGGGTCCTCCTTCTTGCCCTTTTTGAAGACTGGGGTGACATTGGCTTTCTTCCAGTCTTCAGGCACCTCTCCTGTCCTCCATGACCTTTCAAAGATGATGGAGAGTGGCCTAGCAATAGCATCCGCCAGCTCCCTCAGCACTCGTGGGTGCATCCCATCGGGGCCCATGGATTTGTGGGTGGCAAGTTAGCTTAAATGATCTCTAACCCGATCCTCCTCCACCAAGGGAAAGTCTTCCTTTCTCCAGACTTTCTCTCTTGCCTCCAGGGTCTGGGGTTCCTGAGGGCTGGCCTGAGCAGTCAAGACTGAAGCAAAGGCAGCATTCAGTAACTCTGCCTTCTCTGCATCCTTCGTCACCAGGGCACCCACCCCATTCAGCAACGGGCCCACATTTTCCCTAGTCTTCCTTTTGCTACTGATGTATTTGAAGAAGCCCTTCTTGTTGTCCTTGACATCTCTCACCAGATTTAATTCCAAACGGGCCTTAGCCTTCCTCGTCGCATCCCTGCATACTCTGACAACGTTCCTATATTCCTCCCAAGTGGCCTGTCCCCCTTTCCACTTTCTGTAGACTTCCTTCTTCTGGTTGAGTTTTGCCAGGAGCTCCTTGCTCAGCCATGCAGGTCTCCTACCTCCTTTGCTTGACTTCCTACTCACAGGGATGCACCGCTCTTGAGCTTGCAGGAAGTGATGTCTGAATAGTAACCAGCTCTCTTGAACGCCCCTTCCTTCTAGGGCCCTAACCCATGGGATTCCTCCAAGTAGGTCTCTGAAGAGGCCAAAGTTGCTCTCCTGAAGGCCAGGGTTGCGATCCTACTTAGTGCCCTGCTTCCTCCTCACAGAATCCTGAACTCCACCATCTCATGGTCACTGCAGCCAAGGCTGCCCCCAACTTTCACATCTTCCACCAGTCCTTCTTTGTTTGTTAGTACAAGGTGCAGCAGCACACCTCTCCTTGTTGGCTCCTCCACCACCTGTGTCAAGAAGTTGTCACCAATGCTCTGTAGGAACCTCTGGGACTGTTTGAGCCTAGCTGTGTTATCTTTCCAGCAGACATCAGGGTGGTTGAAGAACCCCATGAGAACCAGGGCCTGGGATCGTGAGGCTACTTCCAGCTGTCTGTAGAAGGCCTCATCGCCTTCCTCTTCCTGATCAGGTGGCCTGTAGTAAACACCCACAACAGTGTCACCCCTGCTAGCCTGCCCTTTAATCCTTACCCATAAGCTCTTGACTCGCTCTTCATCCACCCCTAGGCACAGCTCGATACATTCCAGGTGCTCTCTCACATAAAGAGCAACTCCACCACCTCGCTTTCCTGGCCTGTCTTTCCTAAAAAGCATGTAGCCATCCATGACAGCACTCCAGTCATGTGAGCTATCCCACCATGTCTCTACAATGGCAATGAGATCATGGCCCTGCGACCGCACACACATCTCTAGTTCTTCCTGTTTATTCCCCTTGCTGCATGCATTGGTGTACAGGCATTTCAGAGAGGCGATCGAGCATGCAGGTTTCCCAGGAGGGATGCAAGAGGATCTTCCATAGCCACATCCCATGCGCACTTCCCTGGCTGCATGCACCTGCTGGAGGCGTCCCGACTTGAGCTGTCTTTTGCCAACTACCCTGGCACTATAACTCTCCCCTTCCCCCATCTTTCCTAGTTTAAAGCCCTCCTTACCAGGTTGGCCAACCTGTTGGCAAAGGCACGTGTGCCCCACCTCGTGAGGTGGATCCCATCTCTCCCAAGCAGTCATCAGTCTTCAAACAGGGTCCCATGGTCGTAGAAACCAAAACCCTGTTGCCAACACCAGCGGCGCAGCCAGTCGTTAACTTGGAAAGTCCGCCTCCTCTTCCTCTCATCCACCCCCCTCACTGGCAGGATTGAGGAGAAGATGACCTGGGCTCTCAGACCCTTGACCACCATCCCCAGAGCTCTGAAATCCTGCTTGATGGTCTCCAGTTTGCCCTTGGTGTCATTAGCGCCCACATGGAGGAGCAGCAATAGGGTCCCTGTCATGTTATAAGCAAAAGCACTCAAGATAATTTTACCAAGGTAAATATGTCTGATGTGAGATGGATGCGTTCTCCTGGTCGTGCCTGACCTTTAGCCTGAAAAAATGACAGTTCAGATGCTGTCAGCAGTTATAGCTGAAGAAATCATAATTACACTCACAGAAAACAAGCTAGAAAAAGGTATCTGGGTTCCTGGCTACTGCAGAAATGTATGCCCAGACACTTGTAGGTTGCATTAGGAACTGTGAGATGCATGAAATTATGTGCCCATCAAAATCCAGTTTATACCGCAAGATTATTACAGTGTTCTCCACAGCTGAAACTGCTGAATCCAGAGTAAGCCTCCTCCCTCATGGCTCAAGGCGAAAGTTAGAAGAATCTACCTGACTGCTCATATGGTCCACCAGCATATTCTCTAGATCCATCACAAACCTACAGACTTGTATCTCTTCACTGAGAAAAGGGACTGTTATTATATGATTTACAGATAGGAAATTGGGAGACAGAAGGCAGGACCCATTGCCCATAACTAGCAGCTTGAATATCGTGTAAGTCATGCAGTCACAGTGCAGTTCCTTACATAGCGATTGGCAGAGCAATAAGCACTTTCAGGTGTAATTCCTCCCAGGGACTAATTCACTCAGGCTGGACACCTCTGGAGGAACTTTCCTCTCTCCATGCACTCCTGATGGAAGCCTAGATGCAGCAGCTGCATTTCAAATGTTTAAAATTAAGAGATGAATATCCAAGAACATACAGAAAGTGCAGGACTGAACAGGAGCAAGCCTGAAAATTGAGTGCCAGTTCAGTGCTTTTGTACACAAACAACATGATTCACATCCAAAAGGAAAAACTCATTCTTATTGACAGACCTTAATGTACAAAAAAACAATGTGAGTCAGTTATCTGTTACGTAATCAACAGTGAAATGCTAAGTATGAACCAAAGGCTTTGAAGCAAAGAACAAACTGTTGCGAATGTGGTCTAGGACTATTACCTTCCTTGACAGCCACAGCCAGGCTCTTCAGTCTTGTTAGAAATGATGTCAAGCCATTTATTTTCATCCTTGTATCTAAGTATCTGAGGCAATATGAGAGGAGAAGAATACTAAATCCAGATCTGATTAGTGGAAATATCATTTGATGGGTCTCTTCCTATGTGAAAGAAGGCAGAATTCAGCCCACAGAAAGATATTAATCAGAAAGACAGTGAAAAACAAGACAAACAAAAGACAGAAAGTGCTAAGAGTTTTTTTAAAAAAAAAAAAAGAGAGAGAGAGAGTAGTAATCTATTCCAATTAAGTCCCTAAGGTACCCCTTGTAAACAGTTGGAACTAAATTTCATTTTGTTTACTACAATGGTATGAAAAATCTTTTTCTTTCTTCAAGCTATGAATTCTCTTTTTCTAGACATGAATCACTCCATTTCATTAACAATAAAAATGGATTGCTGCCCTATTAATCGTAGCCAAAAGATTATTTTCAGTAACTGCAAATAACAGGACACACTGACTTGTGGAGCAATGTGACATGCTCAGAATTAATAACTTATAGATAGAAAAAAGAGGGAAAATATGCTGGAGCTCCATAGCTAAACTCAGGGTTACTATTCTAAACAAAACTCACAGTTGCATTGTTTAAGTATATACTGAGTGTTTCAGTTGAAAACTGAACCCACTAGCATTTAAAACAACTATAACTCAGTATATAAATCACTGAATTAAAAGTAGATTAACTTTTCTCTCTAACCTTCATGTGTAAGCTACAGATTTGGGGAAACTAAAGCCTTTCTCCAGGAAATGAGACCTGGAGGGCCATAGCTGCTGGGTGCAGGTGTCAGAGTAAACCCAGCAAACAGAGCAAGAGAAAGATCAGCAGCACAGAGCATAGGCTAAACCACATTTTACCAACAGAATAAAAGTTGCCAAGAGAAAACAAAAGCAGGCCCATGTGCACATGGCTAGCAGGCAAGTCTTTGCTTGTCAGTTCATGCCGGTCCTTGTAGCAAGCTGGTATGATTATTTACCCGCTGTAGGCTATAGCCTATAATGACAACTGCATCCTTCATTTGATTGGACTGTGTATCGCCAGCAAAGTGGTTTGGATTATAGCTGCTCTTGGTATTCACCTTGACAAAACCCATTTTTTCTCCTTGAGAAAGTCCAGGTTTATAACACCATCTCACCTTTTTTGTGAGAGAGGTTTCCCCCAGCGTCACTGTACCGGTGACCAAAACACCTGTGTTTCTGGGCCGTGCATCAGGTCACCCTCGCCTTCCCCAGGACGAGGTGTGGATGCTGAATGTCATTTAAGAGGTGCGAGCCAGCATTACTGTGCACTGCAGTCCCCTCCTCAGGGCAGAGATGCTGGCAGCATCAGCCTTTTAGAGGGGGGCGTCCCGGGTTCAGCCTCTTTGGGGTGGAGAAATCTGCTTATTCACCATTTTGGGTTGATGTCAAGTTGCCCTTTCACATTCCCTGCCTCGTTAAAAGTTTAGATCCCCTGGTTTACCTGTTGACCTTTAAGTATGCTACTTTTTAATTTCCAAAAGGTCCACCTCACTTGCAATAAGCTGCCAAAACTGCAGTTTATCACGGATTCACTTTTGTGTATTGACCCTTGAAGAAAGGAGCAAACCACGCTGGCTGGCGTTTCTTCTTTGTCAGCCTGTGCGCCTTCTTGCTTTCGGTACCAGTTACCCCTGTGCACTGTGGTGGTGTGTTACCCAAGGGCCACTCACGGAGAGGTGGAAATGCGGAAACACTGCCCTGAAAACGCGGTCCCACTGCTGTCCGGCCCCACGCGCAGGAGCGCTGGGAGCCCTTCCCTGGCGCCAGGCAGGCGGCTGTGGCCGCCCGGGCCCCACGGTGGCCCGCCACAAGTCCAGGCCAGTCGCTCATCTCCCACCTCTTTCTGACCATGCTCAGAGCAAGGAGAGGCCCAGACCTGCGCTGCCGCTGCCGGCTGGGACCCATCCCAGCATCCGCAGAGAAGCAGCCGCACCGCCTGGTGCAGCCACGGTGGTTTGCAGGCCAGCAAGTCCCGTTCTCTCTCTGCGCTCACTTACCGGTGCTGGTCACACTCCTGCTCCTCTGGTTATATTTTGCTCGCATCGGACGTGCAAAATTCATACCGCTCTGGAAGAAAATGTATGGGAAGGAACATTAATTAATTTCCGTGGCCGGCACCACCCACAAAACTTCCATTATTTTCAGTTTCTGCCTGGCTTTACGTAGGCACAAAATCACTTAAGATATTAGAACTGTGTGATGCAAATGGCAGCTGCGTGTAGTCTGCAGGGGCTTTATTATACACTAATGAAAATGGACAAACCAGGGAAACACATCATACTTTTTGCAAAAAAGTACTTTCAGGGCAGACTGCTACCAAAATATGTCTGTTTTACTTGTAATTTGAGTTAACTTAGAGGGGCTCTTGAGACAGAGTAAACATAACCTCTGCGTATTATTTTTACAAAACAACCACTCTTAAATTAAAACTTTTTAGATGATGATTTTACTCTAACCATAAGAAGAAGGGAAGGGAAGGGAAGAGAAGGGACACACATACAAGTGCAGCTATTCCTCTCAGGCTGTTAAGAGTTAAAAGGAAAGAAGAATTGTAAGATTGTAAGATGTAAGAGAGTGCGGCTGGTACTCTCTAGTATTCATGCTTTTTGTGCCTGCTCAATGCTGTCACCAAACACGCACAACTAAAATTGTCCCTGTGTCCTTTCTCTTAGCTGAAATAAGTTTTTATGTTGAGACACAGCTCACTATGTGGTTCGGTCCTACTGAAAGCAACCAGGTCATTCAGGGAGAAAAAGTTTTACATTCTGATCAATTTTTAGCAAATTTTCTCTACTTGAAAATGCACTAGGCTTGGTTCAAGGGATGGGAAATAGTCTGGGCCAACTTTTATCTTCTGGAGATGAGTTTACTTATCCCTAGTGAAAAAGGTGAGTCACCTCCTTCTTCCCTCAGATGATAAACCATGGACTGCGATGTAAATCAGCTGGAATTTAGCATTCATAGCCATTAACAGCAGCATTAATAAATCTCTTTTTAGGAGGAAGTAGCAGACAAATACATAGTAGATAAAGCAGAGGCAGTCAAGAAAGAAATCTAAATAGAATATAAATTACTTTCTATTCATTAATATACCTGTTACCATAAAAACAAGTTATTTTTTCAGTAATTGTTTTATCTCCCAAAGCAGAAAATATCAGTAGAATGCGGACCATGTAGTTTTGCTTCTGTACACTAATTTCTGTGCTCTGGCACATGCTTGGGTACATTCTATGTGAACAGTGCCTCAAATTTGCACATAGAGTCTGATATCATACAGGATCTGAAGCAGAACTCTGCTTCCACTGAAGTCACAATATAGGAATTTTATTATTGTAGTTAAAATGTAAATATAGTCCATAACAAGCAGGCCTGTTAGCTTCTTGGCTGAGCATTTCTTGGATGAGCAGTTCGATGATGACTTTATTTGCAGCAGAAAATTAATTCTTTTTTTCTACCCTATTCCACTTTTCACTGACAAGGTGCTGTGACTATATGTGTTCTGCAGAGAATCTGAATTTGTCATCTGAAGAAAATATTCAGTGATCTTTTTTTCAGCATTAAGTTCTCCCTCACTAGGGGAAATGTATTCTCTCTTTCTAGAATGTTTAACTAGAAACAGCTACACAAAGACATCTTATTTATCTCCATACAATGATCCTACAATTTTATTCACTGAGCTCTGTGCTAAGAAGCTTTATTCCTGGCTATGCTTTTTGGTAATTTAGTCCCTTTTCTTTTCTCCATCCTTCAAAAGACTTCAAGCCCCTGTGGATGAAACAACCTGAGTATTTTTTAGATCACCTGGTTTAGTGATGGGCCCTGTCTTCTCTCTGAGAGTGGGATAAACCTTTTGGATGGGAGCAAACAACACTGCAGGCAACACTGGGAGAGTCACACAGTCACAGATGACTCTCACAGCCCTGGTGACTCAGCCTCACCAGAAGCAGCCTGCAGCTTCCCCTTGACTATTTTGTCTTTTAATACCTCTAAATATGGAAGCTAGGAATGTTTTGATTCATTCTTGTCCCCCAGTAGCCACCCACAGCTAAAGTTAGATGCACACATCTCAACTCACAATGGCTAAACCTTGTAAACTTTTTAGTCACAGCTCATTTCTGCTTGTACGTCTGGAGCTGGCCATTCCTTGTTCATCAGACACTTCATTTCAACTTATTTATTACTCGGATTCCATTTGAATAAAAGAATTTCAATATTTCCTGTGAGCCAGAATCTTGGTGGACCTTGAAGCTAATCAAAGAAGCTGAGTGGAAAGAAGTGGTCCCTGCTTCCAAGATGCACATGCCAAGGTATTCCAAAAGGCTGAGAAACTTTGCTTCTAGGACTCCAGTTCCAGGACAGGTCTCCTTGGACATGTGTGGTCCCCAGAAAAGGGGCACTGTGCCCAGAAAATGGGACAGAGATTTGCTGAAATTATGCTTTAGCTTCAGCAAAAGCTGGCCAGACCTTAGGTATTTCAAATGACACCTCTTGGGTCTAACCATCTGTAAACTGACTTGCTCAAATTATCATTGCTTCTGGCTTCTGTTGCTCTATCATCTATTGTGCTCTTCTCTTTACTCTGCTCCAAGTCTAAAACTAAATGCCAGGTTACTATAACACTTCTGTCATCTAGTAAAAAAGATAGTATATTATATGTGAAGAGGACAAATTTAATAGACAGTTTCCGGACCTTGCAGTAACCAAAGCAGGATTCGCTGAAGGGGCCATTCATTGGGATAAGTGGAAGTAAAGGGCACTGAACGGTGTTTGGAAGGCAGACAAAATACTCAGCAAAAAAACTGATGGGCAAAAGAAGAATCCAGAAGTAACAGAAACGTTTAGAATGCCTTATTTGGTGAGCAGACAGCAACGTGGAGACACTTCAAAGCACTGCCCAAAGACTATGGCAATTCCTGGTTCTACATAGATAGTGTCACCTTACGTTCAAAAACGAAACCTCACACATTTTGATATTATTGAAAAAAGAAGTCCAAACACCACTTTTTAGAGAAACTTGCAGGACAAAAATATTTTAGGCACTCCAACTTGAGTACCAAACTGTGAAATGCACTGGAAATTTAGAATTTGATATTTTTTCATTGTTCAGTGTTTATCGTATTTGCTTTTCTCCACTGCCATGAGGTTAGACAATTAAACAAAACAGTTTATCATGGGTGGAAGCATTTGAAAGGTCATAGGACTTTTTATAAAATTTTTATAAAATTGATTTTAAATAAAGGATTAAACCATAGTATATATATGGAAGAAGACAGTCTGAGGAAGGCGGTTTGTTCATAAGCGATCTGGGGTTAACAAAGCATTCCAAGGTTTTATGAAAGCAGTTTTAAACAAATAAACATTACCCTACAGTATTTACAAGCTAAGCACTTCAACATTATCTCCATGCATGAGAACCCTGATTACTTGCTCCTTTTTCTGGATGCTGAGCAGATCGGAAAAACAGTATAAGCACATCCAAAACACCCTAGCTATATTCAAAGAGTGAGTAAGCAAAATAAGCGAGGAGGCCTGGACACCTTCGTGTCCATCCCTAAAGGCTGGCTGTGAGGCAGCACTTCTATATCTCACAATGAAGTGGCCATGAAGGTTAGATGATCTGTTTTCAGGCATGTAGAAAGGACTCCGGAAAAGCTCCCTGTTGTCTTCCTGTTCAGGAGCAGAGCCCAAAGCTGTTTTCTCCTTTTCACAGGAGCACGGCCCTGCTTTACTCAATCTAATTTTATGAGCGCTGAATGAAATCACAGCTGGTAGGAAGTTACGGGTATTAGCAGTCCTAAGAAAAGGCAATGCAGGGAAGTCCTGGTTTTCACTCATTTAAGCAGACAGGAGGAACTGCTGGTTTATTGGGTGAGAACTGTAGCGTTACCTCCAGTCTCTGCAACAAAAATGTTCACTACACTCTTGAGAACAGGAAAAAATGGTTGAATTTAGCCTAACTGTAGTCTATAAATGCAGTTCATAGCCTTATTCAATAGGCTAATGTACTGAACAGCTCTAGATGTAAAAGACACTAAGTTATAGCTAAAGCCGCATTCCCATAGTGAAATTTATATGGAAAGGGAGAATGAAAAGAACTATAAAAAAAATCTGTAAAGTGACTGCAGTGCAAACAGTGGAGAGGAGAGGGCGTTGCTTTAAAGAGCATTCCCACGGTACCAAGCTGTGTAACAATTCCTACAATCAGAGCTGAGAGACATGGATAGTACTGACTGTTTTGCCAAAGTCCAGCTACAAGGTTTGTATTTGCGTGACCAAATCCTTGCACATACAGCTAGGGCCCTGACTGCCCCAAGGGAGGAACTCATAACAGCAGCTGAGATCCAGAGACTACTACATCTCCTAAGAATGAGACTTAGGGGGAATTTAGACACCTAAACCTAAGAAAGTGATGCAGAAATCTGCTTGTCCAGCCATCACCTAGCCCTAGAAATATCTGCATTTTCAACTGTAAAGTTCTTGGAGCACTTGGGAACACACAGAAACACATGGGTCTAGCCCAGTTAGTGCTAGATCCTGCCAAAGGTCTCCTGTGATCTGGAGAAGAATCAGAGAGTCACTTAACTCCACCTCACTTCTGAGAGAGTCTTGTCCAGTAAATGTGCCTCCAAAATGCCTAATATACATTAATAGCACAAACGCACAGCTGCCAGGGTAGTCTTCATTCAGATACACACTTGAAGGAAGTTCCTCTTTTTCACAACAGCCTAGTGATTAAAGCATTCATCCCGGAAATGGGAGACCTCAGGTTGCTTCCTTCCTCAGCCCAAAAGATTCAAACACAGCATCCCACATCCAGAGGATTTCTCCAAACAGACAGAAGATATATATTGGATGGGAAGCTCTTTTCACTCCTTTTGATGAAATTGGAGCACTCTGCAGGCAGAGGTGCAAGATTCAGCAAGCCACAGGGAGAGCAAGGCAATGGTTAAGAAATTCCTATGGTCTCTGATCCCAGTCCCCAGGGCTGTTCACATTAGTGGATACAATGAATAACACTTTCCTTAGAAGTGAAAGGTAAGGTTTTGGATTCCCAAGCTGATTTGGACTTTTCATTGCAATTGGCAGTCAAATTGGAAAAAAAAGCAGTAAAACAATAATCATAAGTTATGAACACAAGCCAAAGTTAGCAAATTTACATCAGACAACCTTCTTACTTGATCCAAATACTACTTCTCTTTCCAGCTCAGCTCTCACCTTCATTCTCCCTCTTCCTTATTTCCACCAGTCTCCAAACTCCATTCTCCTTCCATCCCTGTTAGGTACAAGGCCTTATTTCCATTGGGCTCTGCTCAACCACTGGTTTTGTTCATTAAAAACTAACTAGCTTTTATTAGTAGGTGGAATATCAGTTATCACTTCACAGTCTTGGTTTGAGTCCTCTCTGGCTGAAGAGGAAATTGAGCATGGATATTCTGTTTCTTGTTTGCATGCTCTGTCCTAGAATAAATTGTGCACAAGATGAACGAGACCTTCCTGCATAGGTACCTTATTTCAGGAAGGTCTTTATGAGGAGAACCTAAGCATTTGCAACTCTAAGTCTAAATGCTTAGGTAAGGTGACTCCAGGAAGAGAGGGATTGAGAACCACCCTGTGCTTAGCAATTCCCATACTAGCTCTTTGCTAAGAAGGTGAGATCTTTCACAGAATCTAGCTCTCTACAGTGATGGCTGAAAAGGCCTAGACATCTAAAATCAATTGTAAGATTCTTTCTGATCCAATTGCAAGATCCAATTGCTGGTGCTGAGTATCTAGCTGTTAGACACTGCAACCCTGGACTAAAAGGCATTCAGGATATGCAGGTATCCTCTGTATAACTAAGAGGGAAAAGACATCATATGGGAGAGAAAGGAAAACACAGAAAAACAGAGTGGATAGGTGGAAAGGAGAGGTAGAAATATCAAGCCCTAGATCCAGTGTGGGTGGGATATCCTGAGCAGTATTTGTTGAAAGAGCAAACTAAAGGGAAGGCCCAGAGATGAGAGAAAACCTTTTCTTTAACGCTAGTGAGAGGCTTTTGGAACTTCAAGGGCATTTTTGCCCTAGAAAGATGTATCTTTAGATGAAGTTGGCTGAATGGCTGGGTACCCTTTCAGGAGACTGGATGAACCATAGAGCTAGAGGAGAGTATGGAGACTGAAAGCTTCTCACAGGGAACCTTGTCCAATATAATTGTCCAAGTCTACCTTGACTTCAGGAAGGCTTTCCACACTGTCTCCCATAACATCCTCATAGACAAGCTCAGGAAGTGTGGGCTAGATGAGTGGACAGTGAGGTGGATGGAGAACTGGCTGAATGGCAGAGCTCAGAGGGTTGTGATCAGCGGGGCAGAGTCTAGTTGGAGGCCTGTAGCTAGCGGTGTCCCCCAGGGGTCAGTCCTGGGTCCAGTCTTGTTCAACTTCTTCATCAATGACCTGGATGAAGGGACAGAGTGCACCCTCAGCAAGTTTGCCGACGATACAAAACTGGGAGGAGTGGCTGATACACCAGAGGGTTGTGCTGCCATTCAGAGGGACCTGGACAGGCTGGAGAGGTGGGCGGAGAGGAACCTCATGAAGTTCAAGAAAGGCAAGTGCAGGGTCCTGCACCTAGGGAGGAATAACCCCATGCACCAGTACAGGTTGGGGGTTGACCTGCTGGAAAGCAGCTCTGCGGAGAAGGACCTGGGAGTGCTGGTGGACACCAAGTTAAGCATGAGGCACCAATGTGCCCTTGTGGCCAAGAAGGCCAATGGTATCCTGGGGTGCATCAGGAAGAGTGTTGCCAGCAGGTGGAGGGAGGTGATCCTCCCCCTCTACTCAGCCCTGGTGAGGCCACATCTGGAGTAGCGTGTCCAGGTCTGGGCTCCCCAGTACAAGAGGGATGTGGCACTACTGGAGCAAGTCCAGCGAAGGGCTACAGAGATGATTAGGGGACTGGAGCATCTCTCTTATGAGGAAAGGCTGAGAGAGCTGGGCCTGTTTAGCTTGGAGAAGAGAAGGCTGAGAGGAGATCTTATCAATGTGTACAAGTATCTGAAGGGAGGGTGTTGAGAGGATGGGACCAGACTCTTTTCAGTGGTGCCGAGTGACAGGACGCGAGGCAACGGGCACAAACTGAAACACAGGAAGTTCCATCTGAACATGAGGAAAAACTTCTTCACTGTGAGGGTGACAGAGCACTGGAACAGGTTGCCCAGAGAGGTAGTGGAGTCTCCTTCTCTGGAGATATTCAAAACGCGCCTGGATGCAATCCTGTGCAATATGCTCTAGGTGACCCTGCTTGAGCAGGGGGGTTGGACTAGATGATCTCCAGAGGTCCCTTCCAACCTCAGCGATTCTGTGATTCTGTGATTCTGTGATAATTAAATCGTGTGCAATGAAAGACATATGCTCTCTGTGGCTAAGCAGTCATCCATTCTATTATTTGAGGCCAAAAAGTTCTGCTATCCATAGGCCAGAGCAGGTATTGGCAAGCATCTATATGATTAACTACAACCATTACCCAATTTGGAAGCTGCTATTTTAATTAACTCCGTATGGCATTTCGTCAGCATTTGATTATTTCCAAAAGAGAATCTCTTGGCTCATGCTACCTCTGCCAAGCATCTTTTGACTTGCTACAAAAATGTTGTTCTGTTGCAGGAAAATTATTGCACTTGGGTTGCCTTCAGTTGTCCTTTCTCTGAACATGAAATGCAAACTAGAGGAAAATAATCTGTTGGATACATAATAGTAAATGTGATATTTTACTTGATTTAAACAAACTAGGACATGCTTCTTATCATCTGAATTCCAAACTTACAAGGCCTCTCATCTTTTATTAAAATTATTCATGAGAGTGACAATTTTCAAAAACTCTGGCCTAATTTAGCTTGGTTGACAACACATTAAAGAGAACTTTGTTAAGGAGATCCATATGTAAAATCCAAAAAATACACACTGAAATGTATTTAAATATAAGGTATAAAATTCCTGCCATCTCCACCTGTTTTTGTTCAGTACATTCTTCTCTTAAGCTGTATAAACTACTCAGATGGAATCATGCAGAAGGGACAAGATCTGTTTTAGTTTGGCATTTCTATTATTGCAGAGATAAGCAATGCAAAAGAAAGCTTGAATGGGAGGAGCTGTGAATGGCTTAGGGCATGTGCTGGGATTTTAAAAGAAAAAAGTCCAGTTCCAGAAAGTGACAGAAACACCTTGCTGGGAAAGGGAAGACCCACGTTTAAGTCTCACTCTTCCTGAGCTCGGGCAGACTGAGTAGTACTTGTGACCTCTGGTAGAATCCTCTTTGACTAATCACAATGACATCATTATAAAAACCTACAGATGTCGAAAAGCAGGAATCAAAAGTTAATACTATTGTATTGCTGAAATCAAACAGTTCTTTTTTTCCACCAAAGCTTCAACTTGTTCACTTGTTTGTCATGTTTATCTTTAGTGCTGTCTGGCAGAGCAGAATGGAACCGTGTCCAGAAACATCACCTCAGGGAGCGCTCCACAGAACAACCTTTTAAGCCTGCCTTTTAACCTCATTTTATCTATATTACATATTTGTTTCCAAGCATTTCTTAACCTTATTGATTAAAACATTAGAGTATCTAATTATTATTGGCTACACAAATCACTCCATTATATCAAACTTACATCGATGCTTATATCGTGTTACCAATGGTTATCCTATCATTATTGCAATTTAACCTTGTGCTCAAATTAATCAAAAACAATTTGAGCAAACGAGACAACCATTCTAACTCAACATGTCTTTATTTTCCTTTCTAAACAACAATTAAGGTCATTATTCACCTTCTGGGTAACTACTTTTATATATCCATAACATCCAGTTCAATCCCTTTATGTAAAGCAAACTTCTCAGAACTAAATTTCTGCATAAATTATTTAAATAAAACTACATTGGTAGCAACAACTTTGGGATTATACTGGCAAACTCTGTCAATGCATGCACTTTGTTTAACCTATACCATTATCAACTTCTATTCATAAAAATCTTCTCAATCAGTTATTTACTTTCACATGTAAAATCTAATAGTAAACACTAAAAATCTGTGTGGCTTGCTAAGAAAGAAAGAGAAAGAGAGAGAAAGAGAGAAGGAGAGAGAAAGAAAGAAAGGAAGGAAGGAAGAAGAGGCAAACAGAGAGAGAAAGACAGAGAGAAAAAAAAAGAGACAAAGAAAAGTTAAAGGGGAAACTAGTTCAACCATGGTAATATTTTTCACATTAATGGCAGCATCACACTAGTTATTCTGAGTCTTGATCATCTCTGTGGGAGGGTTCCTCTTGAGCAGTTCATAGGGCACACCATGAGATATGGTCCAAGATTCATCTTTTTTCCCCTGATCATTAGCTGCTTTTTAGCCACAGATAATAAATGTCAGGTTAGACTCAGCCTACTAAACACCAATTGAGGTCCCTGTTAGAATAAAATTGTTTGCAGAGAATTTAATTTTCTTCATGTACATATCAGAGGAAGTACTGCGCTTGCACATAGTTCTTGTGTATGTAGTTTGAAGATGAATGATAGAATACACACTGACCCATTATGTAAAAATGTTGTTTATCGGCTATGTATGTTATAAATATTAGGAGTGAGGGGAAATAGTGACAACAAAAACTCCAAGTGGGATGAAGTGTAACCCTCCCTACAAATGGTTCCTAGAAACATCTTTTTGGCAAAATTGCAAATATTTAATTCTTTGTCTCTTTAAAAACATCAAATATTAATTCTCAGTTAAACTTCTCTCTAATTTGGTCTTTTCATTATTATAATCAATTAACTGATTAACCTTCCTTTATATGTCATTAAACAGAAAGCTATTTCAGACATTAAAATCATAAACTCATTCTCTCTAATGAATTTAATTTATACACTGTCTTGATAATCCCCTTCATTTGCATATCCTAAAGCATGCACTCCCCACGCTTACATTTACAGAATGAATTTTATCTATCCGGGTTCCATAGGGAATCCAACAGCTTGTTATTTTTATTGCCCAAAGCATCTATCTTGCTTCTGCCTCCTCACTGTCCTCCCAAATCATTTAACAAGGGTGACACCTTTTTCAATCTACCTTGATGAACTCAAGGTTGAGAGTAAGTCATATCTGTGAGTAGCCCTCTTGCCTAAGATAGTTCAAGTAATGCCCCAGACATTCTGTGAACTTGAAGGGGGAGACCTTCTAGGCATGGGCCCCACTCCCACCACTGTTTCTGTATTTTACCCCAAACCTTTTCACAAAGATGTGTGCATTACTCATGGAGAGGAGATCCGAACACAGGACTTTTCCATTCATGCTGAATAGCCGTATCCCTGGGTATAAGGCATGCTCCCACTCATTTGTTCCCTGTGAATCTTTTTGTCCTTGTCTCTCACTTAGAAAGTGTGAATGATGACTTCAGCCCCACTCTGCCCAAGGCTGGCCTTGGACACCGCTCTCCAATTTCCCAGCAAATGCTTCGACCAAAGGGTATTATGCAAGCAAAAGCTTCCTTTGCCAAGCTCTCCCTAAACTACCTGGTTCTTTGAAGGAATTAGTCAACAAAATTCTCCATGAATTTAATCTAAATCCACTGGAACAAGGGATATAAATTTTGTGTATGTATAGCCATATATATATATATGAGCACGTACCTTACATGCAACACAACTTAAGAATGAAATTAGCAACAGGCAGACCAAGAGGAGGAAGGGGACAGGAAAGGCTAGAGTTCAAGATCATATGATTGTGTAGCAGAAAATGTACAGCTCTCGGAAAGTCCATTGAACCTTGTTTTGATTTGTGCTAGTTCTTGCCTAGTGCTCGCTGTCCTCCCTTTTTCTTCACCACTTCCCTGCTTCACAGAAAAATGGAGTTTCACTGGATGGGAAAAAAATTTCAGAAGTTTCCTCTTGTATTGTTGGGCATTTAACCTTTTGAAAAGTTTTTGCGTAGAACAAATTTATATTCCATTCAGTGAATATTTGAAGCACAAAGAGTTTTACTATACATGATTAATATCAGCAATAATGGTTTTAGAGCCTACAAGCTCAGAAGATTTCATACTATATGTTTATTTTCCTAACTACATTTCAATAGGCTAGTATTCCCAATATCCTGTGCTGTGTAGATAAGAGATACAGTCAAAGGATGGATGTGATTAATTTCCAGGAGACCATGTTTTTCTTTCATGTTTATTACATAATTACTTTTATAAAACCACTATTTTATGCATTTCAAACAGCAAATGATAGCATTGAGTCAGTATTGAGATAACTATGGCCTAGCAACCTACTAATGTGTTTCTAACAATACATGTCTTAATAGGCCAGAAGGAAAATTTAAGAATTTTTCAAACCTTATGATGTCTGTGTAATCAGATACTAGATGTTGCATACTTGCAGTATGCCTTAAACCACTCCTTAGCTGGAATATAGAACGGACTGCCCTTCACATAACTTGATGCACTGTTAAAAGTCAGGCCTTGTCTGCATTTCTTGTTCCTTATTATCTGCTTGCTGCTTCCAAGCTATACTTTTTAAATATATATTTCTAAATTTTACTAAAATGCAGTGAATGCTACCATAACTTCATATCTTAAAAAAAAAATCATTGTGGCTATAATTTAAATATTCATAAATCATAAATATCTTATGATTTAGCACATTTATATTTCATATTGGCATTTTAATTGAAACTAAAAGAAGTAAGGTGGAGAAGTGTGAAACAGCAAAACATCAAAATAAGAATAGATTTTTCCTTTGGTCGTAATGCAGCAGTAGTCAGCCAGAACATGTATCTATATGGAACACAAGGAAAGGCCGGTAATACAGCATTCATTTTCTGATTGCTATGAGGGAATCTGCCCCAGACTGGCAATCCCTAAACCACTTTGCCACTTCTTTGTTATACTGAGACAATGCTGTGATTGCGGAGCAGGATCAGCTACAGGCAGGGGAGGAACTTCATGGCGTTCAGACAAGGGTGTGTAGGTACATGAAGTACAACAGAGCAAGCTGGTAGTTTTAAAGAGCCTGTGTCAAATGTGTTGTAAATTTTGCTTAATTAGAGTGGGAACTTGCTTGTTCAATAGGCTCTGAGAAGTTATGAGGGGTCCTGAAAGGGGCTCTTGATTTACTAGGGCAGACCAGGGAGCTCTGACACGGAGGCAAGCTGAGAGATGGGCAAATAGGCAGCCGGTCCTTTCAGGGCCTCCATGAGGAAGACCATTAATTACCTTGTGAATGGGTAGGGGGTAGGGCTGTTTTATTGATGGTAAGGTATGCTTTCTCTGAAATGCTTTTCTCCTAAATGATACTTTGCTTTAAGGAAGCTCTTCAGTCAGCATTTATGACTTTCCTTGTAGCCAGCAAGAACAAAATTACCAAATGAGAGCCTAAATCAGATTTGCCAAGATAACCACATTTTATCCCAGGAACCTGCACCCTCAGAGCCAATTTGCAAAGTGAGAGAATCAAGTAATGCTAGTCTAAGAAAAATGTAATAGCTGAAGGGTGAAGACCAACACGGATATGCTAGAGATGAGGAAGTATCAGAAGTGATCGCTTGGTAATTATAGCAACCAGGTGTGAGGAATATGAAGCAGTCATATATTCTGTTTGTTTCCTTCACTACTACGATTGCATTTTGGTGACAGAAGATGGGCAAATCACAGCATCCAGCATCATTCTGCTGTATTGAGTCCCTGAGGGCTATGATTTTGGCTGACTGTGGAGGAGATGCATAGTGGGCAGAAACTGAATTTCTCCTCATTACCTACAACTGTCAGAACTGCTTCCTAAAAGGATGTGGCACATCAATTTTACTCCTCCTGGCTTAGTGGCTATAGCAGCATATGGTTACTGGCTCAAAAAGGAAATGTTGACAGCTGTCACAGTAACTCTGCCAAGGATAAGCATGTCTGGGCTGTGCCATTTTAAAGTATAGGCTCTCACCCCCAATTTCTTGGGACCCCAAGACCAATCAGCCATGGCCTAGGGCACCTGACACTGCTGGTTCCCCTCAGCCCTGCAAATGCAACGAGCTGGCCTGTCCTCATCAAAGCAGGCAGCTCCTTGTCCTTGTGCTGCCTGGCGGCTGCTGTGAGCACTGAACTGGACATGCCAGCGCTGGGCTTGTGGCCTCCAAAATCCTTTGCATGGTGGTATGGCCATTTTCTCTGCGGTAACAGGCCAGAAGTCCTGTGCTGATAGAGCAATCAGAAGAAACGTACAACTCCTATCATGCAATGCAGGAGGCGCATGTGTGTGGTGTTGGGCATCAAAGGGCATCTCTATGGTACATTATCTTCTATCTCTTCTTACTGGATCCTTCTACTTCCAGCCCCAGCTCAGGTCTGTATTTCCAGGCACACACTAAAAATATCCTCCCCCATTTAACTAGAGTGTGAAAGAATTGCAGTTTAGGTTTAAGTGCCTGTAATATCACATTGCCAAGCCTCCAAAGACTGCCAGATTTCTCTGAGGAAAACCTAGGATGTGACATGTGACATTTGGAATGATTAAGTTGTCTTTATGCACCGCAAAGGGCACAAGCACCATTACTAATATGACTGATGTAATGCCTTTACAAACCATCTTTAAAAACAATATTCACAAAACCAAGAGTGTTAACAAAACTACTTCAAAATGTGTTAAAATGACTCCAAGTGAAAGTGCTGTGAACAGGTATGGTCTATGAAATCATTTAGAAGCTCAGTCGCTCTTAGGACCATCAACAGCAGATGGGTTTAAACAAAACAGTCATTTATCTTGATTTTTACAGCCTTGGCACTCCATCTTAACTGCTGACGTCCAGTGTGTCTGCAGCCCATACTGGGAAAGATTAATAGGCCTCGTCAGATGCAAAGCACCAAATTGTTCATTCAGAACCTAATTTTGCTTAATTGTAAGTTATCTATGGAATTTGCTCTTTAAATTAGAAAGGAATATCATGTAAAGGTCAGATCAGAACAATTACAGCAGGAAAAAGGAAGGCACAAAACAACAATCCAGGCAACTGCCATTCTCTAGATATGCAGAACTTTCTCTGGCATTAAAACACATGAAATAGATGTTTTTAAAGCTTTAAAGGTGCAGAAGCATGAACACTGCTGCATTCAAGGGGACACAGGTTTGCTCAGCAGTGCACAAAAGGTGCTCGCCAACCTGCAGATGTGTCAGTCTTGAGTCTCCCATTAATAAATCATCTCATGAATAAATCACTGAGTGTATGGAACAGAGCAGAAATCTTGAGCTAGAAAGAGAATGAACAAGTTGCTCTGGGGTTGGAAAGACCTAGAAGGTCTAAATGATGCAGTCTCCCTACAAACCAATAATAAACTTTAGTTCACCCTCATAGTTTTCTCCCCGGGATCATAGCATGCCACTTGTACACAAGATGAGGGTTCCCCCTAAGATTAATAGGGTTATTTTCTGATTTTTTCTTTTTAAATAAAAAAACAGCACTGGCCATTAAGAATTTGTTAAAAAGCCTGCTGGAAGGTAATGTAACTATGTCCAGTGAGTTTTGGAAGAGGTGGTTTCTGGTGTATCAACTTCACTTACAATACTGCTTTGAAAATAAAGAGAGTTAAAATGATCGAGGAACACAATCAATATTTCATTTCTTTGGTGGTAAATAACTGCCAAGATAAACACTTTGGATGAAGATGTTTACAGTGACTGGTGCTTTTCTGTTATGCAAACACACACTGATGAATCCTCTTAAACTCCTGTGGGAATGGTTAAATTTATTCTAACCATTTTATAGGTAGCAACATCAAAACACAGTCAGAAAGGCTGGCATTTCAAATGTGGGTGTCTTAAGTTATGACTTAATCCATCTTTTGACATCTAAACAAAAGTCTGGACAGAAGTTCACTGAAGTCCGCTAAGATTTCAGTGAGTATTTAACTGGGTATAAAATAATTTCACGCTGGTCACACAAAAAATGGGGCACACAAAATTAATGAAGCTTTTAATAAAATGAGCAGAATTTTTGTGGAAGTTTTGGGATTAGAATTCAGATGTTTCCGGCATTTGTTCCCTATTCTACTTTATCTGGCATAGAAAAAGGAAAAAAACTATACAGAGTTCAATTGCTTTTATTCTGAATAGCTACAGGAATATGAAACAGGCCCCAGATTGTCTTTAGAAGTGGATGGATGATGTGCATAATTTTAATGGCTAATTATAGTACATTTCATCAGAAATAATTTTTTTCATTGTTATTCAGCCAATTCTAAATGCTGTGCTTTAAGGGAAGGTCTACAGGGCACTGAATACTAACAAATTATTCTTCAAGACGCATCTGCAGAAAAGAGTACTGTGCTGTTTAAACCCTGAACCCTGACTACAGGGTTCTGCTTCATCATCTGATAAACCTGATCCCATTTCTGCCAAACAGTGGAATTTAATTACAAAGGTTTGTGAGTATATCGTATGTAATGATATACTCACAGATGGTAAGTTAATCAACAGCTTTTTTTGAAAATAAACAACAGATAGTAAAATATCCAGGGAAAAACAGCACACTTACCACCTTATTCATGTATGTGAGCTTTTCTAAGATAACAAAGGCTTTTCTAAGATGGTAAACAATAAACCAAAGCCAAACTGATTCAGGCCTGCATAAATAATAATAGGTTATAGTCTCACATGTTACACATCTCCTTGACAGTTTTTTCAAAGGGTTGTTCAGCACTTAACTGTACAACCTTAGGTAAAAAGAGCGAAAGCGGTGTGATTAAAAATGCTACCAACCAATGAATTTTACAGATTAGTTTGTTTTAATATTTAATATTTTAATACACATAAACTGAAAATTAATCTAGAAAATCCTGTCTGAGATAGGTTTGAAAAAACTCTACTCCAATATAAAGGCAAATATATTAAAACAGCAGAGGTGTTTATTCTTCTGCATTGTGATAAGCATATTGGAGTTCAATGACAAACATGGTTTCATTCTGCTAATAAAGAACACTTTAGAATCTCTATTTTAAAATAGTAGTAGTATCTAATAGCAAAAGATCTCTTCTGGTATAAGTACAGGATATAAAATAAGCCATTTTTTAATCAAAACTCTTAACTTCAGTTTTAGCATCTCAAAAAGTGTTTGTAACTAAAAAACATAAAATGCGTTGCAAAAAAAAAAAAAAAGTGCCCTTCAGTCCTGGAAAAGAAAGAGCTGAGTAGTGATATTATGAACTCTATAAAATCACAATGGCATGGGGGAGGTGAACAGAAAATGACATAATTCAAGAATTAGGTGCATGCAATAAAATTACTGGGGAAGAGCTCTAAAACAACCAAACAGAATTACTATTCCCCAAATCATGCATCATTGAACTAGAGAACTTAATGTCAGAGGTAATTCTGAAAGCCAAAAATCTGAGTGAGTTCAAAAATGATTAGATGAAGAACAGAATAAAAAATCTGTCATGGATAGTTTAGCATGAAGATGCAGCTGGAATCTGTGCTTTAGGAGGCTCATAAACCGTTGTGAAGCTGGGAGACTTTACAGGGGACATGTCCCTGTTCTTACAGACTAGCACCATGTATCTGTTGCAGGCCATTGTGCAAATGCAGCTAGCAGGTTAGAAGGACCATTGGTTTGACTCAATGTGGTCACAAGTTCTTGATGTTTCATAAAAGGCATACCATCAGTAAGTCAAACAGCTTAAGATCATAGGTGAGCTATTTTTAGCAGTTTACTCCTGCTCCATTTTCTTGCTAACACTTTTGGAAGATTTATCTTCCCTATTATAAATTGCATTTGCAGAGATATTTTTTGCAGACAATGGAGGTAAACAAATGCATATAGAACAAATAATTCCAAAGAGCAAGTCAGCCAGAGGGAGGAGGTTAAATTGATAGGTTGACATATCCAAAATATCTATGATGGCCACAGAAAGGTGAATCCCCCCACATCTCTGGTGCAGACATCAGATCTTCGGGAAGATCTTCACAGCCTGCAGAATGGGCCAGCACATGCCTGTACAGAATTATCAGAGTTTTAGTGGATATTATGGGTGCACAGGCAGTGTGCTGAGGTGAATGACATTAAGTAGCTGAATCGGCGGGTATGAACTCTCAGACACATTTCCCATTTGAGCTCAGTGTTTATAGCTTCCTTCAGCTGAGGTAAAAACACCTGAGACTGTGGATGGTGCTAGGAGTAGCATCCACTTATGCTATGGCAGACCAAGGGACAGAAGCGGCTGCTGTGAAATAATAGTAATGATAACAGCAAAAGATTAAAGCATTGCTTGTGGTCCAGTTCAGCTCTCTACCCCCTGCCCCGACTGGCAAGAGTGGCATGATACCTCCCAAAGGTAAGTGGTGTGGTGGACCAGGAGCAAACAGTTCAAGAGGGGAGTCTGGTTGCGTATGACAGTGTAAAAGCCTGATTTGCACCAGGTAACACCTATAGCAATAGAGCAGGGGCTAGAACAGCTGAAATCTTTCTTGATAGGCCTAGAGCGCAGCTCCCAGAGCGCAGCGAACAAAGGCAGCAGTTTGCGCAGCAGTTCGTGCAGAAGGGCGCACTAAGGTACCTTTGTTTCTGTTCCCTGTGGTGTACATTTCCTCAAGTATGGTTGTGACACGCCACAGAGCGCATTCCCCAGTAGCTGTTGGAGTTGCTGTGTCAGAGGTTTGGACCCAGACAGACCCTCTGACAGTAGTTGCAGCCCTACAGGTCCCAGGCTGCAGGGAGTGCTTGGGGCCTCTCCGGGAGGCCTGGGCTGGCAGCCAGCTCTCCTGCAGGAGGTGTGCTGCTGTTGATGAGTTGTGTCGTCAGGTAAGGGAGTTACGGGAGGAGGTCAGTAGGCAGCATAGCATCCGGGAAGCGGAGCAAGTGATAGACAGGGTATTTTCAGAGACTGTGCAGCTTCGGGAGTCCCAACCCCCCACAGCAGTGGAGTTGCCGGAGGGCTCTGTGCCGTGTGAAATGGTACATCATAACACCGTAGAAGGCAGCTGGAAGCTGGTCACTGCTCGTAGGAGGAGAAAGGCTCCTACTCCTCCCGAAGACTTGCAGCTGAAGAACAGGTTTAGTGCCCTCCAGGATGAGGAGGAGCTGGGCATGGCTGCAAGGGAAGTACCTGGGACAACAGACCCTGTGCCCTGCCAGAACGCCCGGAAGAAGCGGTGGGTGATTGTTGTGGGGGACTCCCTGCTGCAGGGGACGGAGGCACCTATCTGCCGACCTGACCTCATGTCTAGAGAGGTTTGTGGCCTGCCAGGGGCTCGTGTGAGAGACGTCATGGAAAGACTGCCAAGGTTTGTCCACGCTTCGGACTATTACCCACTGCTGCTCTTCCACGTGGGCGCTAATGACACCAAGGGCAAACTGGAGACCATCAAGCAGGATTTCAGAGCTCTGGGGATGGTGGTCAAGGGTCTGGGAGCCCAGGTCATCTTCTCCTCAATCCTGCCAGTGAGGGGGGTGGATGAGAGGAGGAGGAGACGGACTTTCCAAGTTAACGACTGGCTGCGCCGCTGGTGTTGGCAACAGGGTTTTGGTTTCTACGATCATGGGACCCTGTTTGAAGACTGACGACTGCTTGGGAGAGATGGGATCCACCTCACGAGGTGGGGCACACGTGCCTTTGCCAACAGGTTGGCCAACCTGGTAAGGAGGGCTTTAAACTAGGAAAGATGGGGGAAGGGGAGAGTTATAGTGCCAGGGTAGTTGGCAAAAGACAGCTCAAGTCGGGATGCCTCCAGCAGGTGCATGCAGCCAGGGAAGTGCGCATGGGATGTGGCTATGGAAGATCCTCTTGCATCCCTCCTGGGAAACCTGCATGCTCGATCGCCTCTCTGAAATGCCTGTACACCAATGCACGCAGCATGGGGAACAAACAGGAAGAACTAGAGATCTGTGTGCGGTCGCAGGGCCGTGATCTCATTGCAGTTACAGAGACATGGTGGGATAGCTCGCATGACTGGAGTGCTGTCATGGATGGCTACATGCTTTTTAGGAAAGACAGGCCAGGAAAGCGAGGTGGTGGAGTTGCTCTTTATGTGAGAGAGCACCTGGAATGTATGGAGCTGTGCCTAGGGGTGGATGAAGAGTGAGTCGAGAGCTTATGGGTAAGGATTAAAGGGCAGGCTAGCAGGGGTGACACTGTTGTGGGTGTTTACTACAGGCCACCTGATCAGGAAGAGGAAGTTGATGAGGCCTTCTACAGACAGCTGGAAGTAGCCTCACGATCCCAGGCCCTGGTTCTCATGGGGTTCTTCAACCACCCTGATGTCTGCTGGAAAGATAACACAGCTAGGCTCAAACAGTCCCAGAGGTTCCTACAGAGCATTGGTGACAACTTCTTGACACAGGTGGTGGAGGAGCCAACAAGGAGAGGTGTGCTGCTGCACCTTGTACTAACAAACAAAGAAGGACTGGTGGAAGATGTGAAAGTTGGGGGCAGCCTTGGCTGCAGTGACCATGAGATGGTGGAGTTCAGGATCCTGCGAGGAGGAAGCAGGGCAATAAGTAGGATCGCAACCCTGGCCTTCAGGAGAGCAACTTTGGCCTCTTCAGAGACCTACTTGGAGGAATCCCATGGGTTAGGGCCCTAGAAGGAAGGGGCGTTCAAGAGAGCTGGTTACTATTCAGACATCACTTCCTGCAAGCTCAAGAGCGGTGCATCCCTGTGAGTAGGAAGTCAAGCAAAGGAGGTAGGAGACCTGCATGGCTGAGCAAGGAGCTCCTGGCAAAACTCAACCAGAAGGAGGAAGTCTACAGAAAGTGGAAAGGGGGACAGGCCACTTGGGAGGAATATAGGAACGTTGTCAGAGTATGCAGGGATGCGACGAGGAAGGCTAAGGCCCGTTTGGAATTAAATCTGGTGAGAGATGTCAAGGACAACAAGAAGGGCTTCTTCAAATACATCAGTAGCAAAAGGAAGACTAGGGAAAATGTGGGCCCGTTGCTGAATGGGGTGGGTGCCCTGGTGACGAAGGATGCAGAGAAGGCAGAGTTACTGAATGCTGCCTTTGCTTCAGTCTTGACTGCTCAGGCCAGCCCTCAGGAACCCCAGACCCTGGAGGCAAGAGAGAAAGTCTGGAGAAAGGAAGACTTTCCCTTGGTGGAGGAGGATCGGGTTAGAGATCATTTAAGCTAACTTGCCACCCACAAATCCATGGGCCCCGATGGGATGCACCCACGAGTGCTGAGGGAGCTGGCGGATGCTATTGCTAGGCCACTCTCCATCATCTTTGAAAGGTCATGGAGGACAGGAGAGGTGCCTGAAGACTGGAAGAAAGCCAATGTCACCCCAGTCTTCAAAAAGGGCAAGAAGGAGGACCCAGGGAACTACAGGCCAGTCAGCCTCACCTGCATCCCTGGAAAGGCGATGGAGCAGCTCATCCTGGAGGCCATCTCCAAGCATGTGGAGGAAAAGAAGGTGATCAGGAGTAGTCAGCATGGCTTCACCAAGGGGAAATCATGCTGAACCAATCTGATAGCCTTCTCTGATGGAATGACTGGCTGGGTAGATGAGGGGAGAGCAGTGGATGTTGTCTACCTTGACTTCAGCAAGGCTTTTGACACTGTCTCCCATAACATCCTCATAGACAAGCTCAGGAAGTGTGGGCTAGATGAGTGGACAGTGAGGTGGATGGAGAACTGGCTGAATGGCAGAGCTCAGAGGGTTGTGCTCCACTGATGTGGAGAGTCTAGGTGGAGGCCTGTAACTAGCGTCGCTGTGCCAGGGGTCAGTCCTGGGTCCAGTCTTGCTCAACTTGCTCAACATAGGGTCACCTAGAGCATGTTGCACAGGATTGCATCCAGGCAGGTTTTGATATCTCCAGAGAAGGAGACTCCACTACCTCTCTGGGCAACCTGTTCCAGTGCACTGTCACCCTCACAGTGAAAAAGTATTTCCTCATGTTCAGATGGAACTTCCTGTGTTTCAGTTTGTGCCTGTTGCCTCGCGTCCTGTCGCTCGGCACCACTGAAAAGAGTCTGGCTCCATCCTCTTGACACCCTCCCTTAAGATATTTGTACACATTGATAAGATCTCCTCTCAGCCTTCTCTTCTCCAAGCTAAACAGGCCCAGCTCTCTCAGCCTTTCCTCATAAGAGAGATGTTCCAGTCCCCTAATCATCTCTGTAGCCCTTTGCTGGACTTGCTCCAGTAGCGCCACATCCCTTTTGTCCTGGGGAGCCCAGAACTGGACGCAGTACTCCAGATGTGGCCTCACCAGGGCTGAGTAGAGGGGGAGGCTCACCTCCCTCCACCTGCTGGCAACACTCTTCTTCATGCACCCCAGGATACCATTGGCCTTCTTGGCCACAAGGGCACATTGGTGCCTCATGCTTAACTTGGTGTCCACCAGCACTCCCAGGTCCTTCTCCGCAGAGCTGCTTTCCAGCAGGTCAACCCCCAACCTGTACTGGTGCATGGGGTTATTCCTCCCTAGGTGCAGGACCCTGCACTTGCCTTTCTTGAACTTCATGAGGTTCCTCTCCGCCCACCTCTCCAGCCTGTCCAGGTCCCTCTGAATGGCAGCACAACCCTCTGGTGTATCAGCCACTCCTCCCAGTTTTGTATCGTTGGCAAACTTGCTGAGGGTGCACTCTGTCCCTTCATCCAGGTCATTGATGAAGAAGTTGAACAAGACTGGACCCAGGACTGACCCCTGGGGGACACCGCTAGCTACAGGCCTCCAACTAGACTCTGCCCCGCTGATCACAACCCTCTGAGCTCTGCCATTCAGCCAGTTCTCCATCCACCTCACTGTCTACTCATCTAGCCCACACTTCCTGAGCTTGTCTATGAGGATGTTATGGGAGACAGTGTCAAAAGCCTTGCTGAAGTCAAGGTAGACAACATCCACTGCTCTCCCCTCATCTACCCAGCCAGTCATTCCATCAGAGAAGGCTATCAGATTGGTTCAGCATGATTTCCCCTTGGTGAAGCCATGCTGACTACTCCTGATCACCTTCTTTTCCTCCACATGCTTGGAGATGGCCTCCAGGATGAGCTGCTCCATCGCCTTTCCAGGGATGCAGGTGAGGCTGACTGGCCTGTAGTTTCCTGGGTCCTCCTTCTTGCCCTTTTTGAAGACTGGGGTGACATTGGCTTTCTTCCAGTCTTCAGGCACCTCTCCTGTCCTCCATGACCTTTCAAAGATGATGGAGAGTGGCCTAGCAATAGCATCCGCCAGCTCCCTCAGCACTCGTGGGTGCATCCCATCGGGGCCCATGGATTTGTGGGTGGCAAGTTAGCTTAAATGATCTCTAACCCGATCCTCCTCCACCAAGGGAAAGTCTTCCTTTCTCCAGACTTTCTCTCTTGCCTCCAGGGTCTGGGGTTCCTGAGGGCTGGCCTGAGCAGTCAAGACTGAAGCAAAGGCAGCATTCAGTAACTCTGCCTTCTCTGCATCCTTCGTCACCAGGGCACCCACCCCATTCAGCAACGGGCCCACATTTTCCCTAGTCTTCCTTTTGCTACTGATGTATTTGAAGAAGCCCTTCTTGTTGTCCTTGACATCTCTCACCAGATTTAATTCCAAACGGGCCTTAGCCTTCCTCGTCGCATCCCTGCATACTCTGACAACGTTCCTATATTCCTCCCAAGTGGCCTGTCCCCCTTTCCACTTTCTGTAGACTTCCTCCTTCTGGTTGAGTTTTGCCAGGAGCTCCTTGCTCAGCCATGCAGGTCTCCTACCTCCTTTGCTTGACTTCCTACTCACAGGGATGCACCGCTCTTGAGCTTGCAGGAAGTGATGTCTGAATAGTAACCAGCTCTCTTGAACGCCCCTTCCTTCTAGGGCCCTAACCCATGGGATTCCTCCAAGTAGGTCTCTGAAGAGGCCAAAGTTGCTCTCCTGAAGGCCAGGGTTGCGATCCTACTTATTGCCCTGCTTCCTCCTCGCAGGATCCTGAACTCCACCATCTCATGGTCACTGCAGCCAAGGCTGCCCCCAACTTTCACATCTTCCACCAGTCCTTCTTTGTTTGTTAGTACAAGGTGCAGCAGCACACCTCTCCTTGTTGGCTCCTCCACCACCTGTGTCAAGAAGTTGTCACCAATGCTCTGTAGGAACCTCTGGGACTGTTTGAGCCTAGCTGTGTTATCTTTCCAGCAGACATCAGGGTGGTTGAAGAACCCCATGAGAACCAGGGCCTGGGATCGTGAGGCTACTTCCAGCTGTCTGTAGAAGGCCTCATCAACTTCCTCTTCCTGATCAGGTGGCCTGTAGTAAACACCCACAACAGTGTCACCCCTGCTAGCCTGCCCTTTAATCCTTACCCATAAGCTCTCGACTCACTCTTCATCCACCCCTAGGCACAGCTCCATACATTCCAGGTGCTCTCTCACATAAAGAGCAACTCCACCACCTCGCTTTCCTGGCCTGTCTTTCCTAAAAAGCATGTAGCCATCCATGACAGCACTCCAGTCATGCGAGCTATCCCACCATGTCTCTGTAACTGCAATGAGATCACGGCCCTGCGACCGCACACAGATCTCTAGTTCTTCCTGTTTGTTCCCCATGCTGCGTGCATTGGTGTACAGGCATTTCAGAGAGGCGATCGAGCATGCAGGTTTCCCAGGAGGGATGCAAGAGGATCTTCCATAGCCACATCCCATGCGCACTTCCCTGGCTGCATGCACCTGCTGGAGGCATCCCGACTTGAGCTGTCTTTTGCCAACTACCCTGGCACTATAACTCTCCCCTTCCCCCATCTTTCCTAGTTTAAAGCCCTCCTTACCAGGTTGGCCAACCTGTTGGCAAAGGCACGTGTGCCCCACCTCGTGAGGTGGATCCCATCTCTCCCAAGCAGTCGTCAGTCTTCAAACAGGGTCCCATGATCGTAGAAACCAAAACCCTGTTGCCAACACCAGCGGCGCAGCCAGTCGTTAACTTGGAAAGTCCGTCTCCTCCTCCTCTCATCCACCCCCCTCACTGGCAGGATTGAGGAGAAGATGACCTGGGCTCCCAGACCCTTGACCACCATCCCCAGAGCTCTGAAATCCTGCTTGATGGTCTCCAGTTTGCCCTTGGTGTCATTAGCGCCCACGTGGAAGAGCAGCAGTGGGTAATAGTCCGAAGCGTGGACAAACCTTGGCAGTCTTTCCATGACGTCTCTCACACGAGCCCCTGGCAGGCCACAAACCTCTCTAGACATGAGGTCAGGTCGGCAGATAGGTGCCTCCGTCCCCTGCAGCAGGGAGTCCCCCACAACAATCACCCACCGCTTCTTCCGGGCGTTCTGGCAGGGCACAGGGTCTGTTGTCCCAGGTACTTCCCTTGCAGCCATGCCCAGCTCCTCCTCATCCTGGAGGGCACTAAACCTGTTCTTCAGCTGCAAGTCTTCGGGAGTAGTAGGAGCCTTTCTCCTCCCACGAGCAGTGACCAGCTTCCAGCTGCCTTCTACAGTGTTATGATGTACCGTTTCACACGGCACAGAGCCCTCCGGCAACTCCACTGCTGTGGGGGGTTGGGACTCCCGAAGCTGCACAGTCTCCGAGAATACCCTGTCTATCTCTTGCTCATCTTTTTGGATGCTATGCTGCCTACTGACTTCCTCCTGTAACTCCCTTACCTGACGACACAGCTCATCAACAGCAGCACACCTCCTGCAGGAGAGCTGGCTGCCAGCCCAGGCCTCCTGGAGAGGCCCCAAGCACTCCCTGCAGCCTGGGACCTGTAGGGCTGCATCAGCTGTCAGAGGGTCTGTCTGGGTCCAAGCCTCTGACGCAGCAACTCCAACAGCCACTGGTGAATGTGCTCTGCAGTGTGTCATGACCATACTTGAGGAAGTGTACACCACAGGGATCAGAAACGAAGGTACCTTCATGCACCCTGCTGCACAAACTGCTGCACAAACTGCTGCATCTGTTAGCTGCACTCTGGGCCTGGCTGTTATATAGACCTCTCCCTAGCACTGACTCATAGGGTGCTTGATCCACCCTAATCAAGGGCCACCAGGATCGAAGGCCCCCAACTCCCTCTGGTCAGGGGCAATCAAGAGAGCTCCTTAGCAGCAGCCACTCCTAGCTAGAGCTCTTCCCAGGTGCTTTTCCCAGGAGAAGTCAAGGCCTCCTGCAGTTGTCCTTGCCTAGCTTCCCCTTTCCTGTTCACAGCAATCACCTTCTAGTTCCTCGGGGGTCCTCAGAAAGCCCACAACTTCCAACAAGATCCTCAAGTTCTAGTCAGAGCCCAAACACTGCTGCGCAAACTGCTGCGTCTGTTCGCTGCCTCTGTTAGCTGCGCTCTTAAACCAAGCCACTATCAGCTTCACCAGTTCAGTCCATTTTTTCTGCCAGCTTTTTCTGGGAGGAAGACCCCTATACAGATGACAGATCTAGAGCTCTGAAGGAAGCCATATTTAACCCCCAGAAGCCAGGAGGAGCAATCATTGCACAAAAGTTAGGTTTGCGAGGCAGGCCAAGTTTTGAAGATAATTGCCTTTGTATGCCTTTGTAAGGGCTTGTATCATTTATATTCAGTAAACCCCCTTAAACCCCAAATAGTTTTTTTCTTTCTATGTTTTTATATTAGCTCTGCTCTCAGGTGTGAGATCATCCAAGAAGCATATCCCTTCATTCACCTGTACTGGTGGTCCTTTAAATCTTGCTTTTAATCTAAAATTCCTTTGACTGGAAATCCCGACAGGGGCTAAATCCCACCTAAGAGCGAGCACCACATACTCTTGGGTTTCTGGCACAGAATGCTTAATAATTTTTAGTTTCTAATTTATTATGGAAAAAAAGATTGAACTAAGGTTTTGGAGGTCTATTTTTATGGGATTAAAAAAAAAAAATTGGTGCAAAGTGCACCAAAAAATCATATGGCTCACACGTTGAAAACAGGAATTTCTGAAACATTTAAATTAGTAACACTCAGTACAAGGCAAAACCTTGCATAGTTTATGATTTTAATATGATATGTGAATTTATGATACTGTACTAGTAAAATTCAGTGTACACGAAACAGCATAAGAGCACCCACAAAACCCATATAATAGAATGATAAGAAAATTATAAATGAAAAATTGCAATAAATAAATCATTGTTCTTATTTTTGGGGCTCTAATTAAATGCTTACTTAGGTAAACATGGCCAAACAATATTGGAACCCATAAACTGAGCTAGTTAAGCCAGCCTTGAGCTGAGACTCTGGCCTGTAATACCTTTTCTGAAGCTGCCTAATCCATGACTATGAACAAGGGTAAAATAATATCTTAATTATTAAAGCTAATGTATATTAAAAACACTATCATAAAAATGATAAATGACACTGCAAGGCTGAGAAATAGACTAATGAGCATTTATCCCTTCAAAACGGGACTCTGGAGGCAACTTTGCTGATGTTATAAAAACTCTTTCACGGTATATATTTAACAGGTCTATGGGTATTTAAAATCTAATATAAAGGTATCCTAGCATATTTCTTTCTGCCTTCTTGCAAATTTTTAACAAGAAACTAGAGAACTATTCAAATCCTTGAAAAGGCATGAAAAGAAACTCAGAAAATAAAAAGGAGGCACTGTCAGTTTCCAAGTGTTCACCCAAAACAAGTCCAAAATATTCTTTTTTTCCTGAGGCCTAAACATTTTGCTTGTTCTTTTCTCATTGTTTTCCCCTTCACAGGCAATAATATTCCAGCATCTCTCAGAAGGAGATATTCCAGGAACACATGGGCAACAGCTGTTCAGGCAGGCCTGAGGTCTGCTGTTACTCATCGTACAGTAGATAGGCAATGGGCTTTTGCCTTTTGCCTGCCTTTATGTCAAATTTTAGGATCATAAAAACCAACAAGTCAACATGTCTGGTTTTCATCTTCCCCTCTCCTTGCTATCCTTTATTTCTATGCCATTTTCTCCTTATCTGATTCCAAATTACTATTATGATTTTTCAATGTAACAGGCTTGTGATTCCTGCAGAAGTGATATGTTGCCAGGCTATGCTGGTAGACACTTGGCAAATGTAGTTAGTAATCTGACTACCATCCATAGAAATATAAGGTTGTAAGATGCATTTTGATTTAATATTAACATCATAAAAATGTCCCATGTCTGTTATGCATTGCAGAAGAGTTTGTGTTACAAGTTGTTTTGAAATAAACAGGCAAAATGCATCAACACATACAGACTCATGCCAAAAATCTTCATCATTCACTTTCAGTTGTTCAGACAAATTAACATCAGGTACAGACCTGGTCCATAAAGCTCTCATCCTGCAAACACTGATATAACACATAAATAATTCAGTGGAAGCCAAGGTGACTACTCCCATGTTTACGAGGATTTTCAGAACTGGGTCCTAGAGGTGGAGAGAGGAAATTAACAGTTACTTAACCTTTTCTTGCTCAATACACCTCTCCAAAGCCCATTCTTTTTGCTTAGTTCAAGCCAAAATTGTATGTACTTGCATATTTAACAGGGCTACACAAAGGCAGGTTTTCCCTTGCTGACTTTTAAGTACACATGTTCAAATCATTTTATATAAATGCTGCAATGCTGAGGCTGCACTGGACAGCATCATTTGGCTATCTTAACTTATCCTTCCCCACATGCTACTACATAACCCACCTTTCAAAGCCTGTCCTTAAGAATATAAGCAGAGATACTTGTAACCCATCTGTTGTTTCTTCATTAAACCATATTGTTGAAGTAAAGTGTCAAGAGCTATTTATATTGTTATAACCTAAAGAGGCATCGGCCCCATATTTTTTTTAGCATAAATACAATCACACAAAAAAAACCCTGTCCTGAAAGAGCTTACAGTCAGTATAAGATATTACAGACAGGAACTGATTACACTCAGTTCTGAGGGGAGTGCTGGGTACTGATCAGGCCATCATACAAACATGCTAATCCATTGATAGGCTTTAACTATATACATATCTTCTAACAGACATTTTATAAAAGTTTACAAGGTTGTTTTGATGTAACTAAGGTACACAAGAAAGGTGGACGCGCATGTAATTCATCTTCTCAAAGCATCCTCATACTTAAATAAAACAATCTGTTTGAAAGGATCCTTGTTTCCTTGCTTTATAATTCTTTTTGTTGGTAGTATTATTTTTCTTGACTTGCACCATGGGAAAGCATAACCAGTTCTGCATTATATTCCCAGCCCCAATCACACTGAGCTACACGGTCTCAGTAATTAGTACCTCTGAGATACCCCATCATCTTCTTCTAGATTAATATTTTAGACTTAAAATTTTGTCTCAAAATTATAGTGCCTTTGTTCATTCATGTTTACTTCATTGAGATACTTTGAATTTTCCTCCCAAAGCATTTTTTTCATTCATTGCTATTAAGTAATACACTGTGAAGGCAGAAATGCTTTTAAAAGCATTAGGTATAAGACTGAGTAAAAATGTTGTGATATTAAGGGTCAGTAAGTTCATTCCTGGAAACAGTACTCAAATCCAAGAAAAAATAACTTGGATATGTGGCCATTTTCATGGGTTTCTAGTCAGTCAAGAAAGGATTGGACATACTGAGTGGATAAGGACTCAAGGAATCATTTCCAGTCAATTGCATTTGTAATAGGTGCAAAACTTCTCTCACTTTGAATAAAACTGCATAAAGCATTAAAAATAACAACAGGGGAAATGCACATTTAACACGGCTACCAGGTTACTAGCAAAGCAGCTTCACTTTAAATTCCTTAAGCCAGTAGAAAGGTGACTATATTTTCACAGATATTCAGTAAAGCAGCACTGAAGCACAATTTTGATATGCACCATGGAAAAACCATCAGAGAAATTAAAATAAAATTAATGGTAAATGCACACATAAATACACTGAAGAATAATATTTTTCTCTGTGGATATATTTACTGAATAAGATCTCCAGTTCTTTGTATTATCATTTTGGGATTTGTTTTCAGTGACTGTCTAAACTAACAGAAGCTTTTAGTCTCTGTAACTGTGAAAAAATATAAAGCTTCAGCTGTCAAGCATTATAACTTAGTGCACTGAATACAAATCATTCCCACTAAAGGAGTGAGGCAAAAAAGCCCTTAATTATTCACAGACTTAATATACTGAAGTACTATTAATATTCAGACTCCATCTTAAAGAAATTAAACGGCAGGAAGACTTATATTGGAGGTCATTTTAAAAAAACACATACACAGGGGCATGACGAAGAAGGCTGGTTGAAAGAGAGAAGCAAGACATTTTAAGGAAGAATACAAATGTTTGTTGACTCAGAGATCCAAAAGTACACTCAAAGAGCCTTGATTAAGAAGACACAAAGTATCTACACATTTTTATGAGGTGTATTTTACCTGTGAGCTTTGTAAATAAGCTTTCTGATGCAAGACCAGCACTTCAGAGCTAGTTTTTAGTAACATGCTTTCTGTATAAATCACTTCTTTCAAGCTCTTTGTGTTGTGTTTAACATTGAATCCTGCATAACAAAGCTGCGTAACTAGCATGGTGCCTGGAGCACCTGTTAGAGGCAGTTAGAGACCTTTTTCTCTGAACAAATGTTTGAAATGAAGTTTTCCTGTTCAGTCATCCCTAGCTTTGGGGGGGAATTCTTGTTTCTTTAGTTAATCATAATTTTATATTTGTTAATCAACTCATTTTGTTGATCTTTACATACTTTATCATTTGAACATAGACAGCATGCTCAGCCTTATACAATATGAGAAGGCACAGGGCTTGGACAATAAACCCATCAGCTGGTGCAAGATATGACAAGACAGTGAAGATCTCGAGGGGAGGTCTCCAGTGTCCATGCAACGCTTAAAGCAGCATTTACAGAAAATAATGAGATTGATTCAGGTGTGATCATCAGTATGGACAAAAGGGAGTTAATACAAGTACAAATAATAAAGATAGTCAGTGACCTAGAAGGGTGAAAGACAGATCAGTAGGAAAAACTGAGGGCTGTAGCCCAGAAATATATTTGCAAGGTCTTGGAGTGAGCTAAATATGAGCTTAAGATTTAAGTGCCAAACTCTATTTGTTGCATGAAGCCAGGAAAGGAAACACTTAAAAAAGCCACTGAATTTACTCAGGTTCAGGAGATGCAGCAGGTTTTGGCAACAGAGTGAAGATACCCAAGTAAGATGAAGTTCAGCAATGGGAAATACCTGTATTAGCTGGAGAAAATTATTAGGACTAGAACTGGAAAAGGCAGGATGCTAGTGACATTCTGAAGAAAGAGCCAGTAGGGAATGATTTGCTATTTTATAAATTAGTCCCTAGACATTCCTGAGAACTATGAATTTGTCCATAACAACATCAGTGAGTTGCAGAGGGAGGACGCTACAGTCACTGTCTCACAAGAGAGGTGGATTCACAGATTTCTAGGAGGCCTGCTTCTGACTTATCATGTATCAGTGGAGCAGATCTAATCTGTGATGTTGAAGAAGGCCTCCTTTCCACCAAAGAATGCCTGCTATTTGCAGCTTATGCTCATTTCTGTTGGAGGCTATATGTACCTAGACCAAGAAAAGGGATGTCTATGCCACTCAGAAGTGCGTGTGAGCCCAGAGGGGGACCTAGGTATGGTCTTCATTTAGCTCATCATTAGTTGGGGTCACAGAGGAAGTATGTCTGCACTGGTGCAAGACTGTGCCCAGTCAGTTAAGCCTGGCTCTCAGACAGCAGGCATCTATCCTTGCTCTTCTCAACTTTTTTGCAGCAGTCAGCACTTCACCAGAAAAGTTACAACGGAAAACTGCACCACCACCCCCAGTCTGCTCTTTTGGGGACCATCAAATGGACGTATGAGCTTTCTACTTTTCTTTCAACATCTACATTATGACTGTAAGTAGAAATGGTCAGAAGACCATTTGGTCAGAAGACCAGAAGACTCAAGTACCAGTGTAAATATGGAGTATAGATTTCGTATCTGTATTGTTATGCGAACAACACACAGCTCTCCTTTTGCCTCACCCACAGCAATGCTGCCTCCAGAAGGATTGAGATCACAGAAGAGAATCAACTGGATTACCCAAACAGGCAAGACAGAAGTGATGCTGCTCTTTCAAAGATTAATAGTCATCTGGGCATGAGGTTTGCCTAGTTTAATAAATTCCAGTACAGCATGTAGCAGCATGTCTTAGAGGGTGTGTGAGCAAATACAGTGTCTCTTTTTCTATCCACACTAGCTTCACATACCACATAGGCTCAAATTCTCGGTCCTGATGCTCACACCACATAACAACTGCTGTGGAGAGGTCTCCAACTTCACTGAAGCCAGGCAGTTTCCATGGTGCAGCACAGCTCTGTGCAGGCATATCAGTTTGGATCTTGAAGCAAAAGAGATGGGAAATTTTTAGGCAGGTTCCTTTAATACAGCACAGCAGCGCAACACAGCTATACTGCTTCTGAACACCAGCCAGCTTCATGCAGAAGCAGTTCAAGTGCCTCCATGATGCATCTGCCAAAGCTCCATGCTTCAAGCTTACCTCATGTGGTATTTGCAGTCCCTCCGTCTTGTGTTACTGTGATGTTAAGTGTGCTATACGAAACCATTTGAAAGAGGATCCAGAAACATTGCTTTTTGGCCAAGAACAATTCTAAGCATGCCATCCCCGTGAAATGTCTGCGGTGGTTATTTTAGGGTTGTGTTCCTTTCTATAATCCTTTACACTTCTGTACAAAAAGCCTTTTTGCTAGCAATCTGTGTTGCCGATTCTACTACAAGCTGGAACATGACCTTTACAAAAGATAAACACAAGCAGAACAAGAACTGCCAAGTAATCCAACAGTGCTAATACCTCTCTATGCAAAACAAACTGTAATGCTAATTTAAGAAGCTGAAGATCAAAAAGAGATGTATCTCATTTTGATTATTCAAGTGTAGCAATTACTTTCAAGTCTTAAAATGGAGCCTTCCCTTAAGTCTAGCTGATATATCCTCTCCCTCACTGTGAAGAAGTCTTGTTGCAGACAGCTAGACTTGTCTTGAGTAAAATGAGTGCTTTTAGCAAGAGAAGGCTGAGTTTAAATCTCACACCCCTCTGCACAGTGACTAATATTTCACCTCAGAGGTGGCCTCACAACTGAATTTGCTGAGTGTTCAGTGAGTGTCCACTAGAAGTGTGATAGCCATCACTGTTAGTAACAATATCACATTTTATGTGACTCCAGTTTCTCTATGCCTGAGTATGCTTCGAAATCTACACAAGTCAATGGAAGTCATCTTCGTTACAGACAGCAGGAAACTTCACTAGGACAGCGTCAGCCTTGTTATAAATGGTGGGGTTTCTTCTAAGTCCCTGCCAGCTGAAAGATCTGCTTTCTAATATCAGCTGCCTAAAAGTCTAATACGTTTCCTTGCTAACACAGAACTAGAACATTGTCTGATTTCAGTGGGGAGCACTCTGAATTTCATTATCTCTCTGGTTAATACATTTGTCTTATATTCCCAGGTTCACACCATGGGATAAACAGAGGCTTTAAATTAATTAGTGAATGTTTGTAAAGTTCCTTAAAATTTAAAAAGTTAAGTGCAACCTATTATTACCATCCTGTTATAATTTTGCTATCATTAATCATTCTGCTTTTTAGGGGGAGGACAGCTGACAACCTTCTTAAAATTTGATTCATTTGTATTAATCAGAACTATTATCCAAACCTTTTCCGGAGTGAATATATTAAATACTGCCAAAAGCTAATTGTTACATTATGCATATTATTAGTCCTTTTCGATGCAGTTGGGGTCTTCTAGGTTATTTCTCTTGGGCAAAGAAATGGATGTTAGAGTCAAGTGCCCTGGAAGTAGTGTGTACAACACAGTTTTCATGCACACAAGAGAAATTCAACAAAAGGAGGCTTTTTTTTTGCTCACAGCTCCAAACTGCTTTCAGCCAAGGCTGAGCCCAGAAAACTCTTGCTGCACTTTCCCTGTACAGTGCTCTCCATGCTGATCATGGTGGGCCCAGTGTTTTCTTAATGTCTTTCCCAGTTTCCCTGGGATTTCTCTTTTTCTCCTCTTTATTGAGATGTCAGACCATGGCCAGCCACTGCCCTCTGTCATGTATTTCCTATTGCACATGGTTCCTGTGTGTGTCTCTGTTTAGGCCCATACCTAGTTTTGACTTGAGGTCCCTACTTGGGTTGTTTTTCACCTAATATAAGTAGGACAAGAGCAGAGACCAATTGCTGAGAAAAAAAAGCAGACATTCGGAACTCAGATGGGACAGTAATAAAGACTTAAGGACCAATATGAGACTGTGTGACTTTTATTACTGAAAGTTGAGGGAATGTGAGATCAGTTCCTCTCTTCAGGGATGGAGCAGGCAGGCAAAGATTTGTCTAATTTCTGTTCTTCTGAGTTCTGTATTTTTGCTGTTTTAAGGAGTTGTTTTCATAAAATCTAGTTTTCATGCTTGAGAGATCTTTTTTTTTCTGTATTTCTTACTTTAAGAAAAACACTCAGGCAGATTCACTTCAAAGCTCTGGGAGGCCTTGCCACAGGTGAGCTTTCATAATGTGGTCCGGGAATGAATTTTGCAAGAAATTCATATTTGGAAAAATTGAGCAGGCATGGCACAACACTCGGCCAGGATATAATAACTTCTTGTTGTAATTGTTTTAATACCTATGCTCACTTGTGCTAGATTAGTGGCTCTGAAAGGACTTTCATGAAGGAAATGAAACACTGCCTTTTCTGGCAAAGCAGGTTATAAACAGGAGCAGAGAAGGAGGTAGGAGCAAGTGAGTGTCTGGAGTGGGAGAAAAATGGATATTCTTGCCGTCTTTGCAGACTCCATCTGAAAGCCTCCTGTCACCCTGCCAGCTTGTCTGCCATCTGTCACATTTCTAATTTGCCTGTCAGCAAGACAGAAGGAAATTGCTTTGGATCTAAGGTACTGACTGTGTCGTGAGAAATCTGAATTCAATCCACAGTTCCGTCACAGAGTCTTGGGAAGATATTGCGTTAAGATTAAGGGCTAGCATAGCTTCCATAAAGGTAGCCCAGACTGCCATCTGCCTGTCCACTCACTGAAGGGAAAGAAAACTTCACCAAACCTCTCACTGGTGCTTTTGTCTTCTGTCACTTCAAAGGACATTGGTATATGTTGTGCTTACACGTCCTAACAATGGAGTCCAATCTCCATAGGGGACTTCAGGTGGTTCTGTATTACAAATAATTAATCATAACACCTATGGAAAATACACACACACACACCTCCATTTCACATATGGACTGCAGATGGGAAGTCTTTTAATGTGGCAGTTTCTTCTGCAAGGTTTGATGGAGCCAAACATTTTTGCTGTGTGCCGTTTGTGACCCTACATCTGTGGAGGCAGCACGCTCCATCTCAGCAACACGGTGCCTTTTGTCCCGGCGTGTAGTCAGCCCAGACAATGTAAACAGAGATTACCTTAAGCCAAAAAGAAATCAAAACCTATGAAAACATTATCTGCATCTTAAAAAAATACAGCTGGGCTCAGCAAACACTGATTACGTTCACAGTGCTGAAGCTAAAGCCATCTGGGCCAAATATGCAGGAACTCTGCAAGCTAAAATGCTTGTCCGTGCAGAGTTGAGCTAAGTGTGAATGCAAATGACAATTCAGCCTGCAAGACAATCAAGACAAAACCTGACATCCAGACATTGCTGTGTGTGACTGGAAGGAGGCAGGTTTCTTTCTCTCTCCACTCTTTTCAAAATTAGAAGAAAATCCTACTTTTAAGCTAGTAGGACTGAGGCGTACTAGCATCATTCTGCCTTGCACTATTTCATTTGGGGTTATCAAATGGCATGAGGGATATACTTGTGGCAATGCATATCATTCCTGAACATCTTCCCTTCACCTCTCCCACCTTCACTTCTTCATGTTCAAAATAATAACTTTCTGATTCACTATTATGGTATTCCAGAACCCTAAAATCATATTGGCGGACTAGATTGATCTGTCTGTATGTCTTCCTAAGTCTCAGAAAACTTTGTTTCATAACACGTAACAGAAAAATTTGAAGAGCTCTGAAAATACCTCTCATCAGCTTTTTCTAGTTTCAGTTATGACATTCTCACTCTAGTGGCTTTCCTGACTGCAGATGGTGCTCATTGTATGTGCAGAAGTATGTATTTTTAAAGTAAGGTAGCATCTTTAGATCCCAACTCTCTTTTGATTTAGCCAAAAGAGGCATCTCTGAGATTTCTTAGCTCCTTGCTGGAAAGTCTGAAAGGCATCCCAGTGACAGTGTACTACCATGCATAACACCAAAACAGTGAGATCCTGGCTCTGGTGAAAGTGGAGGATATGGAAAAAGAGAAGGCTCTGCCAGTGGTGGGGAGCATTTTTGCATCTTTGACTTTTGTGAACTGCCCGGGCTTTTGTGGGAGACAGCTGATGCAGCAGTCCTTTGATGTAAGCTTTGATCACAGTTCCACACTAATTGCAGTGCAGTAGATTGTGCCTACAAGTTTTTAAAGCACCTGTAAGAATATTATGAAACTATTTCCTGGGTAAATTAGGTCTAGAAGGTTTCCTGGTGGACATCAGAACTTCCACCCTTTGCTAGAGAAGCAGATGTTGCTTGGCATAATCATTGTTTTTCTCTCCTCCTTCTGCTGTACTAATCCATTGCAATTTATGTCTTGGTAAAGAAGATGGTTTTGCAAGATGCTCTGAAGAGAAGGCTAATTCATAGCCTAATAATCTCCTTTGAAAGTTTATTTTGTAGCCCAAGAACAGTGTCTGTATTTGTACTCCTTGTGCTGGGCTTTGGGAACTGCCCTGCTAAGGTTAGCATAAATAAATGGTGATGGGACCAGTAGTATAGCTTGATCCAGAATGACCAATACTCTCAGGACTATGACTATTAAATGACTGAGAAAATGGGTGAAAAAATTTGAGCCCCAAAATAATGTAGTAATAGTGGCCCATGACACAGAGAAGGCAAACTGCTGCGTTCTGCATATAATGCAATATTCACCTAGAGTTAAAGTTGTTGCCTCTGTACATAGTTATCTTACTATGCACTATCTTATCTTATTAGTAAGAAAGGAATTTGGTGCTGAAAGGCCTAATGAATTAAAGCCCTGATGGAGTACATAGTGCAAAGAGAGATTTACACTTGGTGTGGATTGTGTTTGTTTTTTTCTAATTAGGGAATAGGGCAGTAAGCTTTCTGACATGTTAATTTGTTAGAGCTGGAATCTTGACTAAGTGGAAAGAAAAGTTATTTTAACTCTTAAAATGGATAAGATATTTAATGAGACAAGTTGTTTTCATTTGAAAATATTTGATATATGTGTAAGATAATGCTATTATGAGGTAAATGCAAATGAAGTTATGTCAGGAGAACACAGGACACTAAGTTTATTGTGGGGAGATATATATCATCTCTAGCTAATTAATAAACATGCAAATTAGGAAGGCTGAAGATAAAGAATGTGTTAAAGAATCGCTTTTTGGAATGATTCCTCAAGATGATGTCATCATGGCTATCATTCATCTTGTTTATGACACACTGAGACTGTAAGTACAAAGAAGCATGTGTTTTGGTAAAACTATCTTGGATTTCAGCAGTAAAGATGGTTATTCCAGATACTGTTTGACTGTTTAAAGGAACAAATCTCACACAAGCTCCAATCTTCATAAATTAAAAATTTCACTAAACAGTAGGATTAATGCATGAGAACCTCAAAGAAGAAGAAGGCAAATTTGGGAAAAAAATTTGGAAGAAAGTATTGTTTATATCTGACTCGTAAGTTAAATGCAGTATCCCTTGAGAAGGAAGCAGCAAGAACCTTCTGTGGGAGAAAAAAGCAGTCTCTCATAGTATTTCTCCCTGTTTATCAGATTCATCTCTGTCCTGCTTGGACTGAGGGACAGCTCTACATCTCAATGCCAGTCTCTCCTCAGAATCACAACAGCGTTGTACAGTAACATATTAAAAAGCAAATAGCGGTACCTAACTTAGTATCAGCAACCCATCACTGGCAGGAGAACTGCTAGTGTCTCCTCAGCCACCTGAATAGTCTCATATAGAAACTGAGGTGCCAGAGTTCAAGGTGTGGTGTTTGGGCTTTGGATGAGTAGGATCTCTGAGAAGCTTTTCCTGACCATGAGACTGTTATACACATGCCCATCACTACTAACTGGATTCTGGAAGAGCTACATACAAGGGCTCACTGGTGGGGATTTTACCAGAGGATTCTTTATGGCTTCTTCCTGGCTTCTTCCTTGGCTTTCCCAAGGAAAAGTATGGTAGAGCCACATGTTTATGGAGCCCTGGCAGTTCAGAACCTTCTGCTCTGTGTCTTGCCCTTCCTTAGCACTCACCTGCCATCACTGGCATGGGAAATGGTCTGTGCGTGGAAATGCTGTAGCAGGGAGTCTCACTTGAGCTGCTGGGATCTCCAGAAGATGATGCTGCAGCCTGTGATCAACCTCTGCTCCACAGCTGAAACAGCAGTGCAGCAGTGAGACAACCTCAATGCATGAGAGAACAGAGCACAGCACACGTTGCATCATCTCTGGATTGATCTTGCTTGATCACCGGTTTAATCAGACTGGACGGATGAGATTCCTGAAGTTGGAATCTGTTACAAGAATTTTTCTTTTCACCTTGCTGCGTATAATCTGACATCTCCCTGCTCTGGTCTCACCTGCTTTCTGCAGAAGCCAAACACATTTATTAACACGATTGTACAATTTTGGATAAAAATAGCAACAGTTCCCAAACTCAGTGGTATTACAAGGGGTTAAGAGAGGACTCCATGTAAGCATAAAGAGAAACAAGAAAGCCACAGATGCTTCATTTGTTAAAGCATTGCAAACATGCTACCTTTCTATATACATCCTATGAGCTCCAGCCAGCACAGAAGGAATGTCTAGACCCATACTTATCCTTTAAGCACTTGAAATCAGGTTCCAGGAGTGTGTGTGTGCAGGTGGGCTGGCTGTGCTCTGCACTGAGAGGGGCTGCTGTGTGGCAGGCTGCCTCGGATACGGAAGGAGCAGGAGCACCTCAGCATTTCTCCATGAATGGAAGTCTCTTGGCAACACTTGTGTGAAGCATGCACTTCCCCTAGTCCCCTCTATAATCAGGTTATGACTTAGTTCCCATTCAGTCATTTTAAATGAACTTTCTTTCAGTTAAGACATGTTCAGAGATTGCTAACTTGTCCTGCTCCTAATAGAGCAAAAGGTACAGAGTGATTCCAGGTGATCTGTAGGACAGCTGCAGTTGCAGATACTTTAGTAGCCTTGTGACCTGTTGGCCATTTTTCAGGCAGAGGCAGCTAGAATGAAAAGCAAGGACTTCCTGAACTTTTAATAGCATTCTTCATCTTCTTTTTTGGTTCTGTCTCCTAAAACTAACATTTCTTTGTAGCAGATCTGAAGGAACCTCTCTCTTTCATTCCTCTCCTACAAAGTGTGCAATACTTTCTCTGGGATTAGATTTCCAGAAGTTTCAATGACTTTGCAATTAAGCTTTTACAAATCAAGTTTATTTTTTAAAAGAGCACACCACCGTGAAACTGTCAGGGTTTGGTGGCCCTCTCCTGGCCACACAGTGTCATACATTTGTCCTCAAATGCACAAAACCCGCCACAGCGCAGCCCCAGCCTGTGTACTGTGTTCTGTACCCTTCTCACCAGCTTGTCAGCAGCAGGCAGCAGCTCGGAACATACACGCAAAATAAACCAAGAAGTTGAACATATTTATTTTGGTTTAAACAGGACACCTTCATGCTTTATGCACTGGCATTTTGCCAAGTGGCACACTAAATGTAAACAAAGCTTCTTTATCAACTGCAATATGAGCCACTTTTCATCGTAAATAAATATTCAGATGTATATAGATCATTAAAGGTGGGATCCATCTAATCTAACTTCGGCCCTTCACCTTCTGTTCACTTGGTCTCTTTTAGGTTGAGATGAATTGCTTCCTGAAGGTGCCTATTTCTCTGCTCCTTAGATGCAAGTGGTCATTGCCACACACCGGGAAACTGCCAGTTAGTTTTCCCCATTCCTTGTGAGAGCCTGGTTCTCCTCTTATTTTCATCAGGGTGGACAACAGCTACTCCACTGAGGTCCATCACATTGCCTTGATGTGGAAAATGGTGTAGAAAAAAATTGGTCTGGGGCCTAAATCTCTTTAAGGATAAAGGGAATTTTTGCCACTACTGGAATCCTTTCCCTTCCTTCCTCTCTCTCCTTTCTCCTTCCTCCTTGCTCCTTTTCTTCCCCCCCCGTCTCTCTGAGTGAGAAACAATTCAGGGCTTGTGAGCCTCCCCTTCTGCCTGGCTAGATGGCAAATGCTTCCTGCCTTGTTTTTGAATACTTAAGACTAAAATATTTGGAATACAGCATGCTGGCAACATGTCATTCACAAAGACTGATGAGTCACACAGAAGGAAAAAGAAGTCAAAATACACATTGATGACACATTGCTGATGGAGTTTGCTGGTGTCGGAAAAGACTGGGCAGTGCTAAATAATATAAAGAATTAGGTCATTGTTACTGTACGATCTGAATTGTTCAGTAAGTGGTCAAATATAAAGCTGTATGCTTCTGTAGGACCTCATGTCATATTGTGCACATAGGAACATGGAACATAGGCATTCCCCATACTATCAGGGACCCTGTTCTGAGAAGCTGTGACTCTTTCCTGTATGTCTTTTTTAACCAGCTGAACTTGAGTACCAGTGCAATCATTGAGTCAAAGCATCAACAGGCCCCAGGACAGATAAACTACCAGCTATGAGAAGAGACCACTGCCCTACCGTTGGCCTCAGCACAGGCCTGGCAGATCTCTGCAACTGGTTGTGCTGCCCGTGGCTCCACAGGGTGCTGAAAAAAACAAGTAGGCCTCAAAGAGGAACCACAAGAAAAATCAGAGAAGTTGAAGATGTGCTTTCTTTGTGAAAGATCGACATACCAGCCCTGAGAGGCCTGAGGTGTGGTTTGATCAAAATTTCTAAGAAACCAGATGAAAACAAAACTTAGTTAGAGAGCTCTCAACCTGTAGGATATAATGAGCTACCAGGACTGGAAGCAGAAGCTAGAAACATTATTATTAAAATAAAAAGATAAATGACATACCTAGAAAAAGAGAAGAAGTGATGAAGGCATTCAGTAACATCCTACAATAAAGTTGTTAAAGGCATGTAGATACCTAAAAGCAAGAAGCAGCCTGTCTTGAGAATTTCAGAGGTGTGTGTGATGCCAAACTCGTTAATTTGTTTCTGAAAATCTTATACCTGAAGTTGACTACATATACATAATATAATCTGATAGCTGGTCTAAGACTTTGTTAGCACAGCAATCACTTGGAAAGCCTAGCACAGAAAAAGCTTTGTGACCATTAAGAAGCTGAGTGTATCGCTCTTATTTGCATCAACATGATTACTTCCTAATGAGTAGGCTTACAATATCAAAAGGTTGACAGTGTAAACAGATTGGACTTATCCCTGATTGAGAGCCAACCCCCTAAACTGGGTTTGAAAGAAATTGTATGTGCTCCCCAAGAAAGGCAATTCAGGATTGTCTTGGTGGCAGAAAACACCATTCAGCCGCAGGGCTGCCCAAGGTTCTGCGACCACGTCTCATTGGCTTCACCCTCCCTACCGCGCTTGACTGTAACAGAGCACCACTGTGAAGAGTCACATCAGCTAACGGGATGCTAAGACGGCTCTGCAGCACTCTGCAGCCTTAGCAAAGCAGTATCAGGTCAGATGATCATGCCTAGAGCCTAGGTATGGAAGAAGGTGTTTACATTTCTAATTTAAAACAATAATGCTAGTGTAAATATTTAATAGTGCTAAATCCTAACAGTCACTGTGTCACGCTGTCATGCTATGAAGGTTCGATAGCAACGACTGAGACAGTAATATAATAATAATAAAAAAGATGTTTATTTCCTCACACAAGTTCTTGGATTAGTAACATCCATTAAAATAATGCGATTACTAATTTAGGAAGGATAACACAAAACCATCAGTTACTAATTTAGAAAGGATAACCTGAAACCGTCGATTACTGCGTTATTAATGGGAAGGACTGCTTATCCCTACTTGAAAGCTTTCTTGTTCACTCTCCTAGTGAGAGGGCTCTCAACCTCGAGGAGTTACCTTAACCCAGCGTCCCAGGAAAAGGGGAGGGGGGGGATACTCACGGTCCAGCCGGAGAGGATGATCAGGTCACGTTCCCGTCCCTGCTCAAACTCTCCTGGCTCCCAAGTCTCTTTTCATACGGCTGGGGCTCTGGGCAAACACTGCTTTTGCTGACTTTTAGCAAGTTTCACAATCACAGGACTGTCTGTTTGTCTGCTTGGGAGGACCCTGCTAGCGAGGCAAGACCACAACACCTCCGTATTGCTTCTTCCCTCCCTGGGGGTCCGTGCAGATTCCAGGTGGCAGACCTCTTCAGTCTTGTTAATGCTGCCATTCCGCAGCCTTATACATATCAATCCTTGCGCATATCGGTTGGTAGACGACTTTAGTCCTGTTAAGTCCTCTGTTCAGCAGCTTTGTGCACGTCAGCTCTTGTGCTATCAGTTCTTCTGCATATCAATTGACAAACTTCAGTCCTGTTAACTCTTTACTCGCCCGTCAGTCCACCCCGTGACCAGAGTCACAGCCGTACACCCCCCCCTTTTTTGCCCCTCAAGGACAATCATGGGTTTGATCTTGTTGCAAAGGCAAGTAGCCTGTGTTTAAAGCATTTACCTTAGCAAAGATTGTGCGTAATATTAAAGCTTTCAAGCAGACAAAAGCAATACATATAATGATTATCATGAGTACAATTATTATGACAGTTTGTAAGCCCGACGCGAGCCAAGCTGATACAGACAGTCCGAAATTTTGGAACAATTTTTGCAGCCAATTAAACCCGTTATCATTATGCTGTTTAATGTCCAAAGCTAGGTGTTTAAGGTTTGTGATCTCCCCTTCAATCAGGGTCGAATGGTCACTCAGGTTGAAGCAGCACATGCCTTTGAATTCTTCGCATCCATGGTTGTGTTGTAAAAGAAGATAGTCAACTGCCGCTCTGTTTTCTAATACACCGGCACGCAAGGCTTGCACATCTCTAAGCATTGCTGATAAGGCAGCAGAAGTGGTGTTGATAGTTTTAGCTAAAGAACATGCAATCTTTTTTATAGCTTGATAGTTCATAGCAACTCCCACCCCCGGTGTAAGGAATGCTGCAGCTGAGATTTGTGATGCTGAGAATAAGATTACTTCTGAATTACATTCAGGGTTGAGGGATGAGGCCTCCCTCCTCTTTCGTGTTTGATTCCCAGCTATTTCCTTTATCTCTTGTTTGCTTGGCATATAGATGCTCAAGCGACCTATGGTACAGGGGCCACCAGTAGCATTGGCTGGAATGTAGGAGTAAGCTTTTACCCCGCATAGCCAAAACATTCCTGTAGGGAGCACAATATGTGCATAGTTAAAGGTTACATTGGTTGTTTGATTACATTTAAGAGGAGGCCCATCTTCCATAAAATTGTGGCACGGTCGGGTTTTGCTGGTACAATTTACCATCATAGCACACTCAACCGCAGGAAACATTCCTTTCACCTTAATTTCTATCATTGCTTTGTTATACTGTGTTGTGGTGGAACCCCATCAAGACATCTGATTAAACGTATTAGTTACTTTGAAATTTGCTAGTATTGCCTTGTTTTGCACTGTCTCTAGGGGTATAGGGAACCCAATAGTGCAAGTGGTGTAAATTTGGGCCGCCGAAGTTCCTCCTTCTAGACAAAAGTGAGTGGTATTTAGTATTTCCCTAGCTAACTTTTCCCAAATATTGACATCGCTGTCCCATGGGTTTGAGATCAATGTTGTCACCAGGGCTGTCTGGAGTAGGAACACAAGTCTCCACATGGTATCCTGTAAGAGAACACATTTAGGTTTTCCTCGAGGCAGGGTGCCTCGGAATAAGTGGTTAATAATCAGGAATTATCCACCGAGAACTGATTCGATGGTTTTTTTCTGTGGCATCAAGTGCTTCCCATGCAAGGGGTCCTCGGGGTTTAGACAATGTTAACGGGACTACTCCAATTTGTGGTAGTTTTACCATCACAGGCTGTCCTGGTTTACCACGTGCAGGATCAATGTCAGGATTATCCTTAACGATGCCTGTATCGATAGGGCAAAAGGCCTGGGTTCTGGGACTACCAAATGTTCCCCATCGATTATTAAGTAGATGCACAGCATGGTTAATGCGTAGGTCCCAACTCGCTTTTTCTACTTGAGCATATCTTTTAAGTAAGCCATTGGCCCTTTCCACCATCCCGTTTGCTTGGGGATAGTAGGGGTGTGGAATGTCCAACTAATCCCTTCTTGTGTCGCCCAGTCCTGTACTACGCGGGCTGTAAAGTGAGTCCCATTATCACTTTGTATTTCCTTTGGTACCGGTAATACACTGAACCATTCTTGTAATACCTTAATGGTAGTTTCTCCATTCGCAGTTCTGACAGCTGTCGCTCGGAGGAGACGGGAGACCACCTTGACTCCCACTAATATATATTTTCTCCCACTTGATGGTTTAAGAGGCCCTATATAATCAATCTGCCAGGTTTGCCATAATTGTTTTTTATTACTGATATGTAGTGGAGCTTGCTGTTCTGGATGATCCCTTTTTAATCTTAGTTGGCACTGAGGACAGGCTGTTATGATTCATCGTGCAGTTGTTATATCTATGGGCCATCCTCGAGCTATACTTTCTTTTACTAAATCCTTTTCCCCTGAATGTCCTCGCTGTGTAGCCATTCTCCTACTCTGTCCCACTCTACTTCACTTACTGTTACTCCTCTTACCCTCGACAACTTGTCAACTATCCCGTTCCATTTAGCTGCCAGACTTCCGTCTGAGCTGTGGGCTTTCACCCACCCTATCGCAATAGACCGTTTCCTTCCTTCTTCCAACAACTCTTCCCAGTCTGCTTGCTGCCATACTGGGTACCTATTTATTTGCCATTTATTACATTCCCAGAATCCTATCCAGTCTGTGGCCCCCTTGAATACTGCATATGAATCGGTATACACTGTTGTTGCTCCATTTCTTATGGCAAGTCGGACAGCCTTGAGTTCTTCTACTTGGGCGCTGCCATCGCCTTCTTCTATTATCGTATGGCCTGTGCTTATTTCTAAGGCAACTGCTTTGTATTGCCACCCCATGGCTATCCTATGTGAGGAGGCATCGGTGAACCATACCCCATTTAGGTCAGACTTTTCAGTGAGTGGTTCAGCTACTGCAATGGGAGATCTTGGGTAGCTTGGTACTGTTTCTGGTACAAGGCTAGTTAGGGGTAATTGGTATTTGGTTATCTTTACTGGTCCCTCCTCTATTTCCAGGCTATCTTGGATTCCTGATAGATACGCATACCATTTACGAACTGTTTGTCTCTGGGCTATACCTTCAGGGGGTGGTGTTCCTCGTTTCACAGCATCTAAAATGTGGAAGGGCCCCCTTAAGATTACTTTCTGTTGGGTCGTTATTTTTTCGGTGGCCTTCACAGCCCTTACCATGGCTAAGATTCCCTTTTCCCATTCACTATATCTTTGTTCTGCCTCCTTGAAAGCAGTGGATTCAAATAAAATTGGCCGTTTAGGTTCACTTGTTGGTGATTGGAAGATGGCACAATAAGTTGTGTGTGTGCTAAACCCCCACTCTACATCAAGAGGGTTACTGGGATGCACGGGACCTAGTCTTTGATACTGATTCATTGCTTGTATTATTTGCATTAATGCTTGTTCATGGGTGTTGTCCCATTCCCATTTGCTATTCTTTCGCATAAGGTTATAAAGAGGTCTGGCGATTATTGAGAATCCTGGGACATGCTTTCTCCAATATCCCAACGTACCCATAATTTGTTGCAACTCCTTTTTACAAGTTGAGTTTTTGGATTTTTCTAAAGTCTTGAGCACCTTTTCAGGGATTGCTTCTGCTCCTGCTATCCATTTGGCGCCTAGGAAGGTCACTGTTTGGGCAGGTCCTTGACATTTCTCTTGTGGTATCTTTAGCCCTATCTCAGTCAGTTTTTCCCAAATTAAGTGGGCTTCTTGTCGCACTGCCTCCTTTTCAGGTCCCCCTATTAGTATATCATCTATATATTGATAGACTTTTACTCCAGGGGTTGTACCAAGCGAATCTAAGACTTTTGCTAATGCGTTATGAGCGATGGTGGGGGAGTGTTTGTATCCCTGGGGCAGCCGAGTGAAGGTATATTGGATGCCTTCCCAGGTGAAAGCAAATTTGTCTTTATCTTCTTTTATTAGCGGGACCATGAAGAACATATCTTTTACATCTAGTGTGGCCATCCAGGGGTGGGCTGCAGTCCTAAGCTGACTCACCAGTTCCGCTATATTGGGGACCGCAGCCGCAGCCGTGAGGGGAGCGGTATTAGCATTCAATCGGCGATAATCTACTGTTAATCGCCATTCTCCATTTGTTTTTTTGACAGGCCACACCGGAGAGTTATAGGGGGAGTGGGTGCGTTCTATAATCCCTTGCTCTTCTAGGTCTCTAATGACTTTGCTTATCCCGGATCGTGCAGCAGATGCTAAAGGGTATTGTTTAACATTAGTTATCTTACTAGGCGGCAGCGCGGGGGAGGTTTGCAAAAGCTTGATGTTAGCTGTTCCAAAGCTCCACCGGGTACCGTTTGGGAGTATCCAGTTTCTTCCTCGTAAAACATCAAACCCTAAAATGTTGTCATTTCCCTTTGGGTTTATTACTACCTCAAATTTGGTAAGACGTTTGTCTCCTGGGAGCCAGGCACAAAGTTTTGCCAAAGGACAAGATTCAGCAATTCCTGTAACTCCCTTTATAAAAATTGATCGTCTAGATGGTTTGATATTTAACCTATTGGCTGTCTGTTTGTCCAAAACACTTATCTGTGCACCAGTATCAATTAAAAAAGAAACTTTGTGTTTTCTAGGTCCTACCGGAATCACAGTCCGGGGTTCTAAACTTTCAGGCCGCTGCGCTATTGATAGTACTCGGGTCGGTTGGCCTGATTTTCGACCAGCGCTACCTAGTTTTTTAGATCATGCAACTCTTCTCGTAACTCCAAGAAAGGGTTACTAGGCTTAGATTCTTGTTTACTATCTTGTGAGCCGGGTGGGGCGGATGGCAGAGTCACCCCTTTTGCTTGTTCCAGCTTGCTCACTATCTGTTCTAATGATGTCCTCTGTTTTCTGATTATGTAGCATGGATCGTGGAACACCTAATGCCAGGGCATGTCGCCACAATCTATTTCGTTTCTCCCTATCTTCTTGTTTAGTTCCCATTTCCTTATTGTGCCGCCTGGGGGGGGAATGTCCTCTCCTCGGGGCATATGAGGCAGTAGCCTGTCTAATGCGCTTTTCCCGTGGTTTGGTATCCATCCCCATCTCTTGCGCAGTTCGATGCACTTCTAACAAGGTATCCACCCATGTCGGTATTGGCATGGGGGGGGCATTGAGGTTATTATGATTGTGTGCCTCTGCAGCTACAATGCGATCTCGTATTGCTTGTAGCTTCAGCTTTAACACTGTAGGCAATCCCCGTATTAAAGGCGTTAGGCTGTTTGGGCTTACCGGGGCTTGCATGGGGACGTCGTAGGCTCCCCTTTCATATATCTGCTGTACGCAAGCCGCCTTTTGTATGGCTTCTGTAAGCTCACTATGGGTATTTATACCTATTCTCAAAGGTTCTCCTCTGTTCCTCGGGTCTTGTCCTCCTGCCCAGTAGGCTACTCGGGAGGTGAGGGAGCGATTCCCAACTCTACCCGTCAGGAAAACTCCTGGTCCCCAATATCCTGATGCCTCCTCTTCACTTAGTATTATGCGATCACCTCCTGTTAAGGATACCCGCCACAAATACTCAGTTTCTGTTTCTGTAGGTTGCCTGCAGTATTTCTCTTGCAGTTTTCCCATCTCGTCTCTCGAGTAAGGGGTAGTTCTAACTGTGGTTCTAGCATTACCTCCATGGGGTCCTGTCGCGGTTTCGGTTTTTACAACTGGCCGCACATCCAGAGGTGAGGGTTCTGGAGGGTACAAATCACCATCGTCCTCTGAACTACTGCTGTTTCCCCATATATCTCCGTCCCAATCGTCCGGGTCCTCCACCAACATTTTTCTAATCTGAGCTGCTGTGGGGGGCTTCCTTGCTGTTGAAAGGATGAGTTCTAACTTGTTTTGTAATTTCTGATTTCGCTCTTTCTCTAATTTCAATTTTCTTTCAAGATCTACACACTCCTGCACCTTTTCTTGTAACTGTTCCTTAGTTTTTTGATGGGTCCGATTGGCTTGTTGGGCCACCAGTAAACAGGCCCCTAAGATGGCACATATACCGCCTTTTCCTTTCCCATCTCTTTGGTTACCTCTGACTTCCTCTATCCTACACACGACAGAGGCTTCATTTTCCCAATTATCATTTGCCCAGTCAATCCCAGGGCTTGAGGGTCTGCTTCCGTGCCTTCTCAATAACTCACGCAGCGACATAGTTCAAAAATATTTCTATCTGGTTACCCCAGCTTATGTATCCACTAAGTCTGTATCCTATCCTATCCTTATCCTATCCTGCCGACTACGCCAAAAACTGTCACGCTGTCATGCTATGAAGGTTCGATAGCAACGACTGAGACAGTAATATAATAATAATAAAAAAGATGTTTATTTCCTCACACAAGTTCTTGGATTAGTAACATCCATTAAAATAATGCGATTACTAATTTAGGAAGGATAACACAAAACCATCAGTTACTAATTTAGAAAGGATAACCTGAAACCGTCGATTACTGCGTTATTAATGGGAAGGACTGCTTATCCCTACTTGAAAGCTTTCTTGTTCACTCTCCTAGTGAGAGGGCTCTCAACCTCGAGGAGTTACCTTAACCCAGCGTCCCAGGAAAAGGGGAGGGGGGGGATACTCACGGTCCAGCCGGAGAGGATGATCAGGTCACGTTCCCGTCCCTGCTCAAACTCTCCTAGCTCCCAAGTCTCTTTTTATACGGCTGGGGCTCTGGGCAAACACTGCTTTTGCTGACTTTTAGCAAGTTTCACAATCACAGGACTGTCTGTTTGTCTGCTTGGGAGGACCCTGCTAGCGAGGCAAGACCACAACACCTCCGTATTGCTTCTTCCCTCCCTGGGGGTCCGTGCAGATTCCAGGTGGCAGACCTCTTCAGTCTTGTTAGTGCTGCCATTCCTCAGCCTTATACATATCAATCCTTGCGCATATCGGTTGGTAGACGACTTTAGTCCTGTTAAGTCCTCTGTTCAGCAGCTTTGTGCACGTCAGCTCTTGTGCTATCAGTTCTTCTGCATATCAATTGACAAACTTCAGTCCTGTTAACTCTTTACTCGCCCGTCACACTGTTACAATAAGCAACATACATGATAAAAAAACCTAATAATTTATTACATGCTTTCTGGCAAGATCTGTTATCATCTGACAGTATTCTTCTGAGAATAGTACTGTTATTACAGTCTCCTTTATATTACTTTATGTTTACCTAGGAAGGCAGGAGAGGTTTTTGTGACCTCAGAGATGATGAAACCTTTAGATGATTGCCTGCATTCCTTATGTGTTACCTTGCTCCAGACTGAATCAGTCGTATGTGGGCAGAGCTATCTTGCTGTAGACTTCTGGTAGACTTTTGCTGCTGGTGAAAAGACAATTCCTATGCTTCCTTAATCCTGAACTCTGAAGTCAGAGTGGCCTGGATTTGCTTCCCAATGCCTCCTGCTCTTTGACTTCTACCATCATTTGTTCAGCAAAACAAATCTCTATTCTTCTCTCAGGGTCAGAACATGGGGAGAGCTGTTAAATGTTAATAAATAAGAAGTCTTTGGATTGTAAGAAGAAAGAAGCTGCCAAAATATGCATTGCCTTGCCTATAATCGAAGGACTTTTGATCTGTAGATTCAAAGAGAAAGAAAAAAAGTATCATTTCAGCTGCCAGGGTGCTTTAGCTGTTTTAAAATTACATTTAGGTGAAACTGAAAATAAAACTTTGTTTTGAAATGAAAAATCAGTATTTTGCTTGAGTGTCAAAAAATGTTTCTAATGCTTCTCTTTTCAATTTTCCGGTACTCTAAAAGATTTTGTCAGTTTGGCTTGAACTCACAAATAATTTCAGCCAAACCTAAAATGGCTTTTTTTTTTTTTTGCAAACTAGCTCTTTGATGATGTGACTTCTTTTCCTTTTTAAAGCAGGCGGTGGAATGGCTGTTCTTGCAACATCTCACTCCCTGCACACAAAACTGCACATGAATCTTTGGAGAGGGAAATGGGGTTAATTTCTACTTCAGCCTCAGAAAGAACAAGCTGAATGTTGATAAGCTTCTAGGACATCCTTCCCTGTCTCTCTCACTTTTTGTAATCCACTGGGATGTACACAGACTTAAGTTTCAGGGACAAAATGTCTTTCCTTCTTCTCCCTAAGCAACTGAATTTCATATAGGCAAGTCTATCATACCTTGTCCCTGTATTTTCAGAGCATAGGAAGTAGCTCCTAGGAAGTACTACGAGTAGGTAGTAGCTATTTCTAACTATAAAATACTGGATTAGACAGACTGAGGTTCAATTCAATACAACCCCACTGCTATGCTCTTTAGTAATGACCTTGGCAAGTCATGCATGCCCCTCAAGCCCTACAGAATAAAACCGCAATTATTTTTTTTCTGTTTAATACAGGTATATACGTTATTTCTCAAAGAGTCTGATTTCCACTTGGAATTCTACATCCTTCCCAAAACATGCCTTAAGAGGGTCTGCCACCCTGCTGCCAAGGCCCTCCATCCACCCCAGCCATGGTGCCAGAACTGCTCATGGCTAGAGACTGACAGCGAATGGTCCGGACCCCTTGGAGACCTTCTTTCCTCATGCAAAATAGCTGAAGTGAGGGTGACAAGGCACCTCAGCTTGACAGCCCTGGACCTTGCATACCCACTTAGCGTTGTTTTTTTGTGTGTGTTTGTGGATTTTCTTTTCTGGAACTGGAGTTTTTCTTGTTTCTTGCTTAAGCCCTTTCCAAGATGGGGAATGAGGACCAATGATGCAGTAAATGAAGAGTTTGGTCCAAGCCATATCTCTTGCACCAGATTGTGTGGTCTCTGGGGGGCATGTTTCCTGTTATATCCTGGCAAAAGACTTGTCTCTTCACATCATCTGAGTCAGTTTATAGGGCTGGGCAGGTCACATGCGTTGTGTTAGAGGAGCTGGAACAGAAGTGCCCTGTCATGGGTATGTGACACAGGGTCAGATCCCTAGCATTCCCCTTGAGATGCGTTATTAACTGGTCACTGTAGCTTTTCTTCAGACCTTGATGATGGGCTCCGAAATGCAGCTATTTGCAACGACTACTGGAGAAAATGAGTATTGAGAGAAATACATCTGTCTGGTATGGTTGCAGGGGAGAGATGTGTATTTGGTAGTGGAGTGAGTAGTTGCGGAGGGAAGACAAAATGCTGTTTAATTTCATATGTATTTTTGTAATACTGTCATTAAAGGAGAACATTGTAAGAATGGTTTTAGATTTTCATCTAATGGCTACAATTGTAGCTGTTTAAAAAAAGAGTAAATGCAGATGAGCAATATCAATGTGATGTGAGGCGTAATAATTGAAAAGTTATTTAACTTGCAGAACTCCCAAAAGAAGACCCAATAAAGCTGTTCAGACACAGCTGCTTAAACCATTGCTACTGTCAGAATATGGATTATTAAAGTAAAATTCATTGTTAAAATATCAGTTTTGGGATAATAGTACTTTAATGGAAGACACAAAGAACAGAATTATTTTTCTGTCATTTGACATCCTTGAATATCAACCTTGGGTCTGATATGCATTATCCAAGATGGAATCAAACACAGGGATCGCATGGCCCAGAATGGAAAAAAAACACACATTTTTTTCTGTTTGCAACATTTCCTGGATTAATGAATCTGCCTTAAAATAGCCTTGAGACATACAAAGCAGATCATCCCAATTGATGGTGAGTGAAACACTTGGTGTTAACTACCTGTAATAATTTAAGTGCTGAAAAGTTTGGTGATACTGAGTAGGCCTAAGGCACTTAATTATGTAACAAGATTCCTAGGGAACTCCAATAGTGTTTTCTGCATCATTAGGACAGAAGCACATTTTTTTTCCTATTTCAGCAAATGCACTCTCAACGAACAATAAAATGTGCAAGCTGGAAGTTAAAGACTGGCTAATGGTCCCTTGACACGAACATACTGAAGCAAAAAGAGTAAAAACAGCCTATGCTGTGTACATAAAAAAAGACATTTCAATCTTAAACATAATATTTTAAAGAAAACATGCTGCAGGCTATGAAGAGCTCTGTATCTTAAAGGATGGAAATTACAGAGTTTTATTCAGCCTCCATTTCTCTTTGTTGTGCAGTTTCTAAAACCATATTTCCTATTATTAAAAGAAAAAGGAGGTGCTGTAAATCATGTTAACAAGTAGCTTTTCGAGGGCTGTAGATGGAGCACTTGCTTTACCGCACACACATGTACAGGCTGTGCAAGAATGTCTTTAGCCAGGCACATTATGGTTTATGACTTTCACTTATTAATTACTATTCTTTATCATGGTTGGTTATGAGTATTTAGAAAGTGCTTTTAACCAAAGAGTATGACATTTAAACAGATTTTGCAAAGAAAAACCAATTTTCTCTGACTTTTCCTTTTGTAATTTATTGAAGGAATCTAAGACAGTTTCTCATAAATGACGGACAAACCAGAAAGCCTTGAGCTTCCAGTTTCTAGGCTGTTGTAAAGCTGGCTATCAGGGATGGTGTCTATTTATTGCCCTCTGCTGACATCATCCCCAAATTTGGTGTTTCAAACCTGGCTGGTCTACCACTTCTCTCATTTATTTGCCTGTTCCTAACAGTTTAAATGATATTCTAGAAGAAAGACAGATCTGAAAATCAGTATTGGTAGGATGAAACATCATGTACTTACTTATCAAGAAATGAAGATGTTCCCACATGAAGTGCTGGGGAACTGAATTTTTTAGATTATTTCTTTAAAAGCTGCTTCAAACATGAGAAAGAAAATGAGAAAGAAAATGTTCTCCACTGAAATAGACCCTTGAGGAAGGGAATCACACTTTGAGGAAACTGAAGGAAGTATTGCTGATTTTCTTTTAATAGGAAGCTCAAAGTGGTAAAATTGAAGTCAAGGTTCACTCTTCTTTAAGTATTCATTGCTTCACTAAATCATAAAATGAATGTTTTAGTATTAGAAAATAGAATAGTTTAGCAAATAGACTGCAAATGTAACAATTCATTTATCATTATTGCAGATATTGTGTCTGTTCTTTTTTACATCACATAACAAGTGATTAAGAACTTTTGATAAGAAACTATATCCCTTGCTTTCAACAGCAAGGGTACTCAGCCACAGTAAAATTTGCCAGTAGATATGGTGCCACTCGATTGCTGGCAATGTTAAAACCAAGTTAATTTGTAGGATTTTTTTCCTAAAACAAGAAGCACTAGTTTAAATAGTAATGGTTTCAGGGAAGTCTCGAGGTGTGTGGTCTAGCTGCGTCCCCTCTGGTTTATGATATAATGATCCAACTGCATGCCTCCGTTCCCGGTCCCTCTTTCCCCCATTCTCCCTCCTCTCTAATCCTGTTAATCCATTCCTTTTTTTCTTTCTCCTTTCCTCCTGCTTAGGTCCTATCTTCATCCTGTCCTTGCTACTCCTCACTTTGTATGTTCAAAGAGTTTAAGACTAAAAGGCACCGATTCTTCATCTAACCTTATTCAATATACAAAACTAGCTATAGAAGGTCATCCGACCAATTTATATTAGGCATAAAATATTGTAGTTGGTCAAAGCATACTCTTCAGAGACTGCAAGCTTGGATAAGAAGATACCAAAAAAAATGATAAATTGATTGCTTCCCTTGCAAATTTGCTCCAGTGTTTTCACCTTCCTTCTCAACGCCTTTGCCTAATCTTTTATTTGAATGTGGTGTCCTCAGATTTTGTTACAGAACTTCACTGAATCTTTCCCTCATGGATCAGAGACTACTTTAGTACCTAGCATTTTTTCCTTGCGAAAATACACACAAAAGTCACATCACTCCTTAACTTTATTTTAAATAAGCTAAAGAGGCTGAAAGGTTTAAGCTCCGGCATTTTCTCGACACCCTAAAAACTTCTGGACTTTCTGCATTCCCTCTCTTTTCCATTCTCTTCTGTGCTCTTGCCTCTCTTGCTACATCGTCCTGCTCCCAGAAGTCTCTTTGCTGAGAGAAAAAAAAGAGGAAAATTCTGGGTCTGCTACTGGATGGAGTGAGCACAACAGCTCTTGCACTCAGAGGCCAATTCCAACTCTGAGAAGCTGGAACATATTTGGGATGCACAATTTTCAGAGGATATAGTTGCCAAGTCTTGAGCGTTGCAAACTTATACTAGTTTCAGTCTTGTATTAAAAATAATATGGGCTAATTTTCAAAGAGAAAGTAAAAGGTAAGCTTCCAAATCCCGGGTGAGTTCTCTGCCCTGGAAAACATTCAAGTTCATGTTCCAAAGCATGAGGATACATGCTGACACTGCTTAAAGAAATAGTTTGCAAGGCTGTTTCAACTTGGTAAAGCCATCTCTTTTCCTCTAATTTCAGTCCTGAAAATGGCCTGACCACTTTGACTAGAACTTTCTTCTCTCCCTGCTCTCACCCCCAAAATACCAAGCCTAAACACCATAATCAGTCTAAAAACTTTCAGCAGGTATGCTAAAGTTATATGTAAAGTGCAACAGGGTAACAACAGCATGCCAGTCCATAATGCTGCAGTAGGCCTTGGATTTTACAGTATTGATCACTTATTGTGATTATCCCTTTTCTAGAATTACTCTTCCATTAGTTTCATATTTGATTCTCCTCCTATTTTGGTACTGACCATCTCAGTATTAGCTAGTGGAGTTAGGATGTTGTATTCAATGTACATTTGCTGATGATATTTGGAACTTTGTTAAGAAACAACTTGTATTTCTTTAAACACAAGCCCCAGTTTATTTGATACATCCATGTGCATTTTATGCATTGTAGTACACTGGCATAGCTATAAAGTGCAATTTGAACTAGTGTTCTATTACATGACTGTCACTCATGATTACTCAGCCTCCTTTTCCCTTGCTTTTCACAAACATTAATATGCCTAGAACTGTATAAAGAAAGGAAGTCCTGAAATACCTTTGCTGGTTTTCTCTATGTTTCCAAAAAAGCTCGCAAAAGGAGTTATGAATATATATTACAATCGTATATTTAAATGGTTCTTACAAAATCTTTATCCATAAATGAATACTACATAGCTCAGAATGAATAAGGAATTGCTGAGTATACTGGAAATTCTGTACAACTATTTTTGCTATTCTAAAGATCCTCTTCTACTTTTCCAAGAAAGAAAGTTATTGAGACCTGCAATAGCTGGTACACTTCACACCACAGAGGAATACATCAGCCCTGCCTAGCAAAGCAGAAGATAGACTGTACTGTATAAGAAAGTCTGAAATTGAGCTAAGCCATATTAAATTAATGGGTAAAGCTTCCAGAAATGCCATTTTATACATGAAGCTTCACTACTTCCACAAGTTGCCCAAAGCAAAACTGCTTAGTTGAATTATTCACTGAGGGCAGAGTGAATTCTTTTTCCCCCTGAGAACTAATTTTCTAACTCTCCCTCTAGGCTTCCATTACAGCACTCTCCTCTGTGCTGGATGAGATTGGATCGCTGCTCTGCAGCCTCTGTGCTCCCTGGTACCTCTTGCCAGGACATCTTGACAATGTGAGGTCAAGTGATTTTCCACCTGCTTTTCTGTTGGCTGCTCTGCATTTGCTAGGAGACACCACATTTGCACAATTTGTCATCAGCTTTTCCCAGACTCCTGTTAGATATAATATTATTTGTGCTTATTAAACTTGTATACTAAACAAATTCACAGTGGAGGAAGGTGCTGACCTCTCCCCAAAGCATCAGGTAGCACTGAATGCAGGTAGAGTCAGAGACCCAGTGACACAGGCTGAGAAAGATTCAAAGCAAGTAGTGTAGACGAGACATGTAAGCTGTAACCTGAATGACCAATATCCATTGCCACATCTCCCCTTTCTAATGTTCACTGTAATGATACCTCCACTTTTCAGAAAGCCTTCAGAAACCAGGCTGGGCAGCCCAACTTCTCACAAGTGCCCTGGAGCAAAACTGGCAGGGGAGTTTCTGCCTCTCGCAGCAGCGGGACACCACCACTTGGTACCTTCACTCTGTCAGAGGGCTTGGTTCCTTGAGGCACCTCCCAGGCAGCTCTGCAGGGCGCAAAACCTCCCCGTGTGGGGCTGAGCTGAAGGCAGGACTTGGTGGGGGAAGGCACCCGCACCCTTCCCCCTGTGAGCGGCAGCTTCCCCGGCTGCAGGGGCTGTTGCTCCTGACTCCCAGCTCTTGCAGTTTCCCACTCAGGGTGATCAGAGCCCGCCTTTCTCACAACTGCAGGACTTTGCACCTCCAAAAAGCTCTTGCTCAGTGCTAGTTTTGCCAGCAGGAAGTAGCTTCAAAGCATAAACTGATCTCCAGTGCCCAAGAGCCCTAATCATACTCTGTCTAGCCAGTGCAGCTGAGCTTGTGTTTGTCTGTGAAACATAAGCAGGACCCTTAAAACCAGTAAAAGGTGCCAGGAGGAAATGGACAGGCTGGAAAACCATGATACTTCCATTTAAGTTCTGTGCCTGTCACCCCGGTCATTAATTTGTTACCCATAGTCTCGGTAAAGCATTAACACTCAGCCAGACGTTGTGGGTATAATCAGGTATCAGCACTGTGAATCTGTCTCACAACATAGGATATATAATGCTCTGTAGCAATGCTGAAAATTGCATGAATAGCAAGTAGGCTCTTTAAGCTAGAAAAGATCTGCTTGGTAAGACTGCAACATCAGTGCAGATGCACAGGAGCTCTGGGGACTCGGGAGTGTCCCATTTAAGGCCTTTGTAGTTTAAATATTAGAACCCAATTCCAGAGGAGGGGAGAGGGGGATGGAGGCCCTCCACCATGGAGGGAGGAAGGAAGAACCATAAATGATCACAGCCAGGTTGGATAAAAGAGCGCAGCGACACTAAACCTGTGCTGAGGAACTGAAGAACAGATGGGAAGGGCATCCTGCAGACTGACAAGACATATAGGGAGAGGACTATATTTTGGACAAAGGGACAGAAAATATAGTCACTCTTTGGTGTGGGGGGACAAGATTGTTGGCCCCTCATGTGATTATCTGAGATATGGGAGCAGCTCTAATTGCTAACCATCATGGATAATTGTGCTTTATTGATTTATTTTTCTCTTTCCTTTGTTTCCAATTCCAGTATCTCTAATCAAATAGCACAATCATTTGCTTTTCTAGAATAAACTTGCTGTTTTGTTTTTTAGCTTATCTGTTGTCAAGACTGAGTTCCACCTGAACAGACATTAAGCAGTGACCTACCAGTAAGTCACAGCTTCAGGAACCTCACATGATAGACATAGAAATATTGTCCATGCGTCTACAAATGATTTTGCTGCACAGGGAGCACCTGGAAACCTTGGCTTCCTCTGGTTAATGTTGCTGTCACTTCTAGTGGGACTTTTAGACTAATATCACTTGGTGACCAGCCCTTTATTTTTACAAAAACTTTCTATAAAACCGTTTACTTCTGCTGTTTTTCATATTATCCGCATTTTTGTCTCCAGCTATGCTGGCAAGATACAAGTTTGCTTGATTTTAAGAAAGCAGATAGAGGAATATTCCAATGCTATTTCTACACTGAATAGATTTAATAATCAAAAGACATTAACTTAAAAGAGAAAAAGTAGCTCCAGTCAAATAGGCAAGTTTATTGTTGTAACTGATTATTTTTTGAAACCTCATCTTATAATTTTAGTGTATAGAATCTTCTGTTAAGAGTTATTTTAGTCAGCTGGACCTTACACCTTCAATAGTTTCACTGAGCAAGAGAGCAGAGGTAAATCAGGAAGATACCATGGAGAAGGTGTCCAGTGAGAAATAGTAAGAATTTCTTGAGGTTTCTCTTAATCTCTCAGTCTTCATCCAGGGGATAAGAAGCATGTGGAAAAGCCCTGAGCAAAAATCAGTCAGATTTGGCAAGCTTTCCTCAACAGCAGCCTGTTAAAGAAACTATTATGGAATTTAATGATAGACTACAAGAGTTCATCAGCCACAAATTATATCAGTCCAAAAGCTGGCAGAGGTTCCAGTTAATGTATTAAATAACTTTTGCCCTTATGGATGGATCATGGGGCCGGGGCACAGAAGAATAATGAGCAATATAATATCTACTCTTACTGAGCAACCTTTACACAGCTATTGCATTTTGAGTGTCAGTTGTCAGTGGTGTTTATGTATTTCCTAAATTGACTGATCTCACCTCAAAAACTCCCATTAATTGGGGCTAAATAAGAAAATGAAGGCAGATATGGGAAAGGAATTTCAAAACTAGGTCATAGCTTTTAGCCAGACTAAAAGGAAAATGCTTTTTCTGCAAACCCTCAGCAATGTGAATAGGATGAGCTCCTTTCACCAATGTTTGGCTGTTCTCTCCTGTGCCCCAATGCAGCACGCTGCACTGTCAGTGGTGCCAAGCGAGATGGTTAACTCTAGGTGAAATACAACCCTTCTTGCTGTACTTAACCCGGGTTGTTTCAGTGATTCAGTTACAGCTCAGCCCCCACAAATACCCTGCCTGGGCAAGCTGAGAGGAGCAAATACAGTGACATGAAGGCTGGGGTGGGCAGGCAGGAAACTGAAGGGGTGGCACTCTTCAGTGTGGTTTATATTAATTAGCAGGTAATGTGGACCATAGAAGCAGGTCTGTGCAGTGAAACATTGGTGCTGAGGACCTGATGTCTATGCTATACACATCCCACATGGACCTAGCTCTAGTCTGGTCTCATGAACTGAATGCCCATTTTGTGGCTGTGATCCATTAGGCACACTCCTGGAGCACCTTTGCCTCCTCAGTTCAGCCAAGGAAATCCAGTCCCTGTGATCCAAAGTGACCCTGCGATATGAACTGAAGCGCAGAAGGTGGGGAGGAGGGCTGGGAGATTTGCTTCAAAAGCTCACCCTTGAGTTGAACCAACATACGAATGCGGGTGCACCCTGGAGTGCTGCCACAGCCTGATTCAGCCTCAGCGGCTGCCGCCAGAGTAAACAGGAGCACGGACAGAGGGTTTCTCAGCACAGTAGTAATGCTGATATCTGTGCCAGTGGCTTGCTGGGCTTGAGTCCAGGCACACAAGTGGCCTCTCTATCCTCTCAGCTGCACTAGCTGCAAAACCAAGCAGGAGTCGTTCAATTTAAACTTTTTTACTGCTATTTTCCTCCTCTTCATTTCATCATGCAGCTTCCTGAGGGCTCCTCACATCTTGCTTATCATCCTTCATCGAATGTACTCCTTCCTGATCTCAACAGCTCATAAAACAGATCTCCAAGTGACATGAATTTCCCATGGTGTTGCCGCAGGCAGCGTCTGGGTGCCTGGCAGCGGAACTGGTCAGTAAGGCTTCAAAACCAAAGTAATCTTATCCACTTTTTTGTCTTACTCAGTCATCCTGCAGGTGGCAATGGGAACCTCTCTTTGCCCATCTGGGCATTGTGTGGGGTCCATAAACACTCCAGGTAGAAGAAAAGAGGATGCTTCCGTATTGCATATGTCCTCCATCTCATGTACTACTATGATAACTCACTCCCCCCCAACAGCAAGCAGGTGAATGTATTCTTGCACTGTATTCTTGATTTGTTCTGTTACCCTGAGATAATTTAGGTGTCTACATTACCTATTCAATTCACTCATTTCTAAAACTGGAGAAAGAGAAAAGGCCCTTGTATAAATACAGGGATTAGATTCCACAGTTGCTGGTTTCATAAAAAGCCCAAGGACAGATGTATTGCGTAGTTAATTAGCCTATTTTTTCACATAGAACATGTAAATGACAAACAGATCAACTAAAAAGTCTTTTGTTTTTGTAAAATTGCATTGAAGAGCAGAGCGATTCTGCTTTCATTGTTACATTTGCAATACTGTGCAATTCCTATGCTACAGCTACACTGGAGATTCTATAGTATTATCAAGTGCATTTACTGAGATTACTATTTTTACGATGGATGACTAAAGAATTAATAAAGATGACGCATTTAAATTACGTGGTTGATAGGAATATGCTCTTTAAAACTATTTAAAATTAGAAAGGGAGCCTAAGACTTTCTTTACCTGAGTTTTAGTTCATGGTTTATTGTAAGAAACAAATTCTACTGTTCAATTATTTACAAACCTAATGGCATTGCTTTCCCTTAATTGCTGAATATAGATAATGTTTTATTTATAGAAATATATATATATTATATTTATTCAGGAGTTAGGGGAAAGCAATAATTAAATACACACCAAATATCTGAATAACTGCAAATTAAAGAAATTAGTAATAACTGAAGAGAGAAAATTGTTTATATTAGTAGAAAAATTATTTCGTATTTGTGACTAAATTATACCAATAATATGTTACTGCTGTCCTCATATTTGCACTATCTGTGAAATTAACTTGTCACTTCTGCAGTAATTCTTTATGAGAGATGTATTAAGGTCATGTCAGAATTTCTAAGTAATCAGAAGTATTTCAAAAAGGCAATGATTAAAAGTTAGAGACTAAATAAGAATCCGACTACAGGATTACCTTATAAATGACATTTTGGCCACTGAACTTGAGCACATTGGAGCCTGTTAAATATTAACAGACAAGTGCTACAAAAGGATTAGCTTGGACTGTGAACAGATACTGTGAGAGGCAATCCCTTCTTGCTGGGTCTGAGTAGAACTGACAGTGTAATATTTTTCAGTACCTCTGAGGTGAAGGCAGAAAAGTGGATATCTACGTGATATTATAAATTGTCATATTTTTTTTGTCAGAACATAAAATAAGCTGAAATAAAAGAAATTGTTTCAATACTTAACATTATTTCCACATTTGGCAGTTATAAAATGTTGTAAAAAACATTATCGAATGTCATTTGTTAAAAATACATATTTCTATTTTACTTGGCCAAAAAATCTGAAGGCTAGGTCCTGATGGCTATTTATCCAGGAAATCTAACTAGTAGGAACAAGAAGTAAGCACTTACATGTCAGAGGACGATGATGGCCTTGTGAGTTTTCAATTAATCTTTGTCTTTTGTTTTGATCTTTCTGCAGCTGTCATTTCAGGCAGAGTTAATGAGATGTTGCATATTATTAGTATCGTTAATGTTCCACTTGTGCTTTTAGAGTTGCAAAATAATCCTAACCAATTTCTACAAACCAAACTGTAACCAGAACTGGATCCAGTAAAAGCTTAGTGCCTACTTTCAGATGGATTATTTTGCCACAGGAATCTATCTTAGCAACTGTGGTTGGTGCCTGGGTACAAGAGATTGCCTGCTTTCCTGGCTGCTAGGCTGCTAGGTAGTACTTAGATTTAAGTATTACCCTCCATTTTTGAACTGCAAAAAGCTTCCTAGCTGAAGGAAGCTTGCTTATGGGTCCCATAAATTCTCAGAAATCTATAAATTTGAACTGGTAGTCGAGTGAAGGACTACTGGGATTTAGAGATGAGCAGAAGGGAACTTCAGCTGCAGCAGAACCTCAGCAGGGTTTAACCTGTTAGATTAGACCACCTGGGACTGAGACGTGGGCTGACACCTTAGGGAGCTGTCAAAGGAGAACTAGGCACGTTGCAGCAGAAGCTGAGCTCCAGGCCTGGGCCAGGGTCAGTGACCCTGCTGAAGGCAAGCCTAATTTAGGAAAAAATTTTCAGCCATCTTGTTGAAGATAAATCTATGTATCTGTGTCAGCAGAGGGTATGGATTATTTGTCATAGACAGTGATGAGCTGGGAAAGGGTTTGCTGATCACTATAAAATGGATGAATAAATTTATAAAAAGAATATCAGGTTAAGGCAGGAAAGTGGTCTTGCTTCTGTATGCAGCAACCTAAGACTGCTGCTAGAATAATGTGCCTTCAGGGAGGATGTGGGAAGGGGGGAATTCAAAGGAAGAACACAGAAAATGATCCAGAATGGGGAGGGGACCCTTATGATGCAAGGTTTAAAGGGATCGAATTATCCAAGGTGAGGAGTCTTATGATCATTTGAGGTGAAAAAGTGCTGACATAGGGGCTGCTTCTACAGGCATGAATTTATGGGAAAGAGGGAGGAGGAAGACCTTAAAGCATTTGGCATTCTGCTATCAGCACTGGCCGGTGTTATGCACTTGCTTCCATAATGACAAAAGAGCAACAGCTACACATTCCCCTCTTTCTCCCCCGCAAAAACAACAAATCTCCCTTCAGCCTTAGCTTTTCAATCCTGCAGACAACAGCTTACCAAGATTCAGCAGCTGGAAGCTGAACTTCGTTAGATAAACTCAGCCTTGAAATAGGACATGATTTCCTGGAAGTAAGAAATTTAACACCTGGAATGATTTAGCAGGGGAATTGCGCAGGGTCTTAAAATGAAATTAAGTGTGTTTCCAGACCGGCTCTCATGATCTGTTTATACAGAAGATCAGAGTGCGTGAACAGAGTGGTTCCTTTCACCTTTACAGTCTATGAAAGGTACATCTGACATTTATAGATATTTTGGTTCCTGATCCTGCTGACTACACAGCGGTGTATGTTCCTGACCTGACCCAAGCCAGGATGCAGCACTGTTCTATTTGCTACTAGTCAAAGTTGGCAGATGTAGGGAGGAGCGAAATGACTCATTTTAACTGCATTTTTCCTCACTTTTTTCCCCCAATGTCAATCAGTGTTGCAGTTGATTTAAAAAAAAAAACAGGGCAGAAAGGAAAGAACCAACATATAGTAGAAATTTTCACCATGGTTTGGTCAAATTTTCAAGATACATTTGTGGATGTAGAGAAATAGCTCTACTACTACCTGGAAAATAAACATGACTTTTCTCAGGCTGCCCTAGCCAAAAGGTGACAGGTACTTACTTGTCACTCAGCTCTCAATAACCAGCCCCAGTATTTTGCATTTCGTTCAGCTCCTGCCATTCCAGTGTAGCAATTCTGAGCAAAGCCCACAGAGTTTATTCCTGTGTCTCAGCTTACGTAGATGAGGACACATCTGTGAGGAATGGGAACATGATCATGCCCTTGGCTTTCTCCTGTGATCATGATGCCTCCCAGCTATGAGGGAGTGATGTGTAACTTCTGCTTTACACACATTGGCCAATCTTTAATGTACAGTCAGAGAAAGCTGTCTTTCTTGGGCATGCCAGCTGCAATGCAGAGTAAAAGGAAAGGCAAACAGGCACTTAGATGGGCTTTGAAGCCCTCATTGCAATGCAGTGAGAAAAAAAGCCCACTTTGCTGCCAAAAAAATCAATTGGCAGTGGTACAGAGTCTCTCTTTTCACTGTATCCAATGCTTACATTCACACCTTTACTCTATTATGTTCTTCCACAAATTGACATTAGTGAGATGAAGCAGCACATGTAGTCTATAGCTATTACATCTGATGGTCAAGAATACATCCCTGTTTCTGTCTTCTGAGAATTTGCTTTGATTTTCTTCCTTCCTGTCCACTAAACAGCAGAAAAGAAGTGAATGCAGTCACAGAGCTGGCAGTACTTCTCCGCCTCCCTCTGGCTGTCCAAGCAAGGGCTGGAGGCACCAGGCCATGCCTTCAGCCTGATCCCCTGGGATGGTCCTGAACACGGGGGTTGGGGTGCAACGACGAGCTACGCGGCCGGAGCAGGCCTGGGGCAGGGGTGCCTGGCCCTGCACTGGGCTGGGTGGGGGAGAAACTGCAGGTCCAGCCGTGCTGTTGGCACTGGGCTGCTGCTTCCCTCTCCCACGGAGTGTTGCTCACAGAGCTGCCTTGGGCTGGTTCTGGGGCTCTGGGGCATTTCACATCACTGTGCCTTTGCTTTCCTTCTCTGCCTTGCCTGAGAGCTCCTCTGGTTGAGACTCTTCCTTTCACTGGACCATGTGCAGTATTATATCAAATAACATTTTCATACAAATCAGTAACCTGTAACGTTGTTGCTCCGTTCCTCCTCTGGCTGTATATGTAGCACCTACGTTACTCTATGCTGGGCATGTGCTAATCAATTTAAGCATGTTCCTGAGCATGGGATCACAGGTCTCTATGCTAGTAAATCGCTCCTTGATCCAAATTTTGGCTGAGCTATCGTTCCCCCAGGGCAATTTACAGGCACAGTTTGGCAGTTAAAACAGCAGAGTGGCCAGAGCTAGTAGGCAGTTTGTGCACAGCTGCCTCGATCTGAAAGTCAGATGGTGAAGTGACATAGACATGGGCCGTCCCCACAACAGTTGGTCTTAATGCCTGGGAATGTTTCTGGGCATGCTTAGCTTGTGAATACAGACACATAGACATAGCATGCCTGTGAGTCTACATAGCACAGACATAATCAATGTCCAGATGTAGACATAGTCTGTAGGTGTACATAGATAGTCAGTGGGTCCAACAGACGCAACCACTGTTTTTTAAGATGAAGCTGGAACTCATAGCCCAAAATGAGTGGGAGTTAAAGCAGCTTCATATCCATTTTATTGCTTTCATTCCTGAGCTGCTCCAGAGACTGGAGATGTCTCTGATATAATTAGGGCTCTACTGCCTTGTCTGTAATGTGTCCTGTACCAGAGCTTGCAGTACAGTCCTTGTGAAGAGACCTTGACAGTAGTTATCCTCTATTGTTAAAATGTGTCTGCAATCATTCCCTTGAGTTTTACTTCAATTACTGAAGAGGCTGGAATGAAAAAGTGGATCTGTATGTTGCTCAAAACATACCTGAGCATGGGAAATAGGGTATCAAAAGCAATAGTTTGTATCTTAACTACTTAAATAACCGACTGGACCAAAATCTACATCTAAGTGCTTCCAAAGTCTATAAGCATTGAACTCTGAAGGCAGATTTTGCTCTTTGGTATTGTTATTACTCCCTGGTAATTGTTATTACAGCCTGGTACCTGAGGCTGAGAAGCAAAGAAATGTGGAGAACAAATGAGGTACTCCTAACTGCTCCAGTTATTTATATCAACCTAAATAATGGAAATCAGAGGCTTTCCCTTGAATACTGCTTGTACCACCTTTTTCTGAGCAGTTGCAGAAAATCATTACACTTTGCAAAGTTAATATGTTTGCTTGACTTTGGAAAAAAATATTGCACATATCAGCATTTTGCTTTGATAATTTCATAAATGATTATTATCTCCAAGTGCCAATTTCTGGGTTTTGATTAATAACACCCAATTTTACTTCAAAACTGCCCAGTTTTTACTGTAAAAGCCCTTAGGTCTTAGTGGAGGATTTGAGTTTATAATGAAATCTGAAAATGCTGGTCTAGTTATTTTGCACCCCCAAGCTGGAAGGATAATTGAACTAGTTTCTCAGAAAAGCAGGCTCAAGCCTGTGAGATGAAAATCTGGCCACAAGATGGCATCTTGTTCTCACAGTAACATTTAGCAATGAGCAGAAATATTTCTGAAAAGAAAATAAAGCAGTGACGGGCATTTAAATAAAACAAAACTATTCTAGTCAGAACACTGGCTCATAGCACTGCCCAGTGTGGCATAATATTTTAGTAGCAAAACATGGTGCAGCCAACGCGTCTTCCCCTCACCCCCATCCATACTGCAGTTTCATCCATCCATGAGCCCTAATGAAAATTTTGTCCTGATGCTTTTAATTGCGATCATTAAAAAAAAAAAAAATCTAAAACCACCATTAATATAATGCAGGCACTTTGAGGCTTTTTGAAAGGAAGGATTGATCATTAAAAGAGATTTGAGAACCATTTGGTTGTGGATTATTCTAAAGGACAGCCAGCAGCTGATTTTCTGACAGCAAAATACTTTGTCATTCTCAAGGATGAGACAACCTTTTTAGACAGTTCTTCATTTCCAGTACATGCCTAATATTTATGGTATGTTTCCAGTTATCAAAGAGTGGTGATAGGTAGAATAAGGCTATGGATTCAGCTGAGGATTGCTTTAGTAATATTACTGGGGGAAAGGTGTTACTGGCTCTGGAATTGATATAATATGAAAGTTAAATTAAAAATATACACATTGTAGCTCACCCTGCTGTTAAAAACAGAAGGCTTTTAAAAATAAAGTTTCCTTTGTTTCCTTTTTGCCCTATTAGGTAGCACCTTCCTACTCTCAAAGCACTGTACTAATTAAGAGCCAAAGTGTGGATCTTCTCCAGCCTGGATATTTACACTCCCTGAATAAAGTTATGTCCCACTGAAACAACAGCAGTGCCCCCAGGACCTCTGTGTGATGGGGAGGGCACTCCTACCGCAGATGGAGATGAGAAGCAGTACCGCTCTGGACTGACCTCTGCCTCATGGCATCATCATCACTGTATTCACAACTGTCTCATTTCAGCTATGGTTTAAACAGGAGCCATGTGATGAGGGACGTGGTACAGATGAACTGTTTGCCTGCTAGCCAGAAGCTGCTTGAAATCTCCCTCTTGGCCTGAGTCATGCCGCTCTGCTCTGGAGGCAGCGGGGGTTACCTGCAGCTCTGAGAGCAGGTGGTGGAGGCGAGCAGGCTGAAAGCGGATGTACTGCAAGGCAGACAAAGTGGCCTGTAAAATCCCCCGAAATATCCATTCATTTGGACTAGAGAGTGCCTTGTAAATCAGGGTCTTTCTGAATGCTGTTCCTCTAAGGGTAAGGTGTACATCAGTCATTGCTCAGGCACACTGCCCTAGTCTCTGCCTTTTCACTGCCACTCTTCTGCTTGCTCTGAAGTGAAATATCTTGTAAATGTTCTGTAAATCACAACCTAAGACAGCAAAAATGCTGCATCCAGCTGAAACTGCAGGGAGAGTTTCAGGAGACAGGCTGCTATCATCCATATAGGATTGACAGCACCTCTTTCACAAAATTTGACATGGGCTCTCTAATGGCCATGAAAGGTCATGAACCCACCATAATGGCTCATCAGGAAGACAGCGCTATCTTCCCTAGTAAAATACTGAGGTTTTGGCTCATCTGCTGAACCATAAATATTGACTCCTGTACCATCACTGTCTTACTGAAGGCTTTCACTAATGCACTAGACAAGTATCCTGCTTCAATTAGCATCTGAAATCTATGAAACAAAAGCACAGCCCTCTTCAGCTGCGGCTTGGAGAAATGCCATATCATAGTTTTCCTAAGCTCTGTCCCTTCTGTAGCTGCATAAGAGACTCCTTGTTCCAAAATATTAAGTGAATGATTGTGTGCAACTCCCATGTTTATTAGTGGGAGGCAACACTTTCCAAAGCCTTGTCTGTTTTTGAACCGAAAGAATTGTGCAATAAAAAAACATTATGAGATGCGTTCACAAAGTATCAGGAAAAATATAATTGAAATTGTCCTTTCTTTTCACACAGTGAATTCTGTGTCATTTTATCCAGCCTGTTTAAAAATGGCTCTGTTCTCTTTGCAGTGGGAAAACAATAGCATAGACAATTTATTCAGAACAATCACTTATTTGAAATCTGTTATAGTCAGAGAGCTTCAGCAATGCTTGTGTCATCACAGAAGCTCATGAATGCTATTACATATCAGCACACACCTAATGTGACATTCCTGACACTCCATTGTCACCTGAATAGCTGCAAAAAATATACTTTAGACATACTTGAGAGCTGAGAGCATCTTGCAAGTTTTCACAATTTAAAACACAGAATCAAGATTTTTTTTTTGATGAACCTTATTAATAAATCTATATTTAAAATTATTAATATTTTGCTTCCACTACTGTGGCAACTTCAGCTTGGTTCCTCTGCACTCAGTGTTTTCACCCACTCTGGTGGTTTCTACCCACTATTGCTCTACCTGTGCTGTACTTAATTCTGATCACCTGAGGAAAAGCCTGCCTTGGAAATGCCACTGTGCTGGGAGAGCTCCTCAGAACTGAAGACTACCCTGGACAATGTGACTGCTTTGCCTATAGTGCCATGAGTCTGAGCTTTCCAAGTCAGAGACGGACCAAGACTGTTCCAGATCTGAGATCTTTATGCACAATCTGAGGACCTGGTCTTCCATTCACTCATACTTTCTGAGTGCTGGGACTTCACAATAAAACTGTTTAGCCCTGAAGACTACCACAGGTTATGCCTCTGTTATCATATCCGGGAGCACTTAAAAGTTCCAGTATCTGAACTAGAGCAAGAACCAAATATGAACTGGCCTCTTTCATCTTCTCTCTTCGACTCTGGTTTTCACCAGCAGAAAGACCAGATAAGAGCTGCAATGTACCTGCAGGTAAGTACAGATGCAGTTTCAGCATCCTTCATAGCTTAAATGCAGGTTTTCCCAGTGTTTCAACAATCTGAATCTGTGTCCTAAAAGATGTGATATATGTAAGATATGCAGACTTCTCAAATTCCAAAATGAGTAGACCTTCACTAAGGTTATGCAAAGAATACAAAAAGATAGATTAAACAATAAAAGAAACATGTATTTCCCTTCCTTAGTATTCCTTCAGGTTGGAATTGGATCTTCTATGATATTCACACATCTCCCATAGCTCCCCTTCTGACCATGAAACTTCTTTTGCCATTGAAGGTCAGCCTACTTGACCATGACAACTCCTGTGGTTAAACGATGTTCCCATTCATCATACCTCTTGCCAAAAGAGCCCAGTCCTCTTCCTGCCTTTACCCCAAATCTCCTCATACACCTCCATATGGTGCAATCTGCTCTAGGGTTGTAACGTGTCTCTGACCAGCCAACAATAAATACTGTGTTCAGTAAGGCCTCTCAGGGTCCACCATGGTCATAATATCCAACCCTTAGCTTGAACCAGAGTTAATTTAGATTACCTAGTCATCACAGGGAAATGAAGCCATACAATGTAAAGTCAGTATAACCTTGGTAACGCTGCCTTTGTAGCTTTGGGTTTCAAATTTGTGTCACACTAGTCCTGTCTCAGATTATGGTGAAAATCTTGGAAGCCACAAGTCAGAATTCTGCTTTTCCTGCCTATGGATACAACCTCCAACAGCATGCCAGCAAACGCTAACTTAATGGGGCTTCTTTTTTTCATCTAAAAAGTCATCCTCCAGAGACATTTTCCCCTGCAGATGTTTATCTAGATAGTTTTTTCTATAGACAGCTTTTCCTTCCTCATGCATCTATTCATTGATGGTATAATGCTTGCACACGTTTTAAAGTTTGTTCTGTTTAAACATGGTCCATGAGCACATTATTTTGACACAAAATAAATGTTTCAGTTCAGAGTGCATATAGCCTGGGGATGGATCACAGGCACAGAACACACCAGAGAAATATGCCAGAGAATGGTATTATTCACTGTTTGTTTAGCAAGAAATTTTTCTACCTACTATAGATTCCTCTCACCTTGCTCACAAAATTTATTTGAAGAATGGGATTTAGAAGAGGATACAAACGCTATGTTGCAGGAACAGAGAACATATGAAGGCCTGAACATTCCTCTGCTTCCATGATGAGTGGATCTAATCAATTAATAAAAATCAGCAACATCTCTTCAAAATGATGTAAGGAATGCTTATCAAATTAATGTTGGTGGCATCATGGTACATAGAATATGTTACACTAAAAAGGATTAAATTGGGCTATATTCTTCTCTTCTCCCTGTGAAAGAGAGAAAGGTAGCATCACACTGCCAATAATAGAAATAATAGTCTAGTGTTCCCCTTTCTATGTCATGTCTGTCATATACCATGTTCATAGAATCTTTTAAGAGATACAAGGATATAAAAAGATCACTTCAGATGGAAATGAAGAGAACTTCCCTCTGTATGCCCTCAGAGGAGCCCTTCGTCTCTGTTTCACTTCCAGCTTCCCCACTACTGTTTGATTTCTTTGTCCAGACTGGAGTTTGCAACCCAAGGCACAGGCGCTGCTCCAAACTAGTGATGAGGATGCCCTATATGACGCGTAAGGAATGGCAACAGTGACAGCAAACTCTCTTCAGACTACTGCACCCACCCACACAAAACCAGTCTGGGTCCAGCTGAACCCCGCAGGATGAAGATTTTGGGGTACGACCATGAAGCCCATCATTTCCATATCTGAAAGTAAGGTATGAAGACACTTAAATCACCCCTGACTTAGCCTGTAAGCATCCAGACTGTATTTACATGGTCACCAGCCCACTGGGTTTTGGAAACAGGCTCTAGGGATCGGAAGATAATAACACTTGTTTTCTAGTTAGTATTTAAATAAGCACAATAGAACTATTTTAGTAAATAAGTAAAAGTGCATTAATGTGCTGGGTAGCTTCCTCAACTCTAAATTAAAACAGGCTAATAAAAATAGCAAAGTGTTTCAGTCAACTCACGTTTTTACCTATGTGACATAAAAGAGGGTTATCACGTGGCCATTTCATTTACTTATTTTTTCAGGCATGGTTAAGAAAAGTAGTGATTGGAAAGGCATCCCAGTTGGGACAGAAAACATTTATGTGATACGTGGGCTGATTGGAGACTTAAAAGTGCTGTTTGTTATGCTACAGCCAGTTATGAAACAAATGATCTGGCTCTAACATAAACTGTTAAACTGAAAACATGCCAGAGGGAGACAGCTGTCAGTACATTAAAAAGTCATTTTCTCAGACTACAAAGACTCAAACCAATCATTTTATAAACATATTTCTTTGCCCAACCAGATTTCTGTAACTCTAATGGTTTGCCTGCTGCATGGAAAAATAAAGTCAGTTTTTGCTCATATGATCTGTCAGGAATTTTTACTTGGGAAGAACAGATGGTGCTAAAAAATTGAACAAGGATAACAGTATTACTGGGCTTTCAACTACAAAACTCATTCTTTCTACACACATTTAAAATGGAAACACAGCACAACACAAACCTTTGACCATGCCCAAACCGCAGTTTGCATTTAAATGGCCTCTCCTGTTCCCAGTGTCAGGGATCACATTTTGGAGTCGTTTGCTCCAGATTTGTGACAAAGAGTTTGGACTATAAATGAAAGACATGGCCAAACTCACCAGTGGTTTAAACTTGTATACCGCAAGTAAATCAGTGGCTGTAGGGATTTATACAGGATAAGGACTCGACATCACACTTTCCAGATAATCCATGCCATATTTCGTTCTGAACCCAGTGACTGCTTGGACAGGTCTTTGAGAGGCTAGCAAGGGCCCTCCAGACAAAACTCAGAGCAATGCCCTTTCTCTGAAATCATTTTGCACTTTTATTACCCAAGTAATCATTTCTGGACCCCCCCGCATTGTGTTAACTAACTCCTCTTCTGAAGTATCACCTCTGTGACACACAGCCAGCCAGAGAAGTCGAAGATCCCAGATTATTCTGTTCTTCTACACCTGCCTATGCAGTAGCCCAGGAATTAAAGGTAGCACTCAGGTGCAAAAGCCGGAAGTCCCAGCCCTTTCACTTAAAAAAAAAAAGGTAAAACAACACAGTGCCCAGCTAGGCTATTATCTGAGCTGCTGTGGGTTAGAGTCCCAAGAATGAGAAGTACTGACGGAGCAAGAAAACTGAACTAGTCTGAGCTAGGCAATTTATGGAAAGGAAATGGGGTGACTTTACAGACCTGTTAACTTTTATACTGGCATGGATAATTTCGACCTGATGAGCTATTGCTCAATAAAACACATTTATTTACTTTGCCCTTCATTTTTGTTCAGTGAGCCAGGTCTTGACAGAGCCACTAACTCTTCTGTTTTTTATGTGAAACTTATTTTACTTGTTACTTTTCTTAAAGTCCCAGTTCCTGGTGCTGTTTCATAGAAGTTCATTTCCTTATTTTCTTCTTCTTTCAGTCTTGCTGTTCTTCCTTCCCCCTTCCTCCTCCTTCCCCCTCCTTCACCTTCCTTTCCTCCCTTCCTTTCTTCCCTTCCCTTCCCCTCTTCTCCCCCTCTTCCTTCCTTCCTTCCCTCCTTCCCTCCTTCCCTCCCCTAAAATCTTAGCTCACTGTATGGATGCTAAAGACCCAGAAGCCAAAAAGCAAGGAAAAGGAACCTTCCAACGTATTTATTTTTAAATTATATAATTTTGGGCCAGGCTTTTGTGGCCTTTGAAAACATGGAAGTGATAATAAGGTCATCCACTAGGATTTAAAACCAGGGCTGTCTCTACAGCACAGTATTGAGAGTGACAGGTGGCAGCAGTGCACAGATACAATCTGTTAAAGCAATAATAATGATTACTACTCAGCGTTCCTCTCCAGAAGCAGCACCATTAATGAAAATGTGATCTGCTGTAACCTAAATATGTCATTACCAGCAACTTCTAAGACAAGTCTAATAGCACAGGTTGCATATATTGCTGGCAGGGCCCAGCGCTTCTGCTTCCCATGAGATGGCAAGGCACTGGCTCCACTCTGTAGCACGGAGGGGAAAAGAGCAACCTCGCAAATCAGCTTGACTGCTGTCTAGAGAATCTGCCTTTTTCTCAGAGACGGACTGTGCATGTCTGGCTTTGTCTGCCTCCGGATGCATCTGACTGGTTTCTTGAGCCAGTGATGGGGAGGCTGCGCCTGCGTGGAGGAGCCAGGAGCGCTACTTGTCCCAAAGCTCGCCCCGACCCCTTGCCAGGGCACAACCCCTGTGCCCAGCGGTCTGCTTCCCTGGCATCCCTCCCTGAGCAGGTGCTGCGCACACCACTCAGCTGAGCAGGATGATTCAGCACTCGGTGCAAGGTGAGCCTAGACGCTGCCAAAGTCTATTCCACTGTGTTGACGTCTAAATTGCAGAGTTATCCAGGGCTCTCAGCCAGTTTTCAGCCTGCCCCCATCCATCATCGGCACTTCAGTTTGGTGCTTCCAGCCTGGCACTGCTTTAAGGCCTTTAAGGGTTTTAACCGACTTAGCACCCATCTGTTTCTAGAGCTGGGCCGATGTGCAGTGAGGATACGGGCAAAACAGGAGCGCTGAGGGCCCGACCTCGCCAGGCACCCACAGGCGGCATAAGTGAGCCGAGCAGAGTGCCACCAGCCCCACGTTCCACCCACATGTGAACGGTGGGGACAGGAGCATCCCTCAGACGTGGGCATGGAAGTACTCACACGTCAGGCTAAGGGGTGAGCTCAGAGCTGCTTAGCTCTGCGGGAGGTGCTGAACGAACTGTAGAGTGGGCACATACCCTGCAAGCACTGGATTCAACTATGCACGTTCTGGTCTTAAATCAAATTTGCTGTGTGGTGTGTCGAGTCACACAGAAAAAATCTTTTAAAAGCTCACCACTTCTTGCTAAGGAGCTACTTGCTCGTATAAAAACAGTTTTGAGCATTTATTACATATAAATGAAAGGCAGGAAAGAAAAACAATTCTTTTCTCAGCCTCTTAATATTTTTAATGTATTCAGTTAAATCAGCATAAACTATATTAATGTCCAGTTAAGATTCCATCTGTTTTTTATGATGTTGCATAGCCACTGTACATATTATTTTTTCAGCAAGGAACCAAAGTATACAGTCAGTAATTCTTTTGAAATCCGTGCAGCTCTTTCTCAGACATACACAAACACACACTTTGGACTTTTGTTGAATGGAGGTTTCTGACCCCAGGGAGGCTGAAAGCCAAGTCAGACAGTGAAACGATGGTGGTACCTTCACCTCTGCGCCATCTACAGTGATAGCCTCCTTAATGAGCAAAACGCTGTTCCTTGCCACTTGCTAGAACTGGAACAGGAAAGTCAGCTCCAGTCTAAATATTTACAGAGAACTGACAGATAAGAGAGGGGTTCTAAGCAAGCATTCATGTTTCCATTTTTAAATCACTGTTTGTTCATTATATTGCCCATCCCATTTAGGGTTATAAAATGGGATGTTTTATTCCATCTCTACTTTAGTATCACAGGTAGTTCCTTCCAGCTGCCTTTCAAGACATAATCTTTCTCCTTGAATTTATAAGTGAGTTAGGTACTCAAGAGCGAGAAGAGCCCAGCTGAATTAAATGGGTTCAGTGGGAGGTATACAAAAACTACCTGTCCTGTACAACAACTCTAGGTGTGATATTCGTAAGTGTGAGGCCTTCTTTGGGGGGAATTCAGCTGAGATCCCCATTTCTATGTGTGTTTTCTTTAGACAGTATTTTTAAACATACGTGTACCATGGGCATCAATGTGAACAGCCCCCCTCATCTGTCAGATAGCACCTTGTATTTCCCAGCTTATCTGTTACTTGAAAATAGAATGGCATTGAGGAAAAAAAAGCAGGCTAGTTTAGTTTGTCTGCTAAATATGCTTTCTTACAAAGAGCTCTGCAGGATAAATTATGTCTATCTAGTTGCTCAGGTCGTGTCTGCTTCTCTAGCCTCTACCGGCTTTAATAACCAAGGTACTCTCCGTACTTAGGAGAGGAAGAAATCTTCTGAAAACGATCTTTTGAGTACAGAACTATCACTTGGAGCAGGCATCCGTGATGGAGAAACCACTGATCTCTAGTTTTGGACAACCACGCTGCTTTTCTGGTTTTATATTTACATCTATTTCCTTTTCTAGCTATTTAGCTGTGTGATGAATTGTAATGGGAGCTGTTCTGGGTAACGCATGTAAGAGTAGGCCAGAGAAGGAGCGCTGCTACATAAATTGTGCTGTTTGTTACAGCTTTTAAGTTTGCTTAAACAGACATATTGACGAAATGCTGGTAACCATCTGCTACCAACATTTGTAAATAAATATAAACCAACTTAAATATTCCCTTGCTTGTTGCTCTGTTTCAGGCATGGGTCTCTCTTGTTCTTTTTTTTTCTTAGGTTTACATGCAGTTTATGTACAGGCTTAATTTCTTCAGACTGTTCAGCTGCTCTGGGGTGATTTCACTACACTGTTCTTTGGTATCTCTCAATGCAAATTACTCATGACCAGAGAGGAAAGGTGCCTAATTCTGATTCTTCAGTAGCAAAGCAAGCTGTAAAACTGTCATTTCTTTGTGGCAGAGTGGGAAGAGAGGTGAATTATAAGTTCTTTTTTTCACACAAGTTCCTTCTGCAAATCTGACCAAGTGGGACAGACCTTTTCTAGTTAGAGAAGGAAGAGTTTTCATAGTATCTAGGAGCCCTACCCAAAACTCAGCTGTGTTCAGCACTCTCTAGAAATAAGAGCTGGAATTTTGAAAGTTTGAATCTTTAGTTTTGGCCTTACATCAGAATTGACTGTATTATAGAAAACTTCACAGAAACTCTGGAATGCAGCAATTACTCATTTTAATGCATTCTCTCCCATGCATATTTCTTTTCCTGTTTGTGATCATAGGATCTCTCTTCTGTTTTTACAACAATTGCTTACAGGGAAAAATAATATTTAGAAATTTGTACTAGAAATCAGCCGTTAGATACTTCTTCATGCACCTAACACAATAAATATTACTTGTTGACTGTTGCTATCATTTTGCACCATAGTGCCCCAGGGAAATAAAAACTGCTCACTCTCAGATCTGATTTCCTTTCTGACAGCTTGGTCTCTGCCACAAGCAGTGCCTCCAGGTTAAGAGTGCTTGAAGGGAAACCCACATCTGGGATAAAGTGTTTACAAAAATAAATGATCAAAGAAAGGAGTTCTTGATGGCCAAATTTTCCTATTAAAATGTTAATTTCTGACAAGTGGTAGTTAAGTTTTACAACAGGAACTTACAACTCCTCTAACACATCAAGGGCTGTTCACATTTTAAACACCTTTTTTTTTTCTTTTTTGATGCTCTGCATTGAGTTATTACGTCTCATTGAGCATGACCTCTAAATAGATTTGTTAAATATAATACAGTAGAAACCTATCTTGATTAATTAAAAAAAAAATGTAAGTATTCCTTACCCACTAAAGAGCTAGATCAAATATGAGCATAGCTGTATTATTTTGCACAAACCAATGATTTTTTTTGCTCCCAGATGACTGCAATGCTTATGAAAGCTGCCAGGATGGATTAAAATTATTCATGAATTTGTAAGAAGGGCCTTAGGTTCCACACAACAAGTATTTTGTAGTAGTAAGGATGTGTTGCCAAAGGATCCATCCTTGTTAATAGCATACTCTGCAGTTTTGAAACACTGGCCTTTCAGACTTGAGCAAATAATTGAATCTCATTTTGGCTTTGTTCCACTAATGACACATTGGTACATGCAGTAGAATAGGACAGAGTCCTAAAGTCAGAGAGTAAATGGGGTCTTCTTGACGGGACATGCTTCTTACAGTATTTGATACGCTACTGTATAGAGGGAAATAAAAAGTGAGATTTGCACTTGAGAAGCAGGGACAAAGGAGCAGCTTCTTGGTTCTCTTGCAGTGATTTGTAACAAATACTAAGATTGGTATTATTGGAGTATGAATGGAAAAGTGTGTATGTATGTGTATGAAAGCACCAGAAGACACAGAATATGGATTAGAAAGAAAGGTATGTGAATGAAGAGAAGGAACAAACTGACCTACAGATAAGATATGAACAAAATGAAGAACAAGACCAGAGCCATGAAATACCCAGATAAAGACAACAAAAGAACTATAACATTCATGAATTTTGCCTAAGATTTGTGAAGGATGAAACAAAATCATGAGACAACGGATCCCAACCACCATCCACTTCCAAAGCGGATGTCTCAGACACACAGAGAAGACTCAGCACTCAGCGTCCTGGTCCTCTGTATGATCATGCAAGTCACCTTGGCCAGATCACTTGGACACACATATCTTGGTGCTTGTGAGTATGCGTGCCTGTGAGTGCAAAGGGATAAAATCAACTATTTAGAGATTTTGTTAAACAGAATCACATTCCTCTTCCAAAAGATCTCACAGTGAGCTTTATTACACTCATTACCGATGTTCTTTAGTTCTTCAAAAATCTTTCAAAAACTAGAGATCTCAGGTATATATTCTTTCAACTGATGCACACATTCCCTACGCACTCCTGGCAAAGATGTTTGCTGTAATTGCTCTTTAGCAGATATAAGCCAGGCAAAGGATGGCATTGCAAAGATAGGCTGTACTAAGCAAGGGCAACAGTGTGGGTCCAGAGAGTTTGATGAACTAGAATCTCTATGGATAAAATGTTCTTTTATAGAGACACAGTCAGCTTGAAATATATTCATCATTTAAATTCTTCTTGAGCCTTCAAAATAGGGAGTAAATGGTTTATAGGCCTTCAGCTGCCCCAGTTTCATCCACTTTAAATAGTTCAGCCAAAAAGAAAATGGCAATAAATGAAGGCATTATATAGTATATTTTCCTTTATGTTAGTAGCAAGAAGGAGGCAGATTGTGTAATGTATTTTCTTTAAAATGACAGATGAAGTTGGACCAAGTTATCCAGAAGGATTTGAATGGAAGTCGAGTGTAATACTGTAGGATCAGTGTGGAAGCTTGGAAAATTTAGGAATCTGATTATAACATGGAACATTTTAATTCTGGGTTATCATTTCAGATCGAGGTCAATTTCCAAGTTCCCATGAAAAATTATTATTTGCTCCATGATTAGAGACACATGCTGTGTGAGTATGTATCTTCTGTCCTGGTTACACCAAGCAACACGCCAATCTAAGAAAGTCAGAAGATGGAAAATGGATTGCCTCCTTGTTGCAAAAGGTAGTATCTTCTGAGCTATATTAGATCATATATTAGTCCACACACAAAAGGATTAATAGGATCATCATTTGGGTGTGTCTCATAGCAAGGACCAGAAAATGACATAAATGCCTAAACCAGGACTTTAGTGGGTTCAGGGTGATCAAACTGCACTACAGAAAACCCAGATGCTGTCTTGCTCTGAAGACACCTGATTCCACAGGCATCCTATCCTGAGTTGTGCTCTGGTATATGAAAAGAATCACTCATCCTGGGCAAAACTGAGCAGCTCAGCACTAGCCTGCCCAAGTACTTCTCTGTCTGAGGGGATGGATCCAATAAGCACTTACTGTTTAACCTGCAGCATCAGCCACTTCACAAAATGCAGTGGCAGCTACTGCTCTCTTAGGAGTGCCAGAGGATGAAGAAGATGCATGTGAGATGCTTTATTCAATGACTCCTTAGATTGAAGTACTGACACAGTCTTAGAAATCCCAGCCTCCTCTGTTCTTCCCTGCAACTCCTTTGTGAGGCTTAAAAGCCAGGTTTGCTCATGTGCTTGCTTTTGGTCAAGGAAACATTCAATTCTGTGCTGCGCTATGGCAGTTTGTACCAGTGGAGTGGGAAGGGGCACTGGGAGTCCTGACAATTTCCTCATAAATGTCTGTGGAGAAGTTTGTTTTTTCTTCATTTCTGAGACCCCTGGGCACTACTGCAATATATACATTGAATAAAGAAAGGTAAAAACATCACCTAAATTATAGTAAGAAGATAATCCTACTATTCACTAGCCCAACATACATGACTACCTGCTGCCTTGTGTATGTCTTATTCAAAGGGCTGCTGTGCTTTGTGGCAGGCTCAGCTTGATGAACATTTTAAATAAAGGGAAACCCTTGCTGAGTGGCAACTACAGTATTCCCTTATCTCGTCTATGCATATCTAGATATTTTAAAAACTGGTTTTTATTTACCAAAGAAAATGACATTTTTAATTTATGGTTTAGGTTCTGTAATTCATATAATCAGACTGTAAAAATGACACTTCAGCTTCAAACTCCTCCTCCAGCTCTGAAAAGTCAACTTCAGGGATGAACATCCCCAATGCCCACTTTGTGGCTGTTCCTATCCCAAACGTGGCCTGGCATCCATGTTCCTGAGAGAGAGGCATACGCGACTCTTAAAAATCAATCATCATATTTAAAAGGATTTTAATGTCCAGAAGTCTCTCACAGACAAACCTGTAACACATATACCAAGTGGAGGTAAGGATTCCAGATAGACTCTGATGATTTACTAGCATCTAGCAATCAGGCTACTAGATTGCACTAAATAGTATTTCATAAAGAGAGATAGCTCCACATAAAAAAGGAGCATGGCAATGAAAACTGTCATTTATGGTCTCATGTATACTTCTGGCTCCACTGAGAGTAAGTGTTCTGCATGAAGCATAGTGTTACACTGATAGTTTGGCCAATGATCAGACAGTACATCAGGGAAGAGAATTGCATATAATAATACAACATCCTGTTTGGAGGCTTAAGAGGCAAAAATCTAGCAGTAATCACTTCCAAGGCTAGTAATTCTGTTCTTATTGCCTTCATAACGACTCCATGGTTATTCAGTCAATGAAAATGGAGTCTGATATTGTGCATCAAGAAGATAAATTAACAACAAAATGAGTCTTGCTCATACATCCATTGCCTCCTTTAATGGAGACCTGCAAAGATATAGTATGCACTTTTAAAGTATGTTGCCCTCCTATTCAAGAAGATGAAGACATTTGAAAGGGAGGGGAGAGCAAAGTATTTTTTTTCTAAATATTGGGTTGCTTTCCTGCAAAAAAAGCTGTTAAAATTTAATAACTGATTGTTCCTTTGGAACTAATAAGTAGTTCGTGTTATAAAAGCCTCTTGGTTTACCCATCATTTTGGCTAACAATGCAAACACAACAAAGTGCTGTCAGGGGCTTCAGATTTGGCACCAGAAAAGTGCATGAAGTGCCAGGTGCCAGGATGTTGGTAGTTTGCCTTATTAATTTTCATACCCATATTCCAGACAAACCTAATATATTCTAATTAATTGGAAAACAAAACAAAACAAGAACAGACATAAACCATACCAGGCAAAACCAAGCAAATTTAATCTTATTTTGTGTAAGCTTCCTTCCTCCCTTCTTCCTCTCTCCCCAGCTCCAGGCAGTTCTCTTCTGTGTCTCAAGTCATGCTGAAAATAATCTAGTGAGTAAACTCTTGGCTGGGGACCCCAAATGTTGTACGGTCAATGGATATATCCCCTGAAGACTTGCCTTACATCTAAAATGGAATATAAAGGACATTTACTACTATAGCAGCTAAAAAATGCATCCATTATTAAACTAGGGGGTTACCATTTGTGGCTTAGACACCAAAATACTGAGCTCATTCTTTAAAATCCATCTTGTTAAAGCTGGTTATAAGACAATAAACAAAGGCTAATGAACAGAAGACTCACTGTGTCATGTCTAAAATTAGACTGCATGATGTTTGCATTGTCATGGGCTTGTGGATTACACAAAGGCTATTATATTATTGTTTTAAGCATCATATGCATCTTTATCAGTTTGTTAATTACAGCTAGTTCAGTGTATTGCTAGATCAATGGGTAAGTGACAGCATAATTTCTTACAGGAAAGAAAGACGGAGTGGGTATAAAGAGGGGTAATTAGTACAAATGGCAACTCTTGCAAACAGCAAGTCATCTGAAGTTCCTGGAAGAAACAGCACTAATAGAAAGGACAACATTACCTCTGTCACTGCCCTCCTGCCAGAGGTACTGGATCCTCAGACTGACTCAGTTGTTTATTTTATCCTCACCTATACAGCCCAAACAAGCCTCATTAGCAATGCCCTGTTGTTTAAGTGAGAGGCAGCATAAGCATTTATGTCAGCGCAGGATAAGAAATGGCAATGTGGAGCTGGGAATAAGAGGAGGGATGGGAGAAGATGGAATTTAGATAATCTGAAACCACCATGGAATCACACTTTAAACTGCTTAAAATAAGCAGGCTCATTTTGACAGAAATGAGTTAAAGAACGATCACATGAGTGGCGATACCGGCAGGCTTGAGAAAATGGCATCCTCCAGCTGGGACAGAGATGAAGAGGCAGGAACAGGCTGAGGAGATGGACCTGGAGAGCCTCAATTCACATCACGGTTCGCACACGCCTTATCATACCACCTGAAACTGCATGTAACAAAGTGATTCTGACCAAGAGTAGATTTAAGTAATAAACTTCAGTCTAAAAATTCTGAGGGGAAGAAATCCAGTCATGTAATTGATAGGTGGGAGAAAGACAGGAGAACAGTGCTCTGCTACCATTGGAAGAAACAATAAACTGAAACTGAGCAGGAAATGGAACAAAAACTTTTAAAAAAGATGCAGGATTAAAAAAAAAAGTGTCTTTTTAGACTTTGTCTTTATGACACCAAAATACATATATTTCTTGAACCATCTGGGTAGTTCTAGTGCTTCCAAATAACTAAGCATTTGTAGAATGTGTGGTTTGATCTATATGCAGAAATACTTCAGTATGCTGGGAAGTGGCAAATCACAATACAGGTCTGGTGCGACTCCTTCAGAAATTCAATTCTGAGCTGCCATTACCATAACGATGCTAATATAGTGGAAGTAGCTTGGATAAAGAGAAATGAAAGTTGGGTGCTGGATTATACAATGATTTAAAAGATCTATAAACACTTAAAGTGTGTATATACTCATGATAGAGAATTTATGAAGTACAGGAAGCTAAAATCAAGAATAACAAAGTGCAGATTAGGAAGGAGAGAATTTATGAAAGCTTACTGAACAACAGGATATTTTAGACTATGGAATAGCCTCACAAGGAACCAGCAGAGCTGCACTGCTTGAAAATTTTAAAACTACTGAGGACAAAACAATGTACAGAAAAGAGTAGTCCCACACTGGCAAAAGGGTGGACTGTCTGAGCTAACAAATCCATATACATCTGTTCCTGGACTTAATAAAAGACAAGTTCAAATGAGAACAGGATGGATGCTAAATAAATATTAAATATGATAAGGACAAGCACCAACAATAGTAGTTCTCCTTTTTTATGTGACTCTAATACTGTAATTGCCTCATCCATTCAGTTTAGTTTCATGCATGTCTCCTTGTTCCCATGCCACTTTCATCTTACAATTATAATCTGTACTATAAAATGAGAAAGTAACATATCTGCAAGTTTCCTCAAGTGCAATTGATTATAGCATTCCTTGAAATGCGAGAAAATTGGCTTTCCTTTCAGACTATCCACATTTCTATACAAAAGCATTTCCAGCACTGGTTTCTGTTGCCACAGCTGTTTTGTAGCCAGAAGAATAGACTTTTTTTTTTGGGTGCTGATAATAAAAAGTAATAAAAGCATGACACATCCCAGAGCGATTGAAACTACTCTTAATGATAAGGTAGAGAGGGGAGCACAATCTTTCTCCCTTGTTCTGTCAGTCCCTGCATTAGGCCATTTAAAGATTGCCTGGTAAAAATCATCTTGTCTGATTATTTCCATCCTTAATGTTGATAAGGTGAAGAGCACCAATAGTGTCAAGAGATATAAGCCACTAGAGGATTTTTTTAACATACTCCAGCTGAAAGAGCTGTTTCTCTAAATTTCTTTTGGATTACATTTGCACCTTATATTTTCGGCTTAGCAGCATTAAAACCAACCAACCCCCACCCAAAACAAATTGAGCTGTTTTGGTGTGGAAAACCTCTTCGGCTGTGCACTAATGAAAAAATTTGCATTTTCATAACTCAATCCCCTAAACATACAACCGCGGCTAATTCTGGGAATTTAATTAGCGATCACAATCAAGGTGACTTTGGGAAAAATACTGATGAGGAAGTTCAACCCTGCGTGCTGAAGCCCGGCACCCCCCCTCCACCCCCACCACTGGGGCGCTCCAGCCGCGCGGTGGGCCCGTCTCCGCAGCGGCAGCGCCCGCGTCCCGCCACAGGGCGGAGATGCGTCTCCTCAGGGGAAAGCGCCCCCCGCATACACCGCTAACGGCCGCCCACGGCGCGCGCCTCGCCCCGCTACAGCCCCCAGCGGCGCCGACCCCGCCCTGCGCGCACCTCCCACCCCCACCCCCACGCGGGGCGCGCACGTGCTAGAAGGAAACACCGCGCTGCGCACGCGCGGGCGGGCACCCCCCCTCCCCCCGCTTCGGGCGTGGGGAAGGCGAAGGAGGAGTCTCTATCTCCGGGCGCCTGATTGACTGATGTCATTTCCCCAGCTCCGTGCCTCGCCGGTTCATTGGCTGCTTGCGAACCGCTATACGAACTGCATTGCGCTTCCTGGTTGGCTATTGCCGCGCGGACCGTTGCCCTATCCTAATTCGGGCCACGCGGATTATGTTCTTTAACACGCCCTTCCTGCCCCAGCCCCTCCCACCGCCACCGCCAGCTCCTCCCTCCCCGCCCTTTCCCTCCCTTTCATTGGCCATCACCGTGCTCCCACCCCGCCCACCGCCGCGCTGAGCTCCCCGATTGGGTGGCAGCGGGCTCCGCGCCGTTCCCCACTCTCCCCTCACCGCGCTTGCGCTGAGCTCGCGCGCCCCCACCCCCCGCCCCTTCCGCGAGCCGGCGAGCTAATAAAGTTTTGTTCGGGGGTGGGGGAAGGAGGGAGAGCCCCCGGCGCCTCTTGGCTCCGCCCCCTCCGTTCCCCGCCCGCCGCCCGGGAGCGGCGTCCGCCAGCCCGGCCCCGCCCCTTCCCCCCTCCCCTCTCGGGCAGGTCGGGGCGGGGGTGGCCGTTGAGCCGCGCGCGCGCGCTCGCGCCCGCGCCGGGCTCGAGCCGGCGGCATCTCCCCTCCCCTACCCTCAGTCCCGCTCGGCAGCCGTGGCGGCAGCACCGACCTCGGTAGCGGTGCCGTGTCCTCCTCCTCATCCTTCCCCCCCCGCCCCGGGGCACGGTGAGCACCGCCGCGTGGGGACGGGCTCGCCTTCCCCGCCCCGCGCCGGGGCGAGGAGCCTGCCTTCGGGGTGCGACAGGACGGCGGGAGGTGTTCCACCCTGCCCCCAATTGTGGGACCCCCTTCTCGGCGCTGCCCCGGGGAGAGGCCGTTAACGGCTGAGGGACGGGGCGGCCGCCGGCGCTTCCAGCTGCCCCCCCGCGCACGCACCGCGGCGCAGCTCGGCAGCAGCAACCCCCCCCCCCCCACACACACACACCCCGCACCCCGGGCTGGGACGGGCGGAGCTGCCTGCCGCGGTGGCCCCCCGCCCGGCCGAGGCAGGGGAGCAGGCGATGCTCCCCTCGCGGCTCGGCGCCAGCCCGCGGCTCTGTAGCCGTCCCTCGTCCCCACGGCGAGGCGGCGGAGCTGGTGTCGCCCGCCACCGCTCCCGGGTGGGGAGGAGCCGCGGCGGCTGCTCGGGGACGGCGGGAGCCGCGAGGGTCCCCTCAAGACGGGGGGAGCTGAGGGGGCGATGTGGCGCCGGTGCCGGTCGGAGAAGAGGGCGGGCTGCGGGCGCCGCGGGAAGCCCGCGCCGAGGGAGCGCCCGGCACCGCGGGGCTTCAGAGCTGCCGCCGCTGCCCCTTGGCTGTGTTGGCGCTGGTGACACTTGTCACACGGAGCTAGGCTGGGCTTTCTCGTGGTATTTCACGCCTGTCTGATTGCCTGGGAAACTTCCTCAGCCCGGTACAACTTTGAGGAAAAAGGGTGGGAGAGGGAGGAGAAAAAAAAAGCTATTTCCTTTAATGTTGCAGCCGCTGGAAAACACAGCCGACAAGTTCCTCTTAAAATATAACTGCAACATCACTCCTTTAGAGGAAGCGAGACCAGGAGTGTAGGACTGCAGGAAAAGCACTTAATGTCTACTCCTTTTGTGTAATACGAGAGCAGGCAAGGCTTTTCTGTGCCATAGGACTCTCCATTGGGAGGTTTAATGCCTCTTAAAATATTTTGAGGCTTTTCAGAAAGATCTTAAGTGCAAATTGCTCCTGCTGTAAGGCTGTAATCCAGTCAATTGAAAATTAGTTTGGGTGTTTGGGGATATGGCTGTGCTGTTTTTTGTCTTTGTCTGTAGTAAATGCAAATGCAGCTATACCACTGCTGGACATGGTTTGTCTGAAATTTAGGTTTATTTGCTGTCTGGTGGCTCTGACATCTGTTTCTGAAACTTGTGTATGCTTTCTTCCATCTTGGCTGTGACTAACCTTGTTTAGTTGAATCTTATATTATTTGTACTTCCAAATCTTGTATATTATCTGCCACCGCTTTAGAAATATTTAATGTAGTTAGGGCTTTGTATGGCTATCTTACTTCCTGTTTGGTTCCCCTCATAGAAATCTTTATAAAACTAAGAGATTGAGATTAATCCCCCTTTTTTTTTCCTTCCAATTCAACAGATGCAGTTTATGTTGCTTTTTAGTCGTCAGGGGAAACTGAGACTTCAGAAATGGTATGTCCCATTATCCGACAAAGAAAAGAAGAAAATCACAAGGGAACTTGTTCAAACAGTTTTAGCCCGCAAACCGAAAATGTGCAGCTTCCTGGAATGGAGAGACCTGAAGATTGTCTACAAAAGGTTGTTCTGTCTCACTGACCTCATAATTGCCATACATCACAAACAATGTAATAAGTAGCAAGAAAATAGTGAAGGTTGATTCCACCTCCCTCTCCCACTTCCCCCCCCCCCCCCACTGGTTATGGAGAAGTATGGGTTTTGAGGGTTTTTCCTTGAATCTAATTTGATAACCAAGTGGGAATCATTCATGTGTGGAAAATCACTCATGCATTTAGAAATGTGCTGAAGAAAAGAGATGAAATTTCTTTCTACTTCAATAAGAAGTGTTTCTTACTAGTTCTCTGTTTAGATGCCCACAGTAAATAAATGCATACAAATATGAAGCATGCATGTATGATTTAATAGCTAATAAAGAAAAACTAAATTTTGTAAACATTCACCTCAGGCAATGACTTCCTAAATCAGCTGCAAAATGAAACTTGCTTTTTAAAGGCTCACAGAAATAAGAATATTATTCTGTTATTTCAGAGTAAATAGATTTTCTTTGCTAGGAATACAAAAAGGGGTATTTCCTAATTTGAGAAATCATGCCTAACTTTCTTTTGGTGGAAGTACTGTATAATTTTCTTTGGTAATAGTTTCATTTTTCACTTGTTTGCTAACTTGTCTAAGGGTATGTGGCTACAACTTTTGTTTCATGCTGACCTTTAGAATGTAATGCAAAGTAGAAGTGTGAAAATACTTTTCTGCACAAATAACTGTAATTCTTGTCCTGATTTGCTAGGATACATCTCTTCCATCTAAAGCTGATGCTATGAAACCTTGAGTTAACTCCCTTCCCTAGTTATGTATAAACTTTAAAAGGTTTGTGCATTCTTCTTTCTCTTTGAGATAATTTCATTGCTGTACAATATTGCTGTCTTCTCTCTGAAGGGAAGAGAAAGAGAATTGGTAACTCTTCTCCAAGGACTGGACCTTTAGATCCTGATCTGATATATACATCAGTGCGTGTGATGGCATGCACGTGAATGTCACCAATGTATCTGGCGTAGTTCTCTTACATTTTTAAGAATAAGGATGCATCCATAGGGAAGGAGGAGGAACAATGCATAAAGCCATGCTTAAAGAAAGCATACGCACAGTTTTATTTTTCTGCCTGTTGATTTCCTCGCAAAAACTTCTTGTGCATACATGTAGACAAGCTTGCCTAAATGCTTTATGTGCTCCCTTAAGTGATGATGTATGCAAGTCCTCTTTTAGCTGGACTTTTATGGGACCAGATGAGAAAAAATAGGCATGGGTAGGCCAGTGTGTTCCCCTCCTTGCCTAGTACTGCAGAGCAGTAGCTGTTCTGGTGGGGAGTTGAGTCCACACAGCTGTCCTCCCTCCTTGTCTATTTACTGCTGTTAACTATTTCTTGTCGTGCCCTTTTATGCCTAGTAAAGTATGCATATGGAATATTTGGTTAGCCTCCGTAGCTCTGTAGCATTTCATCCTTATCATTTGTATAGGACACTTTCTGAACGAAACTTCAAGAAGATAGAGCAAAATGTCTTTAAAATCCATCTGAATGTGTATGAATACTTTCTTTTAATTTTCATAAGTTTCATACATGCAGCATTTATGCAATTGCAGTCGTGGTTGCAGAATTGGATCAGTCATTGTTGCCTTCATAGTTATTTCTTTACAGCTACAAAAAGCAGGTGGGAAGGTGGCTCTGCATTTGACATGGCTCATAAATCAGGATGGATGTATTCTGTCAAGGGTTTGGAAGAGAGTTGTTCAGGTTAGTGGACACCTGAAGACTGAAAAAAGGTTGCGAACTTGTTACTTCAGGAGACAAGCAGAGATTTGAAATGAGTTGCCGGAAAAAAAAATCAAATTCGGGAAGTCAGCAACTGTTGCACTTCATTACAATAGAGAAGGGAGTCATCTGCAGATGGCAGACTGGAAACTTAAATGCAATCAGATGATCACTCTTCACATACTGTTACCTTCTAAACTAAGTGGTAGTAATATTGGAGCATATAGGGTCAAAGTTCTTGCAATTTTCCCCTTGTGGCAAAGGAATTGGGGTTAAATGTTAAAATTTCCAATATTTTACTGAAGAATAAGATAGGAAGCATGCAATCTGAAACCTTGGGGTCAAGGGAAAGAGGGAAACAAGAATGTTTTTTGTTTTTTTGGGTTTTTTTTTGCAGGTACTCTCTCAGCTATTCATTGCTTTAGCTTCTGCTGATGTTAGTTATTTTCACTGTGTGGTATATTGCAGTCAAAATTAGAAATTGTAGAATAACTGCTTTTTACATACATTTTCTTTGTTAGCATTTGGTAAACTGAGAACATGCAACTTAATTATTGTTGACTGGTAACTCAATCAAGGATTCTTCTTTTTATACTTCAATACATGACTGCATATGCAGTATTTGAAAATTGTCACAACTTGTGCTGCTTTTAATGTTGTGGCAATTATCAGTTACTTTAATGTAAAATAACCTTAATTGTAGGTTACCTTAAAAACTTGAAGAAACCTAAGTTTTAAAACAATATTTTCTGCCACTCCCCCACCCCCCTACTTCCCTCTCCCAAAAATAAAGGTCCGTTCTGCAAACGGTGCATATCTTTAGCTCAAAGTATTTTGATCCCATGGTACAGTAATGTTAACTATCTAATGATATGTGCCCAGCAATTGACATGATCAGTATCCTTCTTTATGTATGCCTTAACTGCTGCCTGCATCTGTTAAAAATGGTATAACAAATAGGAAGCTCTGTAAAACTGGTTGAATGCAATGATTATACTGAACTAGGTGCTTAGATATGGTTATTTAACTTTATTAGGCTGTCTTTGTAGAATATTCCAGCTCTTGTGTCACTAGGAGGACCTCAGGATCAAGAAAAAGAGGCTCTCTCTTACAGAAGATTACACAGCTTTTGTTAACTTCTAAAAACTATTGTTTTGGGGGTTTTTTTGGTTTAAAATTAGAAACTGTGAAAGAAATGCCTGTCTTGGATGTAATTATTAGTATTGATAATTTCTGTATCCTTAAATGAATAGTAACTCGTCCTGCCTGTCCTGGAGTCTCAGAACTTCATGCTTTAGAAAAGAAACATGTAAGTTCTCTGAAGGAGGAAAAAAGTCTTGCCGAGCACAGCTCCCGTGGTTATAGCTGTCACTGGGTCAACGATGGCAAGCTATCACCAAACCCCAGATTCTTGAGCTCTCTTAAGCACCTGCCTGCTTTTTTAAAGGCAGCTCTGTTGTCATTTTCAGTTCAGCTCTGCTCCTGCCAAACTCTGTAGGCTTTAAATTTCTGCAATTAGAATTTGCATGCAAATCTACTTAGATGCTGACAGTCATATGGCTTGCTGCTTTACCTGGTGATGCTTCCAGGGATGACTTCAAGTTGTGTCTCATCTGGTAGGAGAATGCCACTGAATCAGTAGGACTTGAAAAGTTATGTTCTGCCCACGGTGACCTGATCCATGTAGCAGGATGACTGAATCTGGCTGTGAGCTGAGTAGTAGAAGAGAATTTTGGTGGTTAAAACGTTGCCTACCGAATGGGAGACTTACCACTACAGAGTTAGTGTGACTGTTGTAGGAAGGCTTGTATATTTGCTTCCCTCTAACAAGAAAACTCTAAAATGAGCTACTTAAAGGTAGGAATTTGTGTAAGTATTTATGTCTCCTGTGCTGGTTTTCTGCTCTTTTGTCCATATTACACTCTTAGTTCGGGTGATTTCCCCTACTACTTTTTGCTTTCTGAGGTCCCCTTTCTGACAAGGATAGTATGGTTATTGTAAAATATTTCTGTAAATGAGTGTGAGCAGCTGGCTTCGGATTGAGGATTCTGCTATTAATATCTACTGTGACAAGACATTGTAATAGAAATAAAAAGGGCAGAATGTTCCTTATAGACTGGGCCACAGTTGCTTTTCAGTGTGGGGTGACATATGTTATTATCAGGATTTGTCTTTTCATTGGGTTTTCTGAGGGCCAGTGTTCTGTTAGGCTAGTTTGGAAGAAATAACACTTCTGCAGAGCAGAAACTTTTTCAGCCCGAGTACAGAAATCTACTCATTTCTGTGTAGACACTCTTCATGTAGGCTTCTGGACTTGGCAAAATCTCTAGTTTGTCTGCTCAAGAATATATATTGACACATTCTTCTTGAGCCCTGGCCAGGAGAGAGGGGGGAAAAATCCAACAAACTGTTGTCTTTGAGAATTTGTGTCTTAACAAATGTATAACTTTGCAGTATGCACGTGCCCTTTGCAATTATGGTTGACTTGTGTATATTATTCCCTTTTTTGCAGAGTGGGCATATTGGATCTGAGTTCATTTTCTTTTGTTGGGCAGTCCTCCATTAGTCATGGCTCTTACTCAATAAAACTTGAAAAATGTTTTCTGCATATAATAATAGATACCCGGGCCTCCATTTTGTGTTAAGATGCCCACCAAGTAGCTTTGTTCCTCAGTAGTCTTTTCTCTGAAACTGCAATTGGCAGAGCTTGAAAGTGTACTCTACTCAACAGCTACTAAATAAAGTCTTTCAAAAGTATGTTATGTTTTCTTTTAAATGAGGACACTGAGAGCAGACTAGTTGCCTGCAAAGTGTTCTAGGTTAACTAGAACCTCCTTTGTTTTTTGTTTTTTCTACTTAAAATAGTTTTGTGCATCAAAGAAACTTTTAAGTAACAGAGAAACACAAAAGGACTGTCCTGTGTGGAAAAAATTTCAAATATTTGAGTCAAATTTGATTTGATGAGGACTACTGTTATGAGATTCAACTTGTGTCTAAGCACTGGAAGGGAACAGTTTGACTATACTTCATCGTAATCAGTGCTGCTCATCTGAATATGGAAGAAGTTTTGTTTAAATGGATTTAGTCTTAGTGCTACTAATTAGAGTAAGCATCAACTAATGTCCTAAAACTAACATGGAGTTTGATTTAGAAATTTCTCATTAGGTTTGAAAGCCTAATTTTTCTGTAGAGTATCACTTTCCAATACTTTTTTTAAACAACTTTGTCTAAAAAATACCTTATACAAATTGCATCTTGCAGGCTACTACAATGACTGTAAATATCCTTGAAGTATTAAAGTTAGGGACAAAAGCAACACTGTAAAATCAGAAAACGGTGCTCAGATAGGACTTCTGAATTAACAAGTCACAATGGTGAAGAAATAAAAGAACAAGGGAATTTAAATGTTAAGAGCCTCATTGAAGGGAGATGTCTCACCCAGCATCTGAAGTCAGGTTTTGTGGCAGGATGGAAAGAAATTGTAGGCAGTAACTTTTATGTAATAGAAAGTTTAAACTTTTGGATAAAAGTGATTCTGATCGTTTGTGCATGATGAAGCCATATCAGTTCGATTTAACTAGAGCAGAGTGGAAGTGGGACGTGCAAATCATAAATGATGCTAGCTTAGGAAGTGGGAGACAAATTTTAACAGAAATTGGCTAGAAACCTTCCTCTGTGAGTACCAAGACAGGGGTATTTACAGCACATCAGACTTAGGAGCAATAGTCCAATTATATTCTTGAGGTTAAGAGCTTGGGTGAAGTTTGGTTTGAAATTGGCAGAGTAGGTACTGTTATTTGAAGAAGGACAGGAGTAATTTGTTCTTTTATAGCCCTGAGATATTTAGCTGAAGATGTCTTCGGCCATGGCTATGCTAGAGGGATAAGATTTTTTTTTTAGGAAATAACACAAGAAAGCAAGATAGTGTGTTTTTTCTAAAGGTAGACAAGGCAAATGGTAGTTCATTGCAAGTGCTAGCAAGAAAATGCTTAACATATGCTCTTTAGTTTTTTTTTTTTTTTTTCCCTTAGAACAGGCTCAGTTTGAGATGATGCTACTGACATCCTGGAGCAAGTAGGGAAACTCAGAGATATCCTGAAGGAGAGGGTGAAAGTGGCATGGGGTTTAATTGGCCAAAATCCCCCCCCCCCCCCCCCCCAGTTAAAATGCTTACTTACAGCAAGAAACATAGGTGTAGGTCACCTGTATGGTAGTATTGCTATTCATATAATTTCATATTTTTTTCCATATTACAAAACAAAAATTTCTTGCATGACTTCTTCCACCCAAAGTCTGAGAATTTCTTCTGGTACTTGCTATGCCCCAGCTGATAAAATTCCTTTGTAACCTTTAAAAGATATGTGCATTTCTGTGTGTGGGAAAAGAATATGCATCTTATAAACTTGGCATTCACATCTGAATGACTTCTGTTTCAATAGGGTTAGCTACTCAAGGAATGCTTATTGTTGCCTGTTATTCTCTCTAAACAAGCAAAATAAAAGCTGTTCTTGGTTCACATAACACTGGCTCTAACTGGTAACTTATATGAGATCTCATTTCTGCCATGTGTCTGTATGCCCTATCATTTTGGTGTTTTCTTAGAGAAGACTCAATGGATTTTTTCAGCTTTCCTGTTTCCTTTTTGCATTTTTTTTTTTTAACATGTAGGAGTGTATGGAGAGATACAGTAGAATGGATGCAGGGGTCTTTTTTGTTAAAAGTGGAATTCAAGATCATATCTGAAGTAAAGAATTCTTTGTCTTCTGGATGAGAGTGGATTGCTAGTGACTTGCAGATGGCCTCTCCCTTAGCTTGATATCAGAGGAGTTGGTAGTGATTGAGTTGTTGACTTAATAGCAGTTGGGGCATATGCCAGTTGCTAGTGTTTTTTTATTTGGTGTTTTTTTTAAGCCTCTCTAAAGACCAACTTCTGAACTGTTTGATTACAAAACTTGGTATATCTTAAATTGCTAGTTCATTTTACCTATCCTAGTTAGCACATTTTCAGTGGTTGTTAATATCCATGTGTGTAGCTTGTGTGTTACAAATTTAAGGATGTAATCTGTTGGTTAACAGACCAGTGCTTGGGTGTTAGAGATAACAGAAAAAAACATCTTGCTTCAAAACTTCGACAGGAGGCTAACAAATTAAAAATATATTTTCTTTTCCAGCCACTTCTGACGCTAATTTAATCCCATCAGTTAAAGGATGATAAAGACTGAAGTCTTGCTTGACTCAAGGAAGCAGATCCCTTTCTGTGCACATGTATGTCTGCTGGTGTCTTAGTCATTCTCCTGGTAGTACTTGTGAGGCTCTTTATACAGAATAACAGTATGGTGGTAGACTTCAGTATGAGGGACTGCTGAGAACTGAACACCTCTCAAATACATTCATTTTGCTGATGTTCTTATGCTAATGTAAAGATTATTTTGTTATTACAGATATGCAAGCCTTTATTTCTGCTGTGCTATTGAAGATCAGGACAATGAACTAATAACTCTGGAAATAATTCATCGCTATGTGGAACTTCTTGACAAGTATTTTGGCAGTGTGAGTTAGTGCTGCTTTTTTGGTTAATTTTTTACAGATTCATAGTGTGTACTTTACTGTGTCACTTTTTAAAAGTGCTGTGGCATAAAATAATGATCAACTAGCTTTTGAAAAGATATATCTAACAAATTTCATGGTTTTTGGTCAAACGAAACTGATGGTTGACTATCTAACTTAAAATAGAAAATTAAATGATGAATTTGTGGAAAGATGACTGTTGTTAATGTGATATTAATTGCCCATATTTGTTCCTTTTCTTAGCACTCAGGGATCTCCCTTGAGTTTGGATAAAATTTTATGAATCCTTAGCTTTCTGTCTAGTCTCTCAGCTTTCCCTCTCCTTGGCACTGCTCTTTTGTGTATATACTCCCCCCCCATCAGCACTTCTTACATCTGCTTCCAAATCAGGCAGTTTCTTGTGAACTAATAGCAGGGGTAGGATAAGAGAAGACAGACATCTGCTTTCCCAGATACCAAATTCAAATGGAATTGTAATAGTACGTATTGGTGCTTTTAGAAGAACTCCTGCTCATCATTCTGCAGCCTTTGACTAGGACATGCACAGAATGAATAAAAAATTGAGAATATGATGTTGTAAAATTTCTGTAAGAGCGTATGGAGTTAGATAAAATCACTTTGGATAAAGCAAGCTAGAAGAGAACTTTTACAGGGGTGTTCTCATGCCTTATAAATGGCCACGTAAGACAAAGTTATGAATTAAAATTTTTTTAAGCTATGAAAACACTTTTCAAAGAAAGAGGCTGCTATAATTGTTTTTAACTGTAGCAAAAAAGATACTTTTCATTTAGTTTGGTCTCAAATGAGTGATGTGTGTTGCCTCACATCTCAAAAAGGTATAGCCTAAGGCTAATATCTTGATTTGGTGGAGCTGAGAGCGAGTTAAGTTTTGTAAGAGGACAGGTCAGTAGGTGGTATCAGCCCTGTTTGCAGTAATGCTCAATGTTCTTTTCAGGTATGTGAACTTGATATCATCTTCAATTTTGAAAAAGCCTATTTCATTCTGGATGAATTCCTTTTGGGAGGGGAAGTTCAGGAGACTTCTAAGAAAAATGTTCTCAAAGCTATTGAGCAGGCAGATCTTTTACAGGAGGTAAGCAAATTGAACTTCTCTGGTCAATGCATCAGCATGCTATGCCGTGATTAGAGAAAGCTCCTGCTTCTCTAAGCTTGTAGAAAGTGATTTTTAGCATGCTTAGCATGTAGTCTCTAGTTAGTTCTCCTAACTGTGCAATACTGCTACATTATCTGTTCTTTTCATCTTGTGTGTCATATGTGTATGTAAACTACTGTGATCTTTGCTTTGCTAGAAGTGCAAATGGCTGTTCAATGCTTTATACCTAGGTAGTTATAACTCATTCTCCTTTAAATTAATTTTGTTCACGTCTGTTTTCTGTTTCTTTTTGTTTACTTAATTACCATTAGTTTTTTCTCATACCTGATACATGTTCACTTCTTTACTGTTTCATTGCTGAAATCCAGAAGCTAGGTTCTCTGCTTTGAGACTCATTCAGGTATAGTTCTTATTCTAAAGACCTTCTGTCCTTCTGCTGTAGGTAGCTTACTTGAGCATGTTTCTATCTTTAAGCTGACAAAGCAGTAATAATGAAGTATAAAAACATTCAGTCTTTGAATGCTTTTGTTGTTCATTACTAGCTTTGGAGAAAGAAATACAGATTGTAATCCTCCCCCCTCCCCCCCAGAAAACACTTGATGGGGAGGGGTTCAGTGTTATAAGAAAATTTAATAGTATTTCCCTCTTGTTCCTCCGTCTTCATAGTGTTTTTATCTGTACTTACTGTCTGTTAGTCTTAAAGTTAACATTAAGTCTCTTGAATGAATAAATGGTCACAAAGCTCTGGTATGATACTGAGGGAATAATCAGTTCTGTGTGCGAATTTGTGAAACATGCAGTTTAACAAGGATGTTGAACCTTGATAGTTTTAAAATGCACTGAGGTTCACTGGTAAGATTCTATATAAATGTAAGCTGTTCTTTTTTTTTTTTTCCCCTCATGAACCTTCAGTTTGTTTTGTCCTGTGAGTTAATTGCTTAATTCTCATAACGAGCATTCTGTGTTCCAGCTGGTACTTCTTTTTGTTGAATGTGCTGTTATTAATAGGATGGGGAAACACCTAATGTTTTTTACCCTTCTGGTTGTGTTTTGTAATCTTCTTGGTGTACAGGAAAATCCACGACATGCTACGGTTCTTGTTTGTCAACAGCTAGCTAGCGTCATGAATACAGTCAGCCATTGCACACAGATTTGATATCCTGTTGTTCTAGGAAGCAAATATACGTGCTTATTTACGGCTTGTGTTTTGAAGCAATTTCTCTCAGTCCCTTCTTTACTCTTAGAAAGGATTATCTTAACTGGAAGTTCTGTTACAGTTTCAAAAAAAAAAAAAAAAAATCCATTTACTTACTCTTAAAATCTTTTGCTGTTCTTTCTGTGAAAACCGATGCAACAAATTAGTTACCTATTCTAGTCTGTCTTCTGCAAATGCACAGTTAATTTTATATATTTTTATATATATGTATATATGTATATAAATAGAATTACAGTATTCTGTCTTATTTTTGAATTTTATTTTCACCATTTTCTTAGGGCTCTTCTAAAGCAAAATGCACTCTATCACTAGGAAGTAATACTGATATTTCAGCCCAAATAACAATCATCCTCTTTTTCTCTTAGTTATACTTTGAAGTTAAAAATGTGTGTACAAAAGGAAGTATCACTCTTTCAATGGCAGACTTTTCCTGTGGCCCCAAGAGCTTTACTCTGATGCATTTCACTTCTGAGATCATATAGCCTTACTTTTTCCATCCCTATGAGATTTTATGTATGTTTTGTCAGGGTTTATTAACTCTTTTTTTCTGATTAAATTGGTATGTTACAATCTGTTGTGGTTCCACTGTAGTCTTAAGTTTGATGTTTTTTATAAACTAATTAATTTTTTCATTCTTAATAGAATGATATTGACTGCCAGTCAAATCTAAAACTACTCCAAACATCTGCTTATTAGTTTATTTAGATGGTTAATTTGAATATAAACTGAGATTTTTGAGTTTTTATCGAGTTGTACTGTTTCTGCAGGTTTTTTTTAATTAACTGTTGCTATGTGCATACTGAGTCTGATGAAGAAGGTTGTTAAACTAAGTTTGTCACAGCCAGAGACTTTTTTTTAATGCTTTTGGTTTGTTTCTGTTTCCCAGAATGCCTCAAAGAAACCTACTGGAATAAAATGTGTTTTGATTCCAAATGCAAAACATTTCTAGTGTGTTTGGTTTTGACCATGTCATATTCTAATTATGTTCAAGAAAAGGACTTTTTGGCCCTTGCCTTGCCTCATTTCAAAATTATCAGTTAGTCTTGAATATACTACATTATTAACTAGTTAATGACAGATACATTAATGTACAAAGCCCCTTTAAAGATTAAAAGCTGTACAGACTATTTACACAAAGAAAAAATCATTACAAATACATTACTGGGTGCATTTTAAAAGAAAATATGCAGAAGCATAAATTGCTGAATAGTGAACTGGTTCTTAAGTCTTGCCCACTTGTATCCTCTGTGGCAGTTTTCCAGGATGTGCTTCTGTTTCTGAGCACCTACTTCAGTGTGTCATTAAGTTCCTGGTGCTGTGTACTCCGCTTATTAATACTAACTGCTAGAGTCTATGTGACTGAAGCATAGTGGTATTTTGAGCCTTTTTTCACCCTTTAGTTTCTAACTAGCTCTTCAATAGCTCAGTTCACATGTTCATTCCCTTCTCACCATTTAATACTGTCTGATAACTTACCATTAGCCAGTAATCAATACTGGCAGTGTTTTATGAATGATAGTAAAACTCGTTATTCCAATGCTGCTTCCATGCTTCACTGTAAATCTATTGCTGTAAGTAATTCTGTTTAAATCAAGTATGCTATTTAGAGTCTTGTTTCATAATTTTATACCTGTCTTACTGTAGAAATTTTAAATAGTTAACTAGTAATTACTAAGACATGCATTTCTGAAAAGGTGATATATTGCTTGCGAGAACACCACAACTTTTATACTGCTGGCAGATGCAGTATGTTGTTGCATAACATACATACGTGCAGTAGCTGAAACATAATCGTGTGCCCAACTTCATGACATTTTTTTTAATGCATGAACCTGTAGCAACACAACATGTTTCATGGAAAAGAAAGGATTTTTTTTTTTTTACTTAAATAAAAGTTTAATATTTGCTGTGTTCTTATTTGTTGGTCCAAGAGTGACTATACATAATCTAGTATGCTGCTTGTGGGAGCTCATGGTCTTTCCTGGTGCTAAAACAGTAAAATTAAATATAGCTGTTAACAATTCTCATACATAATTTCTGAAAGCTAAACTAAACAGAATTGCTGTCTTCTTGATCTTGATTTGAAATAGGAGCGAGTTCCTAAACATTGGCTTCTAGTGAAAACTTGTTACTTACATTCTGTGTAATTTTTATAAAAGTATTTCAGAAATGACCCCCATTTTGTCCACCATTATTCTTTTAGACAGTGTGTATGTATTCTTTTAGTAGTTGATTGCAGAACATCTAAAATCCTATTTTTTCTAAGATAGATCCACCAGCCTTATTATTGGGATTTATCACATTTGCTTATTTCCATCAATATTTTAGTAATGATCAAAAATGTAAAAGCTGTATGAATGTGTTTTCTTATGCTCTTGCAGTTTGGCTTCAGTTGGTGTCTACTTATCCTTCTGCATGAAGAATAATAGATATGCTATCCATCAATCTTATTTCCTTAGCTATTTGCGGCCCCCAAAGCTTCCACCTCATCTTATATCCAGAAAGGTGCTTAAATCCTTAATGCCATCTGACATGGGTTAATTGCCTAGGGATGCTATGTAGATTTAAGTTTTCAATGTTAGAATGAGCATTTTCTTGGACAAGAATTGAAGATTTAGTGAATTACCTTTATATGTCATGGAAATTTTGCTTTTGGAGATAGAATGTGCTAATTGAAAACTGTAGGTATTCATAATAGTGGGAAGATGGCATTAGATTGTCATTGGGTTATGGCAAAATAAAGGAAGTTTTAGCACTGGCAATTATGAAAGAAAATTCTGATATTTAAACCTACAGTGGGTGGGAGCATAAAGTTTTTTTGTCTGGTTTAGGAAACAGCCTTTGTAAGCAGTTGTTTCTTATTAGTCTCCTGAGAAACTTAACCATAATTAATGTAATAAATTCAGTCTTTTGCTTAATGTTAACTCTTAAATATAGACTGCTGAAATAGATCGCCTTCCTAAGTTGGCAGTGACATTCTGTGCCTTGGCTATACCTGTATTCCTTTCAATGTGAAAGAAGAATGAATAATGAAATCTTTACAAAGTGAAGATCTGAGTGCCTTGATTGTGATGTGTTCTTCACATGAAATGCTGACTGCATTAGAAGTTACAAGTAGTAGAGCAGCTTTAGACTTCAGTTCTTAAGGCATGTATGTTCTTGATTTTATGAACAGATAATGGTCTCTAATTACATTTTAGGACATATTTGTGGAGAGCTATATGAGAGTTACCGTGCATGGAGGGGTGGGGGGATATGCAATTAGTTAATTATTTAAGGATTAGGAAATACTTAAGATCTGCGTTGACTGGGAATCTGTCATGACTGTTAGGAAATGCAGTAGTGGTAGTATTGTGGTAGCTGGCATCCTTTGTAAACGCGGTTCAGACTTCAGTCCCGGAAAGACGTTGGATATGTGGCAGAGAAGAGATAGTAATGCAGTTAAATTGCCTGTTTTTTGGTTTAAATATAAAGAGTATACCTTGCCCAGTTATATTAAGTGTTTTGACTTTGGTACTTTGGTCAGAAAAAGAGAAAGTGGGTTTATGTTTTTGGTGTTGATTTGAGACACTGTTTAAGAACCTATCACCTGGAGTAAGACTGTTCTTGGTTTTATGTGATAGCTGCTACAAAGTGTACTTGTTTGTGAGACATTCTAATATTGTGACAAGTGTCATAGACAAGCCTATAAATAAACACAATAATGAAGTCCAATTGGGAATGTGCATTCAACATATTTACTTCCCTTTGAGGTATTGCATGTTCTCTTGCTTGTGCTGCTTAAAGTGCTTTTTAAGTAGTAGGTGAGGAAATGCATGTGTGTGTGGAAATGGCTGTTTGTGAGATACTTTGGAATGGAGAGGTAGCTTTGTTTTCTAGTCTGTGGAATAATATATTGCCTCGTTTCTTCTAGACTAGCATAGTTTGTTACAAGATGTAATGCCCAAAACCAAGATAAAGCATTATGGGACTGAGCAAACGGGTCAGTTGCTTGCTTGTTCATTTTCACACATCAGTTGAACAGGCAGTTGTGGGTTTTTTTTCTGAATGAAGGAAACCTTGTATGCATTATGATAGAAAAACGTGTTCCCTGCCATGCTTGCCTACAGTGGTGCTGTATAAGATTGCATATATAATAGGCTTCACTTCAGAAGAATTTATTTGCACCTTGTCTTAGGTAAATTAGGTTATTTGTTGTTCAGTTATACTATGGATTATTCCTGAAACTAGACTGAAAACTAGACTGTTTTTCAAGTGCAGTGTTCACAGGATACAAAGCAAGGAGATACTAAAATTAAGAAGTTTTTGATTCTGTGGAACTGCATAAATATATTTCCTATCTCATATGAGTTCCAAACCTTGCCAGACTATAACCTATTCTTTGTGTATGTTTTATGTTAATTATTTCACTTTGTAGTGTTCTGTTCAAGAAAAGAGTGACTTAAAATCTGTATGGAATTGCATTTCTAACTTCATATATGGATTAAATGTTTATTGCTATCTTGCTTGTCATTGGCTGTCCTAAAAACTTAAGTTTATAAACTCACTGATGAAACCTGTCAATGTGTTTTTGAAGCTGTCACTGTAGTTCCCTAAATAACTAATAAAAATTCAGCTGGACTTTAGATAGAATGAGCAATAAAAATATGCATAATGAGGAATACCTTAGGAATATCACTTCTCTTTGGAACAAACCTCTAAAGACAACTAGTTGTCATTTTAATAGTGGCAGACCTGCAATTGTTAATATCAAAAGCATCTTAATTTTTTATAGATATTTTTCATCTGTCCTCTTTGTACTGTGGAGTAGGCTTTCCTGCAAATACTTTTCAAATCATACTATTATTTAGAAAAAGAGGAGTTGGGCCAGAAAATGAGTAGCTGAACCTACATCTCTTTTTTTTTCTCCTGGAAAGAAAAGAGAGGGAGGAAGTTAACCTTTTCAGTTTTAAGTGTCGTCTTCAAAAAGTGGCACTGAGTATCCAGGAAGTCATCATGAAATACTCCACCCCTCCCCATTCTCAAACTGCTTTGTTTCTGATGGCTGAAGTATTAAGTGGTCCATGTTGGAGTCACTGACTCTTCTTCTAGAAGTGCAGTTCAGTGTCTTAATGTTCTTTGTGAAGCTCACTGCTTTTCTGGATGTGTTATGACACTTAAGACTTCAGTGTCGTAGCTTTGCAGGCTGTGATTTCTAAATGCTTCAGAAATCCAGTTGTCTTTCCAGAGATACGTTGTCAGATCTTAATCTATCCTTCACTTTAGGAATTGAAAATAATAGAGAGCGGTCTGCTCGTCACCTGAGCTGCTTTTGTGCAGACCTTTGAAATCTCATTTTAGTAAATCTATCTCCATAATATTCACCTCTTTTCTTGACTGTTTTGTTTAATCGAAATGCGTGCATGTAGGATGCAAGTAAACTTATTCTATTAAGAAAATCAGAACCTGATCAGACTTTCATAAGAGTCAAAAGATGTGAGGAAGGAATCCTCCTTGTAAGTATTAAACATGCATTCAGTCAGTTCTGAAAACTGAAACATTAGGAAGTTTCAGTTATAAGTAAGAAAGACAGTATATAAGTAAGACAGAATAATACAAGTTAGCTGTCCAGTACACCATCTGATGTGAATTCAAATACTAATGAACAACATGTACTTCACAACTGCCTATGAAATTGATTATTAAGTGGTATAAGCAATCCTTGTAGATCTGTTAAGGGTCTATTATCTGTACACTGAACTCCTGATAGTGGTGTTTTTTAAGAGTTATTCTTCCAGAGCTGTCTGTAGAAGCACTGCATCAGGGTGATGCGATGAAAATTTTAGTACTGCTGCATGTACCATTCTCATTTTCAGGAGTTGAGTCCCTGACTTTTGGTCACCAAGATGGCAAATTCATTGAACAGCTGAAGATGTATTTTATCATAATGAATACAATGAAGATGTATCTTATCTTCCAAATTAGATGCTCTTTTTGAGCACATTAATCTGCATCTTAATAGAATATATTCCTTGAATTTGACAGAATGTTGAAAAGAGCAGTGTTAGATGTTTGAACCCTGAGACAGTGAGGAGAAAATTCTGTTTTACTCTGGTATCCCTGAGAATTGTGTGAGATGATCTGTCATCTTGCACTGCTACTACCCTTTCTCAAAACTCAAATTACATGTGACGATAGTTTTAGAGCTCCACAGAATAGTAGGTGAAAAGAATATGAACACCCGCAGGAGGCCTCCCATTGTGTTGTGTTCCGTTTTTAGATTATGATTTCTTTGTGGTCTTATCTGTGTGTTGTACAAATGTCAGGCATGTTGCTGCTGTGTGTTTTGGGGCTTTTGTTTTATTATTTTATTTTTTTTAAAGAGGCAGCTATGGTTTTTGCTGCCAAGCTAGCTAGGAAAAGTAATAGTTCTGGTGCTGGATAATAAGATGCATTAAAAGTGTATATATTTTAAGTTTTATGCTGAAAATTTTATTTAAAAAGGCAAAAAAAAGTCTGAGAAGGACTATTGTCCAAAATTATTTTGAGAAATCTAAATACATTTGACTAATGAGTGAATTAAAGTGAAAATGTTAAGCTTTTTGCACCAAGCGTTACTACCTGAATATAGCTCAGCAAGTAAATATGGTAACTGTTAGAGGAGTAAATATAATTACATAACTCTTGAATTAAATTGTTTAAACTGCATCAGAGATGGTAGATAAATTAGTTGGATGAAACTCTTGTTATTTCCCGTTATGAAACAAATCTTACTCTAAGATTAGTGTTAATAATAATAATACTGTGTGAAGCTTAGTCACTGGATTAAATATATGTAAATTTTGTGGCATCCTGTTCTGTTATGCTATCAGTCTCTTATGGTGACAGTAATGAACAACTGATATTACATTCTTAAAAAAAAAAAAAAAATCTTTCAATTAATCTTCCTTTGAATTAATCCTCCTTCAAGCACAGGTAAAGGTTTCTAAATAACTCTAAATTATGCTTTTAAGGTATTAATATGCTTTTTCTCATTAAAAAAAATCAAAAATAAATTAATGAAGGTTTTTAATGCATCTGCTTGGAATCCTTGAACAGTTGTTTTTTACTGTTGCATTTCTGTTATTTGCTTTCTTAACAATGGACTTCTAGTAGAACCAGTAAAATTGTTTTAACTTAGAGTAACAATAGTTGAAGTGCATTTGAGTAAAATGACTGACTTTACTTTTGTATGTAGTTTAGAATGTTTTCTAACTTTTATTTTAAATGGAAATAAGTTATAAATAGTTTGTTAAAGTAGTTGGTATTACATTTTCACTGCTGCTTGATTTTGTGTTTGTAGAGCCAGAATGAAGACTGGGGAGGTTTGTCTGAGGATATCTTATGATTAAGAGCAATCTAAGGCATTAGCCCTTTTGACCCCCATCCAAATGATTGGTAACTACCAAATTTACCATTTTGGTGGCATGGATTAAATGGGTGCTATGCAAAACCTGTTGCACGCATAATTAAGTCCTTGCAAGGGTAAACAAAAATGGGTGATGGGCTTAACCTTCTGCAACACTTGCATGATGGTCTTTCAAGAGTGCTTTGAATTTCCCTTTTATTTTTCCTTTCTGTACTAACCGCATCAACTTGAAGTATGTGACTTCTACTAGCTTTCTTTTGGAGTTGATAATTAAGTGGGATAATGCAAGTTAGAGAAATGGATGCCAAAACTAATTACTAAACAGATGTTTGGCTTTGTTTACTTACAATCAACCCATGTAAACCTATATTTACTGGAAAATGAGCTGTAACATCTGCTGTGCAAAGAAAATGGACCCTACAAAGAGTGGGTGCTGCTGAAATTGTGTATTTAGTGCCGGATGCTGCATGACAGAACAAAGCTTATTTGCATATATAGTGCATTGCAACATATTTTTGTCCAGATCATAAGTGGATTACGTGGTGGCAGTCCTACTAAAAAAGGTAAGATTCTTTTAAAATAAGGCAAGCTTAAAACACACAGGAAAATGATTTGCTCAGGAAAACGTAATTAGTACACTGCTTATTTGATACCATGATGTACAAGTAGTTCACTAAAACTGGCTTTTATAATGTAGAGTTGCAGTGATAGATCTAATTTCATATGCAACTTTAGCTTTATAAATAGTAGGATTTCGTTTCCAGACTAAAGAAAATTTTTATAAAAAACAAAAATATTTGTAACATGTTCAAAACCAAATTCACTGTTTACCCCCCCCCCCTTTTTTTAACCATTTAAAAGGTAGAGTGTGTGATATAGCCACTGATTTGTTGGGAGTGGAGAGCAACTAATAACCTGCTTGTACATTAGAACTGTAGAACTAGAACAGCCAAGAAAATTCATTCATTCAAAATAGAATTTCTTAAATGAATCTAGCCATATTCTAAAACAACTAAAAGAAAACCTAAATGCCCAAGCTTGATTTTTTTTTTTGTTTGTTTTTCACATTTTTTCCACCCATTCCTTGCTTTTTCCCTTCTTCATGATAACAAGTTCATATCTGTGAAGAATGTGATTCTCATGGTGAGGCTCGTATTGATACTGTGACTGTAAAAGTTTGATGCTTGTGGTTAGAACTTTATAAAGGATTTATTTTGGTTGGGACCTATGCCAAACAGAGCATTTGCTCAGTTTAACTTTTTTCTGTTGTCTTAGACTGCTGCATAGACCAGTTCTGGAACATGCAAGCTCAAGCATAGAGAATTCTGGGTGACTCAAATTTGTTTGCACTATGTTCATGGTTAATTCTATGTACAGGCACAGTTTTAGCTGAAGAAATGTGCCTTGATCCCATTAATTTACACCACAGTGGCATTATCAGATGGCCCATGAAATTTTTCCTACTGTACTTTTCCCTGGAAGGAATGAAGTAGTAGTCACTGTGTAGAGAGCTTAATTTCTGCTTGTCATGACTCCACAGAATTTGGGAGAAATGGGAATGGCACCTGCTGGGGGGAGTTGAGAAGGGCAAATAGATTGTTGCACATAAAAAGAGATAGTGATGGCTTGCTGGCTGGAAGGAACTGCTGCTTACATGGAGGAGTGGAGATCTGCCCTGAAGAAAGATCAGCTGAGGTGAAGAGAGCAAGTCTGTGGGCAGGGGGAGGAGTTTGACTCATAAAGCTTCTGTGCTTGGATTATCCTGATATTTAACCAATAGGCTGTATACTGCTCAAATTACTTGATCTGTGTTACTTTAGCAAGTATAAACAAGCACTAAATGAATAGAACTTTGATTTTTGAGGGCTGTTTTGGAGAGATTTACTTAAACTGGGGTTGAGTTCTCCCAGTACCTCGTTAATTAAGTAGCTCTGTTGCAGCAAGTGTAATAAGTCACATATTCAGAAATAGTCTATTCCATAAAGAATTTGGTTAAAGGGAAACCTTGTATAATGTTGAAAAATTTAACAGTGGTACACATAACTAAGCAGGGTGGAATCTGTTTATTGTGCACCCAACTCCTACTTCTGCTTTCCTATTGGAGCAGAGTTTACAAGTGTTGAAGTCATGGTTTTGAGTCAGGGTGCAGTTTCCCCAACACCTAAATCCATGCTGAGTGTGACTCCTGTTAAGAAGGCTAGTTGAGTGTGGTGGTGCTCCTGTTGATCCATGTGCCCTGGGGCCATGTGGCTCCTGGCTTACTGGCTGAAAATTAAGGACATGCAGGGGAGTGTGGGGAAGTGGCAGCAAGGCGGTGGTGGGGAGGGAACTGAAAAGCAAAGTATAAGGCTGCTCATTTTAGCAGTAGCCTGCACTTTGATTTGCTAAGGCTGACAGTGTAACTTGAGTAGTTTACATTTATTTTTAACCATTGCCAGTATAACTAAGGTGTGGGGTGGTTTTTTTTTTTTTAAGCATCTGTTCCCCAAAGTATCTTGTCTTGACTCATATCTGCTGTGCATCCCCAAGTCAGTAGCTTAGGTAACTTCTTGCTGCACCCTTGCTGTTGGCTTGAGTCATAGTTGTGTGGCAAGGAGCCTCAGCAGCACTATTGGCTTAGGGAGTTTTCAGCTGTCCATTCCTTCCTCCATCCATTTGTTCTAGAGAAACTATTTGCATGGCCATGCTAGAACTAGATTGCAGATGCAATTAAAATGATCCAATTTAAATTGCCTCTTTCTAAAAGCATATAGTCAGCAGCTTTTATTTTCCTCATTCACAACTTGACCCTGCAAACATTTTTCCAAAAAACTGTAAGAAGACACCATGCTGCAGGACATGAAAGGAATAGGAGTGCTGAATTGTCATCAGCATGCAAGCTGAGTGATACTGGACATGACATGGCTGTTATATTCTGGTCAGCAGTATATTCTGGTCCTCCCTTCAAAAATACAGCCCTGCAGTTAAAGAACTAGTTCCTTAAGCAAAAGGGAATAAGTAATGCAAACCTCTAGCTGCACTGCAGTACTGGAAGAATTGGAAGAAAACTTTAATGAATCTTTATGTGCATAGTTTGGTGACCTGCCAAACGTACAGACACTGTGGAATTATCTGATAGAAAAGAACTCAGTCATTTGTAACAATTTTGACTGTGGCTTCACAATAGAAAGTATTTACTAGTATTGGTTTAAAGTATCTTGTGTTCTTGTGATGGGAAAGTGGAGCCTCCAGTGGATGCTTAGGACCATCCGTACCCTTAAAGATTAGATTGTGTTTATTCTTTGGAGCTCTTTGCATAGCAACTAACTGCATTTCAGAGCAATTATCACCTCTGATCCAGCAGATGAGAATGGCAAGGAAGAAGCGGGGAGCACTCACACCCAGTTAGAGTACATAAAGTTTCCGCTGATATTTTTACTCTTGCTCTTGAGAGGGAAGAAAGCAGAGGGCCACCACTGATTGTATGTCATCCATTTCCTCTGATCTGTTGAGGTGATGTGTTACAGCCTCTGTGTGTGCATATGCTAGAATACCTTACAGAGTATCGATTGAATGATCACTGTTGCTGTTTCAGACTCTAGCTGAGTATTGTATTGACTAATTTGCACCAATCTTGAAGATATTTTGTTCTCTGTCTATAGGAAGTTGCAGACAAAATCTCTTCCTGGACTTGGTATCAATGTAGTGCTATATTCTCAGTTTTTGAACAGCATCATAGTTAATAGTTGAATTTGAACACGTTCAAGACCTCTCAGGTATTTCTAGGTTCTCTGAGAAACACATTGCTCTCCTTTGATGAGTAAAGTAGAATTTTCCCGATAACCATGTAATTGGAGTTTCTGAATGCTTAGTTAACCAAAGATTTGGAAACAGATACTCTACTCTTTTGAAATCCTTGAAACCGCAAGTGAACTATAGCAATTTCCTAAAGCAGCCTCTCATTAGAAGTATTTTCTAATAAAGATTCAGAAGTAGAGTATAAATGCAATTGCTTCTGAAGCATTGCTGAAGTAGTACTTGTTAAATATTAATCTCTTCCTACTGTGAAAACTTCATGTTTTAAAACAGAAACCCTCATCCTTCCCCTCTCCTTTCCCCATAAGCTGTTTCTGTAAAATTGTTCCCACGCTACTGTGCACTCTGTGGTCGTGCTGCTTGTCTGTTCTAGTTTGGAGTTTGTTTAGATGATGGGGGGGGGAAGCCAAGGGTTTATCAAAAAGTAGCCATTATATTTTTACCTGCAGTTTCATGTGGTTTGTGTTTGTAGGATTTGTGCTGGTTTTGATGGAAAAGAAGTTGAAACAAATACCTAAGCAAACTTTCCCTGAAAAAAGAGGCTATCCAAGCACTCATGAAGTCTTTTTTGCTGTTGTGTGAAGTGTTCAGACAGTAGAATGTCAACAGTACGAAACACTGAACTTCAGTCTATTTGGTGTAGGCGCACATTGTTTCTTGTCTCTTTCTTGAATGCAGGAAATGAATTATTTTCTTGTCCACTACAGACATAAAATAACTTAAATTGCATCAAGAAAATTCAAAGTAGATGTTAAGAGAATTTTCTGGCAGTAAGGATAATGAAGCATTTAAGTGAATTTCTTGGGGGCATTAAAGTGTCCATGATTGGATGCCTTTAACAGATTCAATATCTCTCAGGCACGCTATTGGTATATTTGATCCTGTTTGGGGGACTGGATTAAGCTAAGTCCCTTCTAACTTTAGTTTGACTATTATTTTTAATTAGGTTGAATCGTGACAAAGTTGGGAGAACTGTATATTCAAGGAAAATGTCAGTTGGGTTGGGCTAGCTAAATATTTCTATTGACTCAAATCTACTCTCCACCATTTTTTTTCTTTTAGAAATCTGTAATGACTTAGGCTGAAAGTTTCAAAGAGTATTATTAGCTTTTTGAAATAATTTGCAAACACAGATGTCAGTTTGAAAAAGATGGGCTCTAGTAACTTTCAAATATTGTGGAATTGGAATGTGCAACTTCCGTCCTTATTGATATTGTAGGGCTATTACTGTTTTAGCAAAACCAGGATTGAAGCCTGATGTATTAAAGTCAGATAAATGATCTACATCCAAATTTTTTTAAATTAGTGGTGATTTTTTCAGAAGTAATATTTCATGACATAGTCTACCATTGTATTTGCACTGTAGAGGCACCATTACCCCTTCTAGCTGCCAGATTCACTCATTCCTGAATTCATTAAATCCAGGTAGCTTAGCTACTATCTTAAAGAAGTGCTTCACATGCTCAGATATTGTCTGATGTCTGCAGAGTCCCACAAAAGGAAGGTAACGTAGATGCTGATTGTAGAAGTTGACATCTGTCTTTTTCTCTTGAGTATGGTTTTTTTGGTGTTCAGACCTGCAGGCTAACTGCTCTGGAAACAGTACAGCAGGGAACACAGTAGGAAATTTGACAATTTATAGTTGGAGCATGTGAGAAAATGTAGTTCTCTGAAAGCAAATAACACTTGCCAAAACTTTATCTCCCTTTCTATTGTTAGTCAGGCTGCCCATAGTGCTGGTCCCTCTGTGTGTGTGACGTTCTGGGATGTCTGCAGTGGGCTGTAGAGGTCTGACTGAAACTGCAAATTTTTGTCTTGCAATGTTGCTTTGTTACCACTTCATATCTCACAGTTGCTCTTCTCTTCTGTTTAATCTTAGTTTCACCTCCAGAATGTTGATTTATTGCTAGTCTAGTTGTGTGTGGTGTTCATGCGTTCCATAGGTTCAAAAGCTGCTAAGAGTGAAACAACCATTTTCTTCCTGTTTTTATTTGACAACCTATCTTGCATCATCAGTAGATAAGTTTGTGTCAAGATGAGACTAATCCCATAACAGTAATTGACTCAATCATGTAATTTATCATGTACCAAAATTTTCACATCATAGACTTCCTGAAATTATAGACCGTCGGAAATATGAACTAAGCAGGAAAAATTTGACATTTTAGATTGCTACAATGTGCCTTTTTTTCAGTTGTGTTCATAAATCTGTATTGTGCAGGCAGCATGAGTAAAACAGAAGTTTTCTGTAATTCTTTTTCTAGGAATGTTTTGCCTGTGGAGACCTCAGCAACTGTAGAGTTACTCTTTCCTGTTTTGTCAAAACACCTACTACTTGGGGCTATTACTGTATACCATCAGCCCACAACTTCCTTCACCGGTTGAGAATATGCCTCAAATCTCCTGCATTTTGATGTTTAGTATAGGCTAACACTTGATTTAAGTAGTGAGAGAGCTTTTAAGAGCTACAATTCATATTTGTGTTTCAATGTCATGCACTAAAATCTTTTAAGTTCTACCAGAAATCACAACAGACTTCATAAAATTTGCAGCTCTCACTGAGCTATAGGTGCTGTTGCTTGAGAACCACTAGATTTGTAGTTGGCTTGTTCATAATAATTTTAAATAATTAGTATGAAATAATGTTCAGATTACTGATACTGAAAAGCAGCATTAATCTTGTAGAACTTCTAGGGTATATTTATTGGGGAGTTTTGTAATTGGAGATTATAATTTAAAGATTCAAGTTTGAACATTTTGTCAATAACCTGAGGGGGCAATATTCCTTTAAAAAAAATACATGGGATCGAGATGACTGTTAGGCTTAGTCACAAGTACTTTCTCAGTTCTAAGACTTTCTTCAACAGTTTTTTTTTTTTTGGGGGGGGGGTGAAATAAATTTAAGATTTTAATTGGTACATAATGAAAGATGGTAACTGACATGCAGAGGTTTTTTTTTTTTTTTTTTCCTCTCCCAGAAAATGCTTAATTGGTTTGTCTGGGGTTGATACTCCTAAATTGCTTTTACTCTATTAAAAAACTTCCTTATCTGTCTTTAGGGCCCTGATATACATACAAAAACTTTGAGTATTGTTTGCTTTCTAACTCATCTTTCTACAAATTGTTTACTCATGCTAGTAATATAAGAGCTAGTGCTAACTTCAGTGGCACAATTCAAAAGCAGAGAAAACATTCCCTACTGTGAAAGGTGTCTGAGATACCTCCCATCGTTAAACAGGCACTCCTTTTTAGAAGGAAACTTGCTTTCTTAAGTAATTCCATTGCTGCACTACCCTGGTACAGTGCTGCTTATAACCACATGCTAGAGGCCTCTTATCAATGTATGTTTATCCCAATGGATATGGTAGGTGATGTCAAACGGTAGCCAGTAGTGGATGTCTGCCAAAGAGCCTAAAACTGAGCAAATATGTAGTGATACATTGCTGGAACAGTTTCTCAGGCTCTCAAACATTTCTTGGCTGAGAAGAAACTCTGAGCTTACATAATACAGTAATTACAATGTAAAGTTCTCCTTTATGTTGGTGTTCCCAGCATGCAAGTTTATGGGGGGAGTAAAACCATGTTGTTTTTCCCAAAAAGTTTAGAATAGTCAAAAATAGAATACTGTATTTCTGTATCGAATGTCCTTTTCATGTTAGAGGTAAGATAGTGAGATAATCTTTCTTGTTTTTTTTTCTTGCTTATCTGTCCACCTTTGTACTATGTGTAAGAATGTATACATTTCTTTTGTAGCCACGTCATGAATACTTTAATGTCCCAGTGTACTAAATGACTTCATTCATCATGCATGCAGAGTTTCAGAGGAGATAGACCTGTGACTTACTCATGGCAGAACATTATCCTCAGCTTGGTGAATCCAATCATCTTGAATCCAATAGAATATCACAACCATTCTGTGCTGTTGTGCTCTTCCTCTTCCTCCTCTGTTTTACAGTGTTGTCTCTTCACATGTCTCATCTCAAAACTTGTTCTTGTTGGCGTATGGTTTAACTTTTTTTATTGTGTGCAAGTTTGAAGTCTTGTGTTTAAAAGTTCTGTAGAATTTTCTGAGCTAAACATCTAGATATTGCAACACTTATACTGTAACATTACTTGACCTGTATTTAACTTTTAAATAAGTTGTGTTGGTATTTAAAGATACAATTAGAACCTGTAGACTAAATTAATATTTACAGAGAAACTAGTGATCTGAAGGAATAGCACTATGTGGAATGTGCGTACACGCACAAGTGTTAAATGAAGTTACACAATTCTACACAGACCTTTCATCTTAAGTGCAAAGATGCACAAACCTTTCTGATACTGACACAATACCATGACTTACCTCACAAAGAGGAGGAAGACTGAATTGGTTAGGGCAAAGAAAATGACTGATGTAGATCTGCAAGTTACAACATTTGTATTTAAATGTTGAAAACACTGGTGTGAGTAGTTGAACAATTGCTGCTACTGAAAGAGAGGACAAGTTCATTGCTTTGCAAATGGTTAGAGTTGGAAATGTTTTTTATTCAGTCCATTGACAGCATATTTGAAATACTTTAATTGGCGTTTCCATTTTTAAGTACAGAATCACACGTATATTGAAGAGAACTGCCACGCAGATAAATATTTTAATTGAAAGGTACTTATCAGGGGTGTAGGCAGAGTGAGAGGGCATGTATTGCATCCTCTCTTTGCCTAATAGAAGTGAATACTTTGTTACCTAAAACTGACTCACTTTTTGAAAATTGTGTAATTATCAAGGAGCTGGTTATTGAAACTAACTGCAAACAACTAGTTCCGTATTGTATATGTGGTAATGCACTACCTTTCAAATGTTAAACTGACATAAAAATGGGAGATTTAGGGGGTGGGATGTTTGGATTAGACCTGCAGCATTCTGAAATCTTGTAGAAAACAAGATCATAGGAGTGGTGTTCCATTTCCAAGGTTGCTTCTTTGTTTGTAAGACATTAACAATGTTTGTGAATGTCTGGGTAATGCTGCTTTAGCCTGCATTATTTCATGCCTGTTGGCTTAAAATGCTGTGCATTGAGCTGTAATGAGATGCTGTTTTTCTTGTTATCTGTATACAGCTGCTTGCTTCTAAATGACTAGGTAATGAATTAGCTTTCCTGGCATGTTTGAAATAAAGTATTGCATGCACTTTTGTCTCATGTGAATGGCTTTTTTCCTCATCTGTGTTCTGATATATTTCAAATTTGCATTGTTTGCCTTGGGTGATTCTGAACTGCAGGTAGTGTATAATATTGCAAAATGTATTCTGTAACAATTGGATAAAATGTGTTTGGCACTTCCTAAAACAAATAACATGAACAAAACATAATATTTATTCTGTTTTTCTTAAAAGTCATAATTGATTAAATTATTCTAGTAAAACACTTTAGTTTTTAGGTGCTCCTTTTGAGAATATGTTGTCAAAATGCACGCAAGAAGGCATATCTGCTCAAGATTACTGCTGTAGTACTAGAAAATTAAAATCTTATTATTGAGTTTTACTGTTTTACTGGTGAGGTCTACCTATAGACAAGTAGCCAATGTCCTTGAAATACGTTGCTTTAAACTCATTGTCAGCCAATGTCTTTGATTTATTTGATAAAACTTCATCTTGATTTGAGCGATATATCTGGTTGCAACTTTGAATAGGCAGTGGAGACAATAATAATAGTAAACTGCTCTGAAGATAGTAGCAGAAATCCTTGGTATTTCTTCATATATTCATACGAATGTCATATATTTACTGAACAACATTTTTTTTTTTCAGGTAACTTAGCAAATATCTGATTTCACCACTGAGTAACTGTAAATGTTCATTGCTATCTAATCAATTTAAAACTTTGAAAAGTTGTGTTTTATTACAAATATTTTCAAGACCCTAAAATTTTTGAGAAGTTGTATTCCATTTGTTTTATAACTGCGTTCTGTTACTATAGTTGGCTAAAGATTGTAGGATTTTCTACAGAAGATGCTTACAGTTAGTGGATGCAGGAGAAGCATATCATCTAAAATGAATGCAGCTAAGTCATCTGAGAATACTACAGGTTATATTAAAAACTCTAGTCCCTCTTCAAGCAGTGGTACCTATTGAGTGATATGTTAAAATACACATTAATGCCTGCCATACTGTTTTATGTTATCAAGGTCACTGCAGTTCTAAGAATATATAAATATTGCATCAGTGAGAAAGCACCACATTCTTAATACATCCAGTATCTTGTTTCCAGTTGTTAACTTGCCTTTTCTTGAAATTTCTTATTTGCTGATGGATTTTGGAAGCCAATGTTAATCTCAAGCTGCTCAGCACTGGCCTTTTCCAAGTACTGACATACTTTAAAATGAAGTTACCTTTAAAATATTTTTTTTCTTTTAACATTGAATCATCTTACACATGAATTGAATTGAATGAAGATTGTAAACTTGATCACTCTGTGCTACCTAAGTGAAGGTTGATAGAGACAATCTGATGTTCTGATCTTATTTGCAAGATTTAAGGCTTTTAAGTATGTGATTTACTGACAAATTAGCTTTTTTTTAAAAAGAGCAATATTTAGAAAGCAGTTGAAAAATATTGTTTGCTGCTTTAATTGTTATCTGGCTTTTTCCTGCTTCATGACATGTCTTGTTTTAGGATGCTAAAGTAAGTTTATTCATACTCTGGATGCTAAAACGGCTTATGTTTCCATAAGGACACAGTATCCCTTTTATTTGTTATGATATTGCTAATAATTATGGAAATGGGCAGCTTAATCTTTCTAATCAGACTATATTTTTTCATATGCTCTAGGAATAATAAATACAAAACTGGTAATAACCCTTTGGAGTTTTGTATAAAACTACTTGCTCTGAATCTAAACAAAGCTTTTATTTTAAGGCTAGAATTAACCTTGAACTATATGCTGGTGTAGAATAATACACTCCTAATTCTCACAGTTCTTCAACTTCTGTAGTTGTCAGTTTATTGACATCAGATATACAAAGGTACCTTGATCTGGTTTTATGAATTAAACAAGCACCATTGTACAAAATCTAGGTTTTATAAAGAGTTTAAGGGATACTGTATCTAAGTTGCATCAGTCATTCCGTTTATCCACTTACTCATTCCTAGCAGATTTTTGAGACCCGTGAAACAAATTATCAAAAAAGCACTAACTGACTCTATTGCAAGATGCTTCCCCTTCCCTCCCCAATTCATGCCTCTATTACTGGTTGTGATTTGCTCCCTGCTGGTACATCTGAATTGCTTTCTTTTTATTATGCTTAAAGGCAATAAAATTTACCAGCTATTCCTGTGAACCATGACAATCTAATTAACAGCTCTTTGAAAAGTGCAGCTAATACCATGTTTGCAAACTGCAGTGCTTTTATATTTTCATATTTTTGGCTTCTCATTTTTAATTAAGCGTCTTCCGTACTAACTCTCATGTATGATACTGTTCAGTAGGAGCACAGGATCCATTTACCACTGTCTCAAATCTTCCCTCCACAGGAAGCAGAGACCCCACGTAGTGTACTTGAAGAAATTGGATTGACATAGATCTTCTCGTCAGCTGATGACATCTCAGTGTTTCATACTGTAAATGTTCACTGCCTTCATTGTAATGTTTAGCTAATGATGTAAGATGCTGTTTGTCAGTATTACTGTTTTGCTAAGCTGCTTCATTCAGGCCTACAAGAAAAATGCTTCTTTGAAAAGGGAACAAATTAAAGTCCAAAAATCATAAACAAAAGGGAATTAGAATTAAATTAATTAAACATCTCTTTTCACTGCATTTATAGGATGATTGCATTTGACTTCAATAAGTGTACTGTTTTTTATAAGCAAATGACTTCAGGAACTAAATGCATCATGACATAGCATATCTAAATGAAAAGAGACTACATGAATAACTTTAAAATTCAAAATGTTGCAGTGTAAAACTTGTTTTATGCAACCAAAGACTTCTGTTCATCTACATTTTAAGTCAACACTTGTGATAATTCTGCTTTTATTTCAGTTGATACATAAAGATTGGAAATGACTGTTTACTACTGAATTTGTCATTATACCAAAGAATCCTGTTAGGGTCTGCTTGTCAAACTGGTAAAAACTGTTAAGGTGATATCGCTTTTGGAAAGAAAACTGCAAACTGATCATTCATGAGAAATTAAAGTGTTTTTCAGTGTAATCATCTTGAGTAAAACCATGCGAGTTACTATATGATAAAGGGGAGGCGTCTGGTAAAAAATAGTATCCTTTCAAATAAGGAAACTCTTTTTAAATCTGATATTAGCTTACTCTGAACATACATAAACAGAAAAAGGGAACTAGCCTTTCTAACTGAATGGAGGGGTGCATAATGAAAATGGGATAATTTTGATCATGGAAAAGAGGGAGCTTTACAAAAGGGACTTCTCATGTTTTTCAGAGTCTAGAAATTGATTTGTATTTATTGTTGTTTTATAGTTGTGCTTTAATGGCTGTATGAGCACCTTTAAAAAAAACACTAAGTGATCAGCTTCATTTTGACTACTTTTCATTACTTGTATCTTATACACAGGTGATGCATACCTTATGAAACTACCACTTGGTGTACCGTACAACTAACTATAGTGAGAACTTTTTAAAAAAAAAAATTAGGTTTGTATACTAGACTCTTAAACTGCAGATTGGGCAAAGTTGTATTAAGTAATATTTTGACACTTCTAGCAGGCTTTCAGTAATTATTCACTGAAAATATTTTCACTTAAGGAGACTTCAGTAATGTGTGCTTTTCAGTTTTGAGAAGGTAGTGCCACACTTTGGGGTAGCAAAGTTCTGCTGTGTGTACGTGTGGTCCCCTACAGTGTAAGGATTTGCTTCCCTCTCTTCCCCTCCCTCCTCCCAGTAATTTCACTGTGGAAGTCAATGTTTTGGCTTGTTCACTGTAGTGCATAGTGTCACATACGTAGGTCATATATTCACAAAACTTAACTTTGGCATTGTTGCTGGAAGCAATCATGCCCTGCTAGCACAAGCTTATTTATACAGCCATCTGGAGAGGTAGACTGTAAATTTGACCTAGGTTAAAATTAACCCAGCAAAAAAGGGTTAATGTTAACACTTAGCAGTTCCCTGATCCAGATCACAGTATAAATGCTTGTGGCAGCATAAGGGACAAGGCGGAGGCCAGGCTGTGGGGGCCTGAGCCGGGCTGGGGCGGTACATGTCTGAGGCAGTGCCAGGGTAGGGCTTGCGAACTTGCAGCTTTACAGTTTTCAGGTCTGGCCATGCCATTCTGGGGATTTAAACCTACCTGATTGCTAGAGACCATGTTTAACCTAAGGTACACAAAAGCAGTGTTTTGCATTTCATCAGTGTACAATGTGCAGGGACAGGTGAGCTTCAAGTGGTATTAGAATGACCCTATGTGTGATACCGAAGTGGTTAAATTACCTTAAATTAAGTAAAATCTGAAGCAATTTTATATGTATTAAACATGTTTTTAAAGTTTACGTGTCACTTGTATGTGCTTGGCTGGATTAAGCTTTGTCGTGATTGTGACAAATAAGTTGTTTGACCTCCGTCTTACTATCACATTAGTTTAGTCATAATAAATGTCCATTTTTACACCATTGCTTTGTGTCTATATGCGATTAATTTTGATTTCTTTTTTTTTGGTAGAGGAAAGAAAAGGCTACGCAGTGCTAGCTTAAAAAAACAGAGGGAAATTTTATTAGTGCTTAACCTGCTCTTGAGCACTTTATTAAAAAAATGTGCGAATATACTGTGTCCAAGATTAGTTATTTACATCCATTTAAATTCTACAGAAAGCAATAAATTAGCAAGTTTTTGGAGGGCTTATCACATTAAACATGAAATTTATCAAAGTAGATGTTTAATTGATGTGGTAGTGCCAGTTCATTTCAAAATTAAACCATGTGTTGACTGAGTGTTTTCTGGATAATACAAACTCGATATTCAGTTCCTTACATGGAATTATGAACAAGTCAATGCAACATTCACAATCCTAGCTTCAACCAAAAATTTCTCTGATGAATCTGTTCTCACACTTTCCAAAAGAACTGAACTGAACACATTATCAGCAAAAGCATAGGGAAAATTTACCATCTTAGGGCATATCTTGAATCTAATGGGAAATTAAAATTTTGTTGCTTAATTTTCCTATCTTACCTGAACCCCCGTCCCTCAGAAATTAAAGAATCCATTACAATTTCTAGATTGTTAAGTGATTGTTTTGAGTGTCTTCAGCTTCATCGTTGACTCTTACAGTCCTTGCTAAGTTGAAGAGGCCCTTCCTCTCTAGGTGACCCTGCTTGAGCAGGGGGGTTGGACTAGATGATCTCCAGAGGTCCCTTCCAACCTCAGTGATTCTGTGATTCCTAAATATCTGCTGTTCCTTTTGAGTTCTTAATGGTGTGATGATGGTCACCCTAGGGCTGCTTTGTTAGATTACTGTGCTCAATGGGTTATACTTGTAACAGCTGCTTTCTAATCAGTCTCATAGTTTATTGAACTGTAATTTCTCAATGTCATTTCCAAATTTTTTTGTATATCAGAGATGGATATTGCATCCAGCTAACTGATACATCAGTACTGAACAGAAGGGTATGTGGAAAAATAGGGGACTTCTTTCCTTTTAATTGCAAAGAAATCACAGACTTACAGTGAAAGCAAAATCAGCTGCACTCTTTAAATAATGTAAGAAAGTAAATTAAGTTTTAAAGTTACTAACTAGCACAGACTTTCACATTTTGTAAGAACTGCTGATCCAGGACAGGAACCAGTATAGCAGGCTCTTGTATTTCTTTTGAAAAATAGTGCCCCCAAGAATGATGCTACTGGTACAGGTTTTTTTTACTGTTAAACTACGGGGTGATTTCTGATACACTGAATGTGGTAATGTAAAACTAAATCTGAGAAAGACTTCCTATTGAAGGAGATAAAGCTGGAAAGTTATTCAGGATGTGTTTTCAGACTGTCTCCCTGTATAAGCAGAGGAAAGGCCTTTTCATGTGTGCTTGCTTCCTCTCAGTAAGTCAGTCTTGCATTCAGCAGGTGAACATGGGCTAACCCTTCTGCCACAGGTGTGAGGGCAGCCAGCTGCTCTGGGCAGGCACAGCTGGCACTGGGGAAGGGGAAATCCCATGGAAGCAGTCTCCAGCCTGAACTCAAGGGCAATGCTGCTGTTGGGGTGTAAGCCTGTCCCTGCTGCCTAAACACTGCAAGGCAGTAACACTTCTGTGCTTATGCAGTATGGTGTAGTTACAGCAGGGCCTACCATGCTGTCTTTTATTTCCCTTCTGCTTTTGGAAAACTGCTATCCTACTGTCAGGCTTGAGCACACATTGTACCTTCCACAGGAGAAAGGGACGAACAGCTTCTGCTTTCCCTTCTGATGCTGCCTTTCGGGAATGTCTAGTCATAATTGTCTGGCCTGCAGGCCCTGTTGCTAAGTGCCCCATTGCTGCCCCAACCAGCTTCTTGCAGCTCTATCAATACCTGCCTTCGCAATCAACCTGAAGCACCTAAGTGATCCTCTGACTCTGCAGAACTTGTGATCCAAAAAAAAAAAAAAACCCAAAAAACCCAATTTTTTTGAAAGCCACTGCTTTAAGCAGTCATTGAGAAAAATAAACTTGGCCAATTCAATTTGTAAGGTCTGTTTACGCAGAATAACCCACAGTGCGAACAAGCTATTCCTTGCAAATTTAAATCCTTTCTGTGTTCTTCTGGGGCTTTTCCCCTTTGGAAAAAAGAATTAAGCTTAACATTTAAGAACTTGTAGTCTCTTTGTCTCTTCAGAATAAATAGCTCAGCTAATAAGGAAACACAAAACCATGCATATGACTCGCTACTTAAGCTTATTATGACATAGGGAAACAATACTGAAATATATGAACTTTGAAGTTAGAAAACTGGTTGAATTCCAGGTTTCATGCTAACAAATGCAAACGAAGTGTTAGATCTACAGCACTCAATTTCTGTGTATTAAACAGACTGCACGTGAAAGTGAATTATAATTACAACTACCAATCCTACACTGCATGGGTATAGCCAGTAATTTTGGATCCAGATCTCAAGTTAAAAAGCTGAAGCCTCAGCCATTATAGTAACAGAAATAAAGTATATTTTAATTTTTTACATGCATCTCTGAGCAAGCTTTTCTATTATAAGATTTAACCCCCCCAAAAAAATACAGCAGCTCAGCGTCCCAGATCCCATTACAAAACTGTGGGAATGAGCCTAATTACCTATGGAATTCTCACATGGGTCTTAGTGGCACTTGGTGTCTAATCCCCGAGGCTCGCTATGCTCATTGCACCTGACTTGTAACAGAATTTTGTAAATAAGCATCCCTTCACCCGTTTCACTTCTGTCTTATCTTGGTGATTAATTTCCCTCAGTGCTTGGCAATAGCCTGCTGCATGACACAAGAGGATATACAACATGCTGCAGTAGGGCTCTTTCACTTTGCAACAGTATATATTACATCTTCTACCTGAAAGCCGCAACCAGCAGGCTAGTTTGCCAGAATATTAGTTATGGGAAGCAAGGCAGCACCAGTGAAATCAATACCTTATTAGCCTGTTGGCGATGTGTCTCAGCAGGTAGGAAATACCAGTTCAATTCTACTTCAGGGAATTGAACCTGAGTTTGCCACATTCTGCATTAAGTACCCCAACTAGACATGTGAGCATCTAGGCAAAAACAGAAACCCTGGGGAAAATCTGTCCTTAAGGTCTAGTCAAAAAAGATACAGTATGAGAAACTGGTTTTCACAAATTTTTTAAATATAATTTAAAACTTAGTGCTGTCTATCCTTCGAAATATGCCTTTCAAATGAAGTTACATTATTTCAAAAGTTATGCTATTAAATTACAATTCCTACATCTGTTAATAACTAAAACATTTAATCAAATTAACTAAGCTACAATTCTGCCTACAGTTATGACAATATATAGTGAAAGTCAGGTTTGAACTGAACATCAATATATAGCACTTCTGTTGTATTACTCCATATTGGACAACAGTTACACATGAAAGAAGGAAAATGTATAATCAGCATGCTAGGTGCAGTATGCATTTAGAAAAGCAAAAATATATTTATATATTTATATATCCAGAAGCAAATGTTCACTATCTATCCTGGGAGAAAAAAGTTCTTGCTGTGAGGAATGCTATAGTAAAGTTTGGATATCCAGATTTTCTACTGGAATTTATGCTATGTTGTTGAAGTCATAACAAATACCTATTTGGGAGTATTTCCTGTCTCCTTTAGGCTTCTAACTTAGGTGGTCTCAGCGGTACCCTAAAGTTCTTTGGAGAGGCTGAAGAGAGGGAGGTTCCTCTGCAGACAGTTCAGAGCACCTGCACCTTAAGTGCCATGAACTCTTTTTGGAGATACTCACTTCTCTCTCTGAATACATAAAGACACCTAGGTGCCTAAGTTAAATACCTGAAGTTAAGCAGTGTGAAGTACAGTTCATTTAACAGCACAAATCTTTCATTCAAAACTGAAGAAATATTTATTTTATAAGGACTTTGCTAATTGCAGTTACTTTGCTAATATAGCTGTCATTTCAAAAAAGTTTTGACCTGATAACTTCATTGTTATGCACCCTACTCTCCACCTTGACTGTAGGGAAGCTAGGCAGTAGGGTGCCTGAACTTGTACATAAAATAAGCCTAAAAAACACTTCAACCAAGTCCTCCTCCCACAAAAACTGAAGTATTATTTCAGGTATAAATCCTTCAGTTTCTTTAGCCACTCTGCAAGATCTTTGCAATCATCTTTAGCCTTTACTACTACATCTGCATCTTCAGTTACCGGATTTACACTTTTTCCTACTACTGCATCATAAGTTAGGCAGGTTGTTTTCAACAACAAATGCTATGCAACACGGAGTATTTTCTGTTTTCACTCCAGGATTACAAGTGTGTGGTCTCCATTCTTACTTGGGGATTAAGGTACTGAATAAAATGATTGTTCTTCTGTGTACTTCCTACTTAACTTTGGTGTACTGCGATCCTTACAGGCAGTTAGCTCAGCAGGTCAGTCATGTGAGAGAGAATAATCCAACAATTGCGACCACAAAGCTCCTACCGGGCAAGTACTGTACAATAAAACAGTGAAGTTTCTTCTGTGCTGGAGCTTTACATCCCTTTTCTCCAGCTCATAACATGATTATATTTACTTTGTCTAGAACCAGATTTCCCATAAACATATGGTAAATATATATGGCTGTCTTTTACAGACTTCAATTTGCAGTATGCTATGGTGAGAATTTACAGCACACTGGCTGTTCTGAACTAACTCCTTATGGGGACAGTGAACACTTAACACACACATAACACAGAAATAAGCATATACCAAATAAGCTTTACTTCTCTTTCTATTTTGTACTCAGTATGCATCCAGATGTTGCAGTAGTTCAGAGGGACAGAGTAGCTAGAGTACTTGACATTCACACCTTAATAGGACTTAAACTTTTAATTTTCTGAAGCTTAGCACACAATAAACTAGGTTCCTTTATTAGGAAGAAACTGATTTTAATGTGCAAGAACACTTTATTTGTAACTCAAATATATCTGGTGCCCTATTGGAAAGATTTCTTTGTCAGCTCTAAGTTTGATCAATGAGCAATTTCTAAAAGTAATTCTCATTTTGTTTTAGGAGTTTCACTATTTTTTCCTCTGCTGCTTGATCTCTTTTTACCCCTACTCCTGGATCGAGAAGAACTCCGACTTCTGCTCTTACTGCGTGTTCGACTATGACTTCTGCTGCGACTACGGCCTCTCCTCTTTCTCCCTCTGCTGTGGGATCTCCTTCTTTCTCGACTTCTTGACCTGCCAGACCGGCGTCTTTTCTTGTTTTTGCGGCTATTCTTTTTTCTCTCAGATTCTCCATTTCTCCGGTAAGAATGTTCTGGGCTAGGGCTGCCCCTTCTCCTCGACCGGCTGTAATAGTCATCACGATGGCTTGTTCTGTTTCTCCTTTCAGAGTTTTTAGACAACTGATTAGTCCGCTCAGGAGAAATACGTATGTCTCTATTGGCCTCCCAGAACTCATTGTTTGGATTTTTGAATACATGAAGAAAGTTGCAGTGTTTCCCTCTTGGACACTTCTGCCTTTCAAATAAGCCTGCAACAGATTATTAGGGTTTGCTTTTTTTTTTTTTTTTTTTTTTTTTTTAAATCTGTCACAAACAGAACACAAATGCAATTATGAACCAGGCCTAACTATTAAATTTGTTTCTTCATTATGTGCCTACTGCAAAGAAACTTAATGCACTGCATTTTGCTTCTTTCAACAGAAAAACATGCATCTGAGGATCTATCAATTTAATTCATGCAAGGTTTTTTTTACAGTAGTTACTTTTCTAAGTATTAACTTTCTAACACATATTATAAACTAGCTACTAAGGCTTTAGCTTAAAACAATTTTCATAAATAATTTTACTGCCTTTGTCTTCCTAAGAATGTAAATGTAAAGAAATCAAACCTGATAGTTACTGCTAAGAATTGCTGATGGCTCAAAAACTGTTGCTGTGTTTGAAGAGATAAATTAGTACTTCCTGTATGCTATTATATCCAAAGCTAGGATTCAAATTTTCTTCTCCTGTCCAAGATACATCCACTAGGATGACTTGGGCACTTATGTGACATGGTATGAATACTCCCTTTCCTTTCTAAATCTACACAAGTGTTATTTGTCTTCCAAAAACAACTGAAACTGAACTGCAACATTATTTGAAAGCCACAGGCCTTTCAGCCTCTCCTTTTCAGTAAAGTCTTTCAGTAGCACACATTCTCTTTTCTAAGTGTTTGTGACTCACCACAAATAGCAGTCTTCCATCTTGTCACCGGACAAAATTCACAATGAAGCTGTCGTCCTGCATACCATCGTCCACTGAATAGAGCAAGAGCTGCCTGACAATCCTTCTCCCTTTGCAAAGAAAAAACAGCATGTAACATGATCACACCGCAATCATTTAAGATGTCACTTACCAATTTGGTGCTCCCATTACAGTGTGAGAATGAATCACACAGATTATATAAACAACATTCATTACTGTGCTCTGGACTTTGGTTGTAAAACTCGGTAAGACTGCAAAGTACTTACGTCTGATACTGGACATACACATTTCCTCGCAGGTGAGGCTCATAGTTGCAACTGACCTAAAGGGAATGACACAGTAAGTTAGGGCAATTGAAAGCCTGTGCTATACCACAGCTCAGGCATGTGGAGCTGACAACCATTCTGATTTATGACAGCATAGCAATATGAACATATACATGATTTTCAGTTCTTCTGATCTGAACACTTAATTTTAGTCAAATAAAAGCACTGAAGAAAAGCCCTTCTGGTTTATGCTTGCATGTTTCCAGCATTTTGCTTTGATTAACACTGGGAACTCTGCTTCATTTAGTCTATAAGATAGCCTGTACTCAGCTGTCTTGCACTTAAGTCTGCACCAACCCTACTGAGCAACAGCCAAATCCTGCTCTGAAAACAATTATTAGTTTCCTCATTAGCTTTTATGTGGGATTCATTATGGCAAAAGAATCTTCAGAACAGCTTAGCTACACAGCGCCCCTGCAAGATGAGCTGGAAAAGTTGAAGTCACAAGCTTTGAATGTCCTGTTCTGAAACAACATTTTTCATAACAATTTAGTTTTCCAAGTATATCTAAATCTCTCAAAAATACACCATTTTATTTCTAAAAGCTTGTTACTAATTGCCAGGGATTCTGAGACAGGCAGGCCCGAACTCAGTTCTTCATGGCAGAAGTGTGAGACCAGCCTCTTTTGTCTCCAGTCCTTTTCCTATTTCCACACCAAATGAGGCAAGCAGCTTCTTTCATCACCGAACTCTGATTCACCCTCAGAGCACTGGATTAGGCAAGGGCTTCCGGAACAAGAGCATGCAATTATATAATGAAATATTACAGAACAAGTAGATGAACTATTTGAGATAAATAACAATGGCAACACAAAAACAAGCAAGAATGACTTTGCCGTGGACACATTTAGGTGGAAAACCAGAACTGTGTTTTGTCAGGATCTTCCAGTGAGATTCTGGAATAGCGCTCCAGAAGGAACAACAGGAATAAAACCCCAGGCTACTTTGGAAATGGAAGTCCACTGAAAGAAGGGCATGTACAGTGTGATTCCAAATGGCAGCAGAGACTCCACTCAGTCACAGCCGAGATCCCTGCAGCCAACATGCAATTTCTAAGCATCTATAATAAAATGAAAATGCCCATGAGAATCAAATTGCAGTTGCACAATTACTTCAGAAGCTGAGAAATGCCATGCTGAAAGCACTTACTTGGTTATTAGCTGTACAGACCGAAGTACGGGCAACTTAACAGATATTTATATATTATATGCCAAAGATAACCATCAAACTCAGATCTTCAAGTTAGTAAGGCAGCATTTCAACCCACACTCCACTGGGTATCTATATCCCACCTTATAGGATGGAGCAACACCTGCCAATATTCCATGAGTCAAGATAAGGAGGAGATACTCCTCCACGCAAGTAGATGTTTCTTACTTACAAAGCTCATCAATACAACTACTGAAAATTCACTTTTTCTACTTCACTTTCCTCTTGCTTGAAATGCTAATAAAATTTCAATTCTGAGGCAGTTGTCAACAGCAAGAAACAAAAGGAAAAAAGGCACAGCGTGCCTCCTGGTGACTTCAAGAAAACATTCAGGAGTGGCAAGCAGAATGGGATGCTGCAGTAGGTTCTGCTACAAGGATATTTCACCATCCAAACCGCACCTTTTGAGGCAACCTGGGACTGTTAAAACACATCATTCATCTCCAAGGTCTCCATTTACAGGTCCATCTTTTTTCCCCGTAAGAAATCATAATATAGATGGGAAGAATTCAGGAAAGATTCAGCAAACCAGGTGCATAAACTCAGGAGAGATGAAATATCTCAACACCATTTATATAAAATACCTTTTTCTAATACAGCCAGTTCAAATTAATTTCTGCTACTGAAATATCTACTACCTTTTCAGTTCATCATCATCTGGGTTTTTTATTCCAGCAGTCCCAAAATTACATTCTTTAGATGTATACTCCAAATACATTTTACACCCCCACTATTTCATTCCTTAGGCATAGCTTTAAGGGGCACCCATGCAATAGCTGACATACCTTTATATTTTCTAAAAGTCCCTATGCCCTCTGGGGTCAATCACAGGCTAAGTAAAGAGGGGACTGTGAGCTAAGTGGATTATTGAGCTGCATGCATATCTTGCAAATTTGCCTCAGCATAAGCTTTTATAAAAAGTTTGGGGGTGAGGGGGGAGAAGATTTATCCAGAATAAGACAATGCTCCTTAATGGCAGTGACAGGTGCACAGGTGCCATAAGAGATGCACAGTTTGCAGTAAAGACACCGTATAGTTCTCTGACATACACAGAATTTAGCTATGGCATGCTGCATGGAACTCCAGCTAAGACTAGCAAAACACACCTTATATGATGTATGTTAAAAAGCTGCTGCACTCATATGCATACCTTGAATTGAACAACCTTCCCCACATTTTGAAACTCAGGGAGAACATCCTCATAGAACTCCAAGAATTGCTGGTAGGTCTCCTCATCGCTGTATTCGAGACTCGCGTCTGTGTCGTAGTCGTCTCTCCGACACTGCTCCATGCCAAAAGTAAGGAACATTCCTCGGACGAGTAGCGTCTTACTAGATGTTGGATAGTTATGCTTGCGAGAACACCTGGATATTTGCAGTAACAGAAGAAAAACGAAAGATTTTCACTTTCAGCAAAAGCTGCACCTGTTAAAATTGCAAACGCTTGCCATTTTGAGTAACAGCTTTGCATTACAAAAGAAGATTCATTAGTGGATGACTGCCGTATTTCAATTATTAAAACAGGTTTTTCAGAAGTGAGTTTCCACATAATTTTATTCTGCCATGGATAAAGACCTTTTTGCTTACAAAAAAAAGCCACCATTGGTCTGCAAAAACTATACACTCGAATAATATATGAAGAACCGAAGTCATTTCTTTTTTGGGCTGCTAGGCTTGAATATTTTCCCCATTTCTGAAAGTCTTTCTTTAAAATATCTTAAAAGTAGTATTTTTGTAAAGTCCCTGCTCTTTTATTACCAAATTAAACAACTTTTACTGAAATTGTTCTTAGCAAATTTGGCGGGGGTGGGGGGAGGCAGGTCTAGACCTGAAGTTGGATGAGTTCCAGATGGATTTTTTTCCACCTTTTAACAAATACTTGTTATGAAGAAGTCTTGTCTTAATCTGCATCTTCCTGGCGGCCATAAAAGTATTAGATCTCCTTTACTGCGTATCATCTTCAGGCTACCTCCCTCACATGCTAAAAACCAATTCTCCCTCACAAGCCTTTAGATTTAGTAAGAACATAGATGTTAGCCTGTTTATTTCACTGTGTTTTATAATCTGTTTCAAACACTTCCTGAGTAACTGAGTCATGCCCTCTTTAGCACATTTTGCTTTTCATGACACGATCAGAACAACAGCCAGACTAGTCTACTCTCTTATCTAGCAGTGGCAAAGCATAGGCAACGGGGGGAAGTCAGGTCCTGAAATGGGCTATTACCGCCTAGACTTGGGATAGGAAATTTCTTCCCACATCCAGTCAGTCAGAAATTGACTCATTCTTTCCAGTTTGCAACTTAAGTGGACAAAAGAAAAAAAAAAGAATTTGATTTAAATTTTAAAAATTGCCTTACTTCAGTATTCCATATGGATTATAGAACTCAAAATATTATAGCCAACCAATATTGTCTGTACACAGAATGACAGAGCAGTAGTGCATAGTTAATAGTGCATGGCAAAACAATAGCAGCTCCAAGGAAAACGATGCAAAAACAAGTATTATGTATATTAGGGCTTGAGTTACTGGGGAAATTAATAAAGATGAACTCAGACAGTTTTATCTTCCTCAAGACAGAGCTAGCTTTGATGAGATTCAACTACTATTTTACTGATAATACTGGCACTGAATTATCACCATTCTTGTCCATTTCAGCTTCCACACCATCCTCCAGTCCCTACCCTAGCTGCATCTCAGTCCACCAACTTATGGTCAATGCCAGAGGCTGAAATGACCACAATAGGAAAGAGGCAGGTATGTAAGGAGGAAAGATGGTGAAGGAGAGGGAGTTGAAATCAGCCAGCAACTACAGGCAAGAGAAACAGGGCAGAACATGATGTTTCTCAGTATTTATTTACTAAGTTTATTCACAGTTCAAACAACATTTTGAAGTAAAACTGTTTTTTATCCAATCTATAATTAACTGAAGGAGGTTATCTCCATTAAATAGTGCCAAAACAGAAATACTACAAAGATGACAAAGAACTAAACATTAAAAGCTGGACAGCAAAAACACAGTCTGCAGTGAACTAGCTGGCTAAGTTTTAAGAATTTAGCCCTTATTTCAGAATAGAAACCAGACATAGACTTGAAGCTTCCACAGAGTTAAATTATCACATAATTATCCATAATATAGATCACTCTAAAACAAATTACTTTTAGGATAAGGAATACTAAAATAGATGGACCACATATATTTCAGCAATACAAGTAAATAAAAATGGCCTTATTAGTTTATGCTGAAGGTTCATCTAATAATTATTGTAGTCTTTCCCTGCTGAGGTATTGTTCTTCCTTAACACACAAATTCAGGGACTTCCTAGTCAGATGCTGCATTTGGGTCATCATCTTTAATGGTCGCTGATGAACTCCATGAACCTATTTTTACTTTTGGCCTCCACCACATCTTGTGGCAACAAGTTCTACAAATATGTTCCGTATAAAAAAACTACCTTCTTTTAAGCTGGTAAAAAAAAGCTCAGGGACAGCTAGTTAAACTGTTTCATAATAAAAGCAAATAATCCTTCCCATCCTATTCATGAGTTCAATGTTCTTTTACCACATCCATCCTCCATCATCTCTTCCAAAGTGAAATCAGTCACTCCTCCTACAGAAGCTGTTCCTTATCTCTGATCATCTTGTTTCCTTTCTCTGTTCTTACCTTCTACTCTATTTCCTTTTTGAGATAGGGCAGCCAGAACACTATATGAGATGCAAGAATGAATGCATCACAGACTTACACAGCATATAAACAGGAGAATTCTGGAAGTTACACAACACCTTTCCCAACTGTGCAACTGTATGCTTCATTTGCTCTGGTCAGTTTGGGGGGGGGGGGGGGGGAAATGTCCTTCTTCTTCTTCCCTTTTTGTAAAATGATGCTGCAAATGCAAATTGGTCAAATGCAAATCGGTCAAGACAAAAACCATCATCATCTGACCAGTTCATCTGATAGTTCCTTCAGGCCTGCACCACCAGCAGAAATCACATATATTCTGACTGAATGCATCTGTGCATCTGCCTGACCTGAAGTAAAGTCAGTTTGACCACCGGAATCAGAATGTATTCTCAATATGCCATAACAACAGACGTGTTGATTCCAGTCAGGCAATGGGTTTGCTCTCAATATCTAGTTCCAAAATAGATATCCCATCCAAATACATGGCAGTAATTTATAAAGCAAGATTTCTTCAGTTTGCATATGACCTAATGGAGTTGCCTCCCATTCATTCCTCCAGAACATTTTTATGCTGGTAAATATTCAGCTGATTACCTGTCTCCAAATCGGCAGGAACCTGTTTTAATATAGAATGGGCAATTTGCTCTGTCCTTCTCTGTTCCTATATTCTCTGGCGGCTCTGGGTTATGCAGGTAATACCATTCTCCAGCTGTAAAAAAAACATTAAAACACACACAAGTTAGAAAAGAATAAAGAAATGTAATGTCAAAGTAAAAATATCAATTAAATCCACATGCAATTATGAGCACTCCTTTACTATAAAGACAAGCTTGAACCATATTTAAGCATTGTTTCACAAAGCTGTCCCATGCCTTGGATCTCTGGCAATGGAAACCTTTTTTCTTGATGATTGCTCAGTTTTAAGAACAAGTCTATATTCATAATTTCACCAAACTGAATATTTTCTTTTGCTGAGGGCAAATTTTCATAAGATTTTACAATCACAGTTATGATATTATTTGCTCCTCAGTCAACAATTTCATTTGTCATCTATGAACATTACAAATAGTGGGACAGATTTTTTCCATTCTTCTAAGTTTGTTAGTTACTTCATTCCAGTAATCACATATGAGTAGCAGTGAATCCACGTGGCAGATGGAAGGCTGGAACTGTTTCTTATTTGTCTTTGCAACAACTCAAAGCTCAGCAAGGTTATCACTAACACTTTTATGCAAATAGGAAAGGCTAAGAAAAAAGTAACCTGCTAAAGGCCAGAATTAAAACAACAACAACAACAAAATAAAATCATAGTACTGTGGTTAAAAGCCTCCATATTGCTTATCTAAGGCCATTAGATTAAGATTTCTGAAATTCAAATTGTGATTATCAAGTTGCAAGCATTGACTGACCGCAAAAAAACCTGAACACAGACTTTAAAAAAGGAATTTTCATGTTATTACCCAAAAGACTTGTAAAGCTGAGCAGCCTAAGGTTCTCATTCTAAATCAACTGAAAAATGTGTTTCTCTGCAGTCAGCATTTGAACCTGCCACCAGGCTCATTATTCTCGGCCATAATTTCCTCCCAACAAACCAGCACTGTCACTTCAACAGTGTGAAAAGTGAGTACCTGAACCCTTGAAGCTTTATATGAAGACTCTGATAGACTACATTTCCTCATCTTCCCTTGTAGGAATGGCTATTAATACATTTTGAGCTCTGGGCAATGAATAGTTCAGAGCAGATTTCTACTCATATTACAGAGTAAAACAGCTGTTTAACTGTAATTTGGATCTCAATGCAATTCCAATGTAATGGCAATCAACAAACAATTGGTAACTAGAGTAAAACTTAGTTTTCAGATGCATGCAACAGTTTAAGCAGAACA